>NC_142755.1:5620000-5975000 GCF_051943395.1 Hippocampus bargibanti
CTTTTTTAAGGACTATTTTACAGTATCTCCGATGAATTGAATAATTGTTTCTATAATAATAATAATAACAATAATAATAATAATATAATTTGTTTATTTATCAATTTATCTACCCATCCATCCATTTATCAATTTGTTTATTTATCCATTTATCTACCCATCCTTTCATTTTCATTTACCTATTTATCCATTTATTTCTTCATGTATCCATTTATTTATTTATTTATCCATTTATTCAATTATCCATGTATTTATTCGTTTATTTATCAATTTATTTAAACATTTATTTACATATTCACATATTTATTTATTTACTTCCTTATTTATTTTTATGTAAGTATGTATTTATTTTTCCATTTATTTATCCATTTATTTATCCATGTATGTATTCATACATTCATTTATTTATTTATCCATTTATGGATTTACTTTTATTTATCTTCTTCATTCATTTATTTATTTATTTATCCATTCATTTTTCCATTTATTTATCCATGTATGTAATCATACATTCATTTATTTAAACATTTATTTATTCATCCATTTATGTATTTATTTTTATTTATCTTCTTCATTTATTTATTTATCCATTTATCCATGTATGTAATCATACATACATTTATTCATCCATGTATTTATTTATTTTTATCTTTTTCATTTTTATTTATTTCCTTATTTATTTTTATTTAAGTATTTATTTATTCATTTATTCATCCATTTATTTATCCATGCATGTATTCATACATTCATTTATTTAGACATGTATTTATTTATTTATTCATCCATTTACTTATTTATTTATATTTATCTTCTTCTTCATATTTATTTATTTATTCATTTATTCATCCATTTATTTATCCATGCATGTATTCATACATTTATTTATTTATTTATTTATCTTCTTCATTTGTATTTATGTATTTATGTATTTATTTATTTATCCATTCATTCATCCATTTATTTATTTTTATTTATCTTCTTCTTCATATTTATTTATTTATTTATTTATTTATTTATTTATTCATTCATCCAGTTATTTATCCATGCATGTATTCATACATTCATTTATTTAGACATTTATTTATTCATCCATTTATTTATTTCTTTTTATTTATCTTCTTCATTTTTATTTTATTTATCCATTTAGTCACCCATCAACCCATTTACTTTTGTATGCATTTATTGTATTGTATTGTATTGTACTGTATTGTATTGTATTGTATTTTACTGCTCATAAATGTGGTTAAATACAGGCTCATGAACTGTATGTATATGCCGCGTGACCATTGGAAGGTCGCGTGGAACTGCAGACTCCTTCAAGAAAATCTCATTAGTTGAGAAAAAAATAGAATCCATTTTTGGAACAAACAAAAAAAAAAAAAAAAAAAAAAAAAAAAAACAGAGCACGCAACGGCGTCGCCATACGAGCCTTCTCACGTGTTTCCGGACTCACAGGCTGTCCATCCTCGTCCCCGCCGAGGACCCTGAATCCGAAACCAGACTTGTGCCTCCGCAAGTTGACCTCCATGTCTTGGTACTCTGCCGAAAGACAAACATCCACCGCGGGGAGAGACGAGACATCTGAGGGAAAAGTTGTCCTCGTGGGTGCCGCCGATTCTGCGCAGAAAAAAAAAACAACGAGGCAAGCGCGCTCCATAAAACCATAAATAAGTGCCAAATATTGCGCCAACGAGACGTTCGGGAAGGCATTAACGATCACACCGTCATCCATAAAAGTCAGCGAGCGCTTACTCTGCCTAATATAACCGTCACTTGTTTCCTGCTCGGGTGCGAGAGTAAAATAAGCTTCACGCACCACCCAAAACAACTCCAGCGCAGGCTACCAAAGCTACGTGACAAGATAACCACAACATGGACATTTTACGGACATTTCGTGTCTCTCAAAAAGCAGTATGACAGCTTTTCTTCATGGCTAAAATAGGAACATGTCACCACAAGAAAAGCCATCCATTTGATTTTTTTTTTTGCTAATGCTAATGGATGCTAACACAAAAAAAGCTAACATAGCTATTGACAAAATAGCAACTGGCGGATTTTATCTCGTCACTTCGGGTGGAGAAAATATTTTCATCAGTGGCCTTTATTTACAGTATTTAAGAATAGTATGAGAATGTTTTTGTTTTTGTTTTGTTTTTATGCTAATGGATGCTAACACAATAATAGCTAACATCAAGATTGCCAAAATAGCAACTGGGATATTTTATTTCACCACATCGGGTGGAAACAACATGTCAATCAGTGCCCTTTACTGACAGTATTTAAGAATAGTACGAGTATTTTTTTTGTTTTATTTTTATTTTCGCTAATGGATGCTAACATAAAAATAGCTAACAGCGAGATTGACAAAATAGCAACTGGCATATTTTATTTCGCCACGTCGGACGGAGAAAATATTTGAATCAGTTACCCTTTATTTGCAGTATTTAAGAATAGTATGAATATTTTTTTATATTTTTGTTTTGTTTTTTGTTTATGAATGCTAACACAAAAGTAGCTAACAGGTAGATTGCCAAAATAGCAACTGGCATATTTTATTTCGCCAAGTCGGGTAGACAAAATATTTTAACCAGTACATTTTATTTGCAGTATTGAAGAATAGTACGAGTATTTTTTTTTGGCTAATGGATGCTAACATAAAAATAGCTAACAGCGAGATTGACAAAATAGCAACTGGCATATTTTATTTCGCCACGACGGATGGAGAAAATATTTGAATCGGTGCCCTTTATTTGCAGTACTTAAGAATAGTACATGTTTTTTTTTCTTTGTATTTTGTTTTGTTTTGCTAATGGATGCTAACACAAAAATAGCTAACAGCGAGATTAACAAAATAGCAACTGGCATATTTTATTTCGCCAAGTCGGATGGAGAAAATATTTGAATCGGTGCCCTTTATTTGCAGTACTTAAGAATAGTACATGTTTTTTTTTCTTTGTATTTTGTTTTGTTTTGCTAATGGATGCTAACACAAAAATAGCTAACAGCGAGATTGACAAAATAGCAACTGGCGGATGTTATTTCGCCACGTCGGATGAAGAAAATATTTGAATCAGTTACCCTTTATTTGCAGTATTTAAGAATAGTACAAGTATTTTTTTCATTTTCTTTTGTTTTTATTTTCGCCAATGAATGCTAACACAAAAATAGCTAACAGCAAGATTAAGAAAATAGCAACTGGCATATTTTATTTCGCCACGTCGGATGGAGAAAATATTTGAATCAGTGCCCTTAACTTGCAGTATTTAACAAATAGTACAAGTCCATTTTTTTCTCTTTTTTTTTTGTATTTTAAGCTCGTGAGCTACACTGAGATGAAACTTCAATTTTACAAGCAAAAAACTATTTTTATTAACCACAGCGAAGAACATCATCTGTTATTTCCGGTGTTTATTGACAACGTTTACGACGTCAAACTTCCAGGAGTCTATCAAGGTGATGTCAAAAGGAGGCAATTGCTTGTTTATTGCCACTCGTCGGGTCATCTAAATTTGAAGTCTATCTTTTTAGTTGTAATATTCAGACAGCAAGCCAAGAAGGTGAGCGTAGTTATTAGCCGCGTTATTAAAATAGCTAAACGAGACCGCGCGACAATGTGTTTGTTATATATATCCCGTTTAACTTGATTGTTCTTGACGTATTGTGCAGGTGCGCCAAATGAAGCGTGGCCCCGCTGTCACGTCATCGTTTAATGATGACATAAGATGTTAGCATGAGCGGCGTAGCAGGAAGTGGCTTTGTGCGGGGCGCCTGAGTGCTTGGCGAGCCCCCGGGCGCTAATATGACGAGACGAAAGGCGGCGTGACACCGAACAGACGGGCCGAGATGACGCCGCGGGAAGTGCGACACGAGCCACGTTGATTTATTTATGTTTTTTTTTTTGCTTCTAACACATGCAAATACCACCATTTTAGGCATAGTTTACTATTCAAGATTTTCCTCTCTGCATTTTTTTCTTTGCGGAGGAGGCATATTCATTGAAAAGCCTATTTGCACTTTTTACGCTCTTTTTGAAATGGCACAAGATGAGCCACGTCCTCGTAGCCCCGAGAGCAAACGTGGGCTTGTAAAAGGCGAAATTGAAGTGCGAGTATCGTTAGTGGAGCACGTCCGGGTGTGGGATTGTTAAAAAGGAGACAAATGGGCAAGAGATAGGCCGGCGGGTGTTACCGGCTTACAGCTCTTCCATAGTGAACAGTGACCTGAAATGCCACGCAAGTGAACAAGTACTTTAAAAAAAAAAAAAAAAAAAAAAAAAAAAAAAACACCTGTACAAATCGAACGAGGCCTATCAGGGGGCTTTGTCAATCAATAATTATCAGCACAAAGGACACTAATTCTTATCGGATGCAATATCACCATGAAAGCAAACCAGTTCTTGTCAAACAAACAGCTAGCGTCGAGTTAGCGTCGCGTTAGCATCGAGCTAGCGTCGAGCTAGCGTTGAGTTAGCGTCGAGCTAGCGTTGACCTAGCATAGAGCTAGCATCGAGTTAGCGTCGAGCTAGCATCGAGTTAGCATCGAGCTAGCGTCGAGCTAGCATCGAGCTAGCGTCGAGCTAGCATCGCATTAGCGTCGAGCTAGCGTCCCGTTAGCGTCGAGTTAGCATCGAGGTACAGTAGCTAGTTAGATAGCTAGTGGCGAGCTAGCTAGTTAAAAATAATACATTTTAAGTAGTAGTTGTGTTAAGTTCATACTGTCTCATGTAATTTACAACAGATTCTTTTCTTACAGACAGTGGCATTTTTAGGTGTTCAATTACCTTACATTTAGCCTACAAATTAAATAATACATTTAATTTACAAGCGCCTTTCAAATCATCCAAGGACACTTTACAATTAAAAGAACAAAAAACACCAAAACAACAAAACCATAAAGTGAAAAAAAAAAAATAATAAAATAGATGATTAAACTAGTTAGATAGCTAGTGGCGAGCTAGCTAGTTAGATAGCTAGTGGCGAGCTAAAGCTCGGCCAAAACAAACATGTGAATCAACTTTCTGAAGATGGAGGACACTGATTCGCTGTGGCGACCCACTGAAGGAAAAAAAGAAGATAGCAAGTGGCGAGCTAGCTAGCTACCTAGCTTTTATAATGACTATTCATGAACTAGCTTTCTTAAGACGAAGACACCCAAGAACAAGCATTGAATTTGGCCAATCATGTTCACGACCGCCTACCTGAACCAAAACGAGAAGATCAAAAAAGGCGCTTTAACTCTTACGACTCAAGCTAGTTAGCGAGATAGCTTAAAAAAAAACAAAGAAACAAATAAAGTGCTTTATAATGACTATTCATAAACTAGCTTTCCTAAGACGAATACACCCAAGAACAAGCTTTGAATTTGGCCATTCCGACCGCCTTCCTGAACCACAGAAGAAGACCAAAAAAGGCGCTTTAACTCTTACGACTCAAGCTAGTTAGCGAGATAGCTTAAAAAAAACAAAGAAACAAATAAAGTGCTTTATAATGACTATTCATAAACTAGCTTTCCTAAGACAAAGACACCCAAGAACAAGAATTTAGCTGTCCATGCTCACGACTGCCTTCCTGAACCACAGAAGAAGACCAAAAAAGGCGCTTTAACTCTTACGACTCAACAATAATGCAGAAGATCTATTAATTCTTACACCTAATACGCATAAATCTGCCCAAAAAACCAAGACGGGCGCAAAAAACGCCATGACTTTGCATCCAAAGAAAACAGGGATGACCCCTAAATACCACGGGAAGGCAGCAAAAGCCCCCATTGGTCCTACTTCGCCGCCGCCGTCGCCGCCCCAAAGCCGCATTCTCGCTTACCCGTCGGGGGTCTCTGCACCACCAGAGACGTCTCCGTTCCCACGGCGCATTCCTTGAGCAAGTCCACCACTTGGGCGTGGGTGAAGCCCACCACCACCTGCTTGTTGATCTCCACGATCAGGTCACCCTCGCTGACCCCCGGGCAGCCGGCCGGTTCCAGGATCTGTTTGACGCGCTGTCCCGCGGCGCCGTCGGCGATGGTGAACCCGAAGCCGTCGGCGCCCTTCACCAAGGTGAGCGTCAGCGATTCGCCCTGAGACGTCACCGACGCACTCTCAGGAGCGTCCGGGTGAGGGTCCGTAAGCTGCCGGTGTTCCTGACCGGCGTCCGGGACCAAGCGGGCCGTGCGGTAGTCCGGGTAGTTGTCGTAGCCGTGGCGGCCGTTGACCATCGGGGGGCGCTGTTCCACGATGCCCAGCGGGGAGATGACGGCGCCGCTGTTCGCGTTGTTGTCGTCGGGCTCGTAGGGCAGCGGGTAACCGCGGCACAGCACCAGCGTCACGCTCTGCCCGATGGGTACCGACTGGAAGAGTTTGACCACGTCGGCGTGGGTGGTGCCCAGCACGCACACGTCGTCGACGTATACGATCACGTCGCCTGCGGGGAAACGAGGACAAAATGGATATTTTGACACGTTTGGACCTCAACTTACAAACTTTTTGTCTTACAAACGTCAAATTTATAACAATTAAACCTTATAATAAGCACTATTTTCATAATACACACCCACCACGGCTGGCGGAGTGATCTTTGGCTATATATCTATTAGCTAGCTAGCTAGCTTTCTATCTATTTGAGTTACTTGCGGGTTGAGTGAACGCTGGCGCGTGTGGCTGCCGCTGCTCACCCACAGAAACAAGACTGATCCTGCGACCGTAAAGTGACCTTGAGAGTTTTGAAAGGAGCTTCGAAATCAAATTTATTTTTATTATTATTATTATTATTATTACTACTACTATTACTACTATTACCGTTAATACTACTATTACGACTACTATTGCTACTACTAGTACTACTACTACTACTACTAGTATTATTAATATTATTATTATTATTATTATTATTATTTATTATATTATTATTATAAGTGCCTTGCATGCTGGGTCCGAGAGGACAGTAATTTCATCTGTGCTGTATGTCATGCATATTAGCATATTTGACAATAAAGCTGACTTTGACTTTGATTATTATTATTACTACTACTACTATTACTACTACTATTATTACTGTTACTGCTACTGTTACTGTTGTTCTTGTTCCTGTTATTATTATTATTATTATTATTACTATTACTACTACTACTACTACTACTGTTAATACTACTATTACGACTACTATTACAACTACTATTACAACTACTATTACAACTACTATTACTACTACTAGTACTACTACTATTACTACTATTACTATTACGACTATTCCTATTACTACTACAACTATTACTATTACTACTACTATTACTATTACTACTATTATTACTATTATTATTATTATTATTGTTATCTCCTACCTGTGGCCATCTTGGCGTCGGCGGCGGCCGGCCCGTCGGGTATGATGCTCTTCACCTGGAGGAACTCGTCGGGCTCGTCTCCGCCGATGATGGTGAACCCGAAGCCCATGTTGCTCTTGTGCAGCGCCGTGGACAGGAAGCTGCCTTTCAGCTGCGTGGGGTCCCGCGTGAACAACGACTTCTCTGCCAAGGGTTACAAATAGATGTCAAAAACGCAGCCGCGGGTGTATGTAGTATGAGTATGAGCAGTATTATGAGTAGTAGTCGTCGTAATATGAGTAGGGTGGGAGTGGAGGGTTGGTGGGGGGTCGTAAGGTCATTCAAAAAAGTTGGGATGTGGATGGTGGGACGATAAGAATGCAGGAAAGTGCATAAGTGACAACCAGCTCTTCCACCAAAGAAGCAGGGCAGGGGTGTTGGGGGCGGGGAGGGTCCTTCCCGAAGCGGCTCGGGAATGCAGCTGATGGCGTGCTGTCAATCAAGGGGAAAGTTCCAAAGGTGGGGAAGAAGTTTCTGGGACGATTCAGGAAAGGAAATCTGTGGTGGGAGGCTCACTTCCTGTCACGCCGCCTCAACGGGAAGCGGGAGCGAGCACCACATTTGGTTCTTGATTATAATTTGAGTGTTTTTTTTACTTAGTTATTTTTTTTGCTCTGCAGCTGTTGACCTTTATTGTGGAAGTCTTAAAAATCCCACTGACGACACTTGCAGCTAGCTCACCCGCCTCGATGGGAATCGGGAGCTAACATGCTACGACGTCCTTTGCGCCTCCGCGTCGCCTACTTACTGACAAAACGGCATAAAGGTGACAGGCTACGTTGGGCGCGGGGACGATGATGGTGGTGGGGGCTCATGTACATCCGCCGGGTCAGCACGCGGCGCAACGGGGAGACGTCGGTGACGCTGAAGGGCGAGCCCGGGCGACGGGCCGCGGGCGGCGGGTGGGACGACAGGTCGCTCAGGCTGCGACAGCGCTCCGGCGCCGGGCCGGCCTGGTTGGCGGGAGGTGTTGGGAGGGTGGCGCAGGGGCTGGTGACTTGTACTGACGTTTGGGGGGGGGGGGGCGAGGGAGGGTGGAAGAGAGAGAGTGTCGCCATGGAGACAGGCAATGGCGTTGCATCATTGCTTGAGAAAAAATGGGGACATTCTTCCAACAATGGTCTCTTGTGGTTGGGTTCATAGAAATATCGTAATAAGCAGTACTAGCGATATAACAAGACTTTATTATTATTATTATTATTATTATTATTATTATTATTATTATTATTAATTGAAGTAGTAGTAGTAGTAGTAGTCCTAGTAGTAGTATGAGCATGAGCAGTATTATGAGTAGTATTAGTAGTAGTATTATTATGATTCTTATTATTAGTAGTAGTAGTATGAGTAGTATGAGTATGAGTAGTATTATGATTAGTATTATGAGTTGTCGTAGTAGTAATATTAGTATTAGTACTATTAGTAGTAGTATTAGTAGTATTAGTATTATTAATAGTATTATTAGTAGTAGAATTAGTATTAGAATTATTATTAGTAGTAGTATTAGTATGCGTATTAGTATGAGTAGTATTATGAGCAATATTATGAGCAGTATTATGAGTAGTACTATGTAGTAGTAGTAGTAGTAGTAGTAGTAGTAGTATTAGTATTAGTACTATTAGTATTATGAGTCGTATTATGAGTAGTATTATGCGTAGTATTACTAGTAGTAATATTATTATTATTATTAGTAGTAGTAGTAGTATGAGTATGGGTGGTATTATGAGCAGTATTATAAGCAGTATTATGAGTAGTAGTAGTAGTAGAATTATTATTATTAATTAATATATATTATTATTATCTAATTATAGTCGAATTATTATTATTATTAGTAGTAGAATTAGTATGCGTATTAGTACGAGTAGTATTATGAGCAATATTATGAGCAGTATTATGAGCAGTACTATGAGCAGTATTATGAGCAGTATTATGAGCAGTATTATGAGCAGTATTATGAGTAGTACTATGAGTCGTAGTAGTAGTATTAGTTGTAGTATTAGTCATATTAGTAGTAGTATTAGTAGTAGTATTAGTATTATTATTAGTAGTATTAGTATTGGAATTATTATTATTAGTAGTAGTATTAGTATGAGTAGTATGAGCAATATTATGAGCAGTACTATGAGTAATATTATGAAGAGTATTATGAGTAGTACTAGGAGTATTAGTAGTAGTATTAGTAGTCGTATTAGTAGCAGTATTATTATTATTATTATTATTAGCGGCAAAAAAAGACAATAAAAATGAAATACCTCTGTAGATGGCGGGAAGCGGGAGGGATGAGAGCCCCTGACTTTGCATCTGCTGCTCCTGCTGGAGTCTCCTCTTGGCCTCCAGAACCGGGTTCTCGAACTGGGTTCTTCTGTTTATGTGGCTAAAAAAAAATGACAATAATAATAATAAATAATAAATATGATGACTATTTTAAACCCGGCGATGAGACACTCCGATGAGGGAGGCGCTGCGGCGGGCTCCGTCTCTCGCTATGATGATTAATTAAATGGCCTGGCGCCATGTTACGTAAGCGAGATGGCAAAGAAGGTAACAAAAAAAAGCTTTTTATTTGGATTATGAGCACAAAAGTAATAAAATAATAATCAAAGATGATGTGTTTGACGGGGGTCCTCACTTACTCCACATAGTAGCTGCCGTAAATGGGGTCGTCGATTTTCTCCCAGCCATACGGAAGCTCTGGAAGCAGACATCAAAGAATAAGATTCACAAGAACCCCCCCCTTTGGACATAAACCGATGGGTGGAATTACATCAAAGAAAAGTGCATACTTTATGGGAGACTTGTTTATGGGAGAATTGTTTTTTTTTTGCGCAGTCAAAATAACTTCCTTTCTCCAGTGGCTTCATCAATAGTCGTTAAGCGCGCGGCGGTACATATTTTGATTTGTGGAAAATAACAATCGACAAAATCTCGTAGACTTCTTTGCCCTTTTTTTGTGTTTAAAATGATGCATTCACGACCGCTGGGACAAAATGGTATCAACCTACAGTCAAATGCAAAAAATAATAAAGTAAAGGCAAACATCCACGCTATGCTAAGCTAATGTTTGGAAATCGATTTGGCTTTTTTGTCTTAAAATGATGCATTCAAGATCGCTGAGACTGTCAACATGGTATCAACGTAGAGTCAAATGCAAAAAAAATCAAATAAATAAAAATCATGGCAGACATCCAGGCTAAGCTAATGCTACTTGTTCTGAGTACAGTATAACTAACAACAAAATAAAAAAAAAAGGTTCTACATTTTTTTTCCAGATTTTGGAGGTGTTTCGATGTACGGAGGAGGAGGTATGAAATTTCCGAGTTTCATGGAATGCACCACAACATTTATCTGTGTTCTTATTTGTGTTGTTTGGAAATCGATTTGGCTTTTTGTAATGAAATGATGCATTCAAGATCGGAGGGACTGTCAAAATTGTATCAACTTACAGTCAAACGCAAACAAAAAAAACTGGGCAGACATCCACGCTATGGTAAGCTAATGCTACTTGTTTTGAGTATAACCAACGATTACAGATAAAATTGGTTCTACACTCTTTTTTCAGGTTTGGGAGGTATTTCGATGCACGGAAGAAGAGGTTTGAAATTTCCGAGTTTAATGGAATGCACCATGACATTGATACGCGCTCATATTTGTGTTGTTTGGACATCAATGTGGCTTTTTGTCTTAAAATGATGCATTCAAGACCGCTGGGACTGTCAATAAATCATGGCAGACATCCACGCTACGCTATGCTACGCTAATGCTACTTGTTGAATATAACCAGCGATTAAAGAAAAAAATGGTTCTACTATCTTTTTCAGGTTTCGGAGGTATTTCGATGCACAGAGGAGGAGCAATGAAATTTCCGAGTTTCATGGAACGCACCACGACATTGATCTGCGCTCATGTTGGTGTTGTTTGAAAATTGATTTTGCTTCTTAATTAATGTATTTTTTGGGGGCATTAGTGCACATATTTGCCACTTTTGTAAATTGCGCCACAACCACGCGGCTAAGATGATCGTTTGTCATATTTTATCACCTTTTAACGCAGAGGCGTGCTTAAAAACGGCCTGTCAGACGTGCGGCCAAAGCGTGCGGATGCGACAGGCGTGAACATCCCACCCACTCCCCTTCAACCGATTCAATTCCCGGCGCGTTCAAAGTGATAAATAGCGGCGACGGCGTGAAAAAGGAGCCATTTAATTCCACCCGGGCTTCCTTCCGGAGCTCAGTAGAAATGTGTCGGCGGAGACCCGGGTCGACCTTCTCATTGATCGTCAACAAGAGCTCGTAAACAAGCGAGTGTTTCTTTTTGCGGCCGTCAAAGTCTACCGGGTCACGGACGTCCGCGAAAGGACCTTTTAAAAGGTCGCCCGCCGCTTTGGACACATTTACAGCATCGGTCGGTGCTGGGCAAGATGGCCGCCGATGTCGACCTCCTTTGCAACGATGAAAAGTTGTTATCGTAGCGCGTTTTATTGAGATATCGACATGTCAATCATAACAGTACTGATGAAATAGTTGTTATTGCATTTTTTTTTTTTTTTTTTAAGGTTCTGTGTCAATTAAAAATAGCCGAGCAGAAAAGAAAATATCAATCGCTATTATCATGATAGCATCTTTAGCACCAGTAGTTTGCCCGAGTGTCAAATATCAATCTTAACTCATTCACTGTAGTATTGAAAATATGACGTGGAGCGCCATTCCCGAATTTGTTCGGGTTTTGTTTAGTTTTTTTCTTGCGAGGGGGGTGCCGATCAAGCGCTGGTCAGACCTCTGGCATAGTTTTGTGCCTTCCACGAGGGGTCACCATTTTACTTTTGTCCATGATCGCGCTTTTGTCACAGCTTCAGCTGTTGTTAAAGCGCTATATGAATCAATATGTATGTATTATATTGTAATTTGTACTGTATTTTGTACAGCCGCCCCCGTTTCAAGCTCAGGTAACTCCACACCCATATAATTTAGGAATTAACATTTTTTTCTCCTGGTGAAAGAAGATAGTCTAAGGTTTCTAACGCTGCATTGAATGTTTATGTAGTCCTAACACTCAATATTGTGTGGGTCCTGAAATTTGAGTGAAAACGACAAAAACCCTGGCATTGAAGTAGACACATTTCAAATATCAAAATTATCTGCTATTTTTACAATATCGTGTTGATACACCGCATAGAATCCATCCCATCTTCAAGTATTACTTTCATGCAGGAACAATTAACAAATACAATGCAGACACACCCCAACTTACGAACGATATACGATCCGTACGGCCGTCCGTAAGGTGAATTTGTTCGTAAGTTGATTCAGTATGATATTTTGTATGGAATATATGTTTAACGTTTATATAAGTGATGGCAAATATCAAACACGTAGAAATATAATCAAGTGCAAATACAGACGTTCCCCAACTTACGAACGAGATATGTTCCGAACGGTCGTTCGCAAGGTGAATTTGTTCATAAGTTGATTAAGTGCTATATTTTGGATATGTTCAAGGATTATATAAGTGATGGCAAATATCAAACATTTAGAAATATAATAAACTCGAAATACAGATGTTCCCCAACTTACAAACAAGATACTTTCCGAACGGTCGTTCGTAAGGTGAATTTGTACTTAAGTTGCTTCAGTGCTATGTTTTCTTTGGAATGCATGTTTATGGCTTATATAAGCATGTTTAAGGCTTGAATAAGTAACATGTCTTGGTTTGTAGTGAAAAGTAAACATTAAATAAAATACATGTTCTATTAAGATATGTACATGTATAACTGGAGAGAATACTACATGTTACTACAAAAATGTTCGTATGCACCGTTGTTTGTAACTCGAATGTTCTTAAGTAGAGGAGTGTTTGTATCAACATTTATTGCTATTTTTGCATCAAATATCAAAATGATCATCGTTGTGATCCTCCGATATCAGTTCAGGCTATCGCGATACCGTGTCGATAACGCTAAATATTTTCGATTTGCGTCCGATAACCAAACAATTATCAAACGATATTTTGAAGCTTACGACTCGCAAGTCCAATTTTAATGGCTGCGCAATCACCGCATCATTCCGGGGTACTCTGGTATGAATGCTAAATGCTAGCAAGCTACAATTGTGTCCCCTGCTAAATTCCTAACAGCAACCAGAAATTCTGCTCCAGTACACTTTGACGCACTATACACACTTTTAGTGGCGTGGTGTGTGCGTGCGGGCGGGAATCCTACAGGTGAGTTATTATCGGGCGAGAAGCAGCGGCGCCCTCCTTCACCTTGAACGGAGTCATGGGTGGGAGTGTTGTCAGCGCCGTGATTGATGGCTGGATTTCGAGTGCATCTACGTGGAGGCCACATTGGAGGAAAAACGAAAAACGGCTCTCAACGTGGGAAAATCTGGTATCAAAAATGGTATCGTTCCAGATATAGCGCTAGCAAAACATTGAACTTGCGTCTCAATACTATCCTGAAAACAGCCATTTTGTGGGAAAATTTTGATCAACGCCATATCAAAAATGGTATCGTTCATGATATAACGCTAGCAAAAAAAAGAACTTACATCTCAATGCAATCCTCAAAATGGAGTCACAGCCATTTTGTGGGAAAATTTTGATCAACGCCATATCAAAAATGGTATCGTTCCAGATACAACGCTAGCAAAAAAATGAACTTGCGTCTCAATGCAATCCTCAAAATGGAGTCACAGCCATTTTGATCAACACCGTATCAAAAATGGTACCGTTCCAGATATAGCGCTAGCAAAACATTGAACTTGTGTCTCAATACTATCCTCAAAATGGAGTCCCAGCCATTTTGTGGGAAAATTTTGATCAACACCGTATCAAAAATGGTATCGTTCCAGATATAGCGCTAGCAAAACAATAAACCTGCGTCTCAATACTCTCCTCAAAATGGAGTCACAGCCATTTTGTGGGAAAATTTTGGTATCGTTCCAGATATGACGCTAGCAAAAAAATGAACTTGCGTCTCAATGCTATCCTCAAAATGGAGTCACAGCCATTTTGTGGGGACATTTTGATCAACACCGTATCAAAAATGGTATTGTTCCAGATATAGCGCTAGCAAAAAAATGAACTTGCGTCTCAAAATGGAGTCACAGCCATTTTGAACTGAAGTCTCACTACTATCCTCAAAATGGAGTCACAGCCATTTTGTGGGAAAATTTTGATCAACACCGTATCAAAAATGGCATCGTTCCAGATATAGCGCTAGCAAAAAAATGAACTTGCGTCTCAAAATGGAGTCACAGCCATTTTGTGGGAATTTTTTTATCAAGACCGTATCAAAAATGGTACCGTTCAAGATATAGAGCTAGCAAAAAAATGAACTTGCGTCTCAAAATGGAGTCACAGCCATTTTGAACTGAAGTCTCACTACTATCCTCAAAATGGAGTCACAGCCATTTTGTGGGAAAATTTTGATCAACACTGTATCAAAAATGGCATCGTTCCAGATATAGCGCTAGCAAAACAATAAACTTGCGTCTCAATACTCTCCTCAAAATGGAGTCCCAGCCATTTTGTGGGAAAATTTTGGTATCGTTCCAGATATGACGCTAGCAAAAAAATGAACTTGCGTCTCAATGCTATCCTCAAAATGGAGTCACAGCCATTTTGTGGGAACATTTTGATCAACAGCGTATCAAAAATGGTATTGTTCCAGATATAGCGCTAGCAAAAAAATGAACTTGCGTCTCAAAATGGAGTCACAGCCATTTTGAACTTAAGTCTCACTACTATCCTCAAAATGGAGTCACAGCCATTTTGTGGCCGGCTTATTGACATTGTATGAGATATGGCTCTCATATTGGAAAAAACTGGACTTGCGTATCAATACCGGCGCTGTTAAGAGGGGAAAAACCACTCTTAAGATCGAATATTGGACGCCGTAGCTTTAAGAAAAACAAGATTAGGATTGCTATTGCCATTTGCCGCCTGTACATCGATACTGTAATCTACTTTTCTTCCATGTTGCCTCCGTGTAGGCGTTTAGTGTCGAACACAATGTAGGCGAGAGCGTTTTTTTATTTATTTTTTTTATTTTATTTCCCAGCCAATGTACGCTCAGCGGGGAAGGAAGACTTTGAAAAAAACATTTTCAGCTCGCCGGGAACAAACAACGAAGCGCACCCTGCTTGTTCCCGTGTGCCAAAAGCGGAGGAGACGGGCGGTAAGTGGGACAAAGACGCATCCCGATGTGGACGGAGTGAGATGGGAAGGCGCAAATATCAAGACGCTTATGTAACGACAAGGCGGCTGTGATTTCGGGAGCACCTTTCAGGGGGACGGTGTACGATAAGTTAAGCGCAAACTTTTATTTTCGGTAAGTAGTAAAAAAAAAAAAAAACAACACCATTCTTGATTAACTCATTCACTGCCATTCAGGAATGTATTCTGTAATTGAAAATATGACGTAAAGCGCCATTCCCGAATTTGTTGTTTTTCTTTTCATGCGTGGGTGCTAATAAAGCGTTGGCCAGACCTCTGGCATTTTCTTTCCTTATAAAAGGGGGCAACACTTTCATTTTTCCAAGTCCGCGGTTTGTACCAGCTTCAACTGTTGTTAAAGCGCTATGTAAACCAACATGTATGTATTGCATTGTATTTTGGCAATAAAGATTATTCTGATTAGCTATCTGGCTGGCTAGCTGGCTATCTAGCTATATAGCTGGCTACCTAGCTAGCTAGTTGCTATCTATTTGCTGTCTTTTAGTTATGTAGCTGGCTATCTAGCTCACTATCTATTAGCTATATAGCTGGCTACCTCGCTAGTTGCTATCTATTTGCCGTATTTTAGCTATCGAGCTGGCTATCTAGCTAGCTAGTTGCTATCTATTTGCTGTCTTTTAGCCATGTGGCTGGCTATGGAGCTATCTGACCGGCAATCTAGCTGGCTATCTAGCTAGCTATCTATTTGTTTTCTATTAGCCATCTGACTGGCTATCTGGCTATCAAGCTAGCTATTTATTAGCTATCTAGTTAGCTAGATATCTATTCGATAGCTGTTAGCTAGCATTCTATTCTATCTATTTGAGGGACTTTTTGGTTGAGTGAACGCTGGCGCGGGTGGCTACCGTCTTTAATTAGCCCGATGCTAATTTAGGGAGGATTAATTGGATGATTACATCGCGACGCCAATCCCTATAAGTAGTGACGCATTAAAAAAAAAAAAAAAAAAAAAAAAAATGATTACAAATATACGAATAATTTCGACGATCAAAACAGTTGGTGTCAGTCCGCGTTGGGTGCCGACGCCCATTCCGCTTTGACCGTGCCGTGCGCTTGATTAGTTCGTCCTGTTTGTTCAATTTAACAGCGGGGAAATTCTATCCCGATGCTCCTGAACGCATCGCCATCAGTCACGAGCGCTGAGGAAGGGCGAAGGAGAGAGACGAGACGCGTCGACGTGGATTTGGTAGTGGTCCAGCCTTCTGTGTGTGTGTGTGTGTGTGTGTGTGTGTGTGTGTGTGTGTGTGTGTGTGTGTGTGTGTGTGTGTGTGTGTGTGTGTGTGTGTGTGCACCTAAACTACACCCCCCCACCCCGAGAATAGCGAAGAAGAAAGAATTCTTTGTAACCAACCACGAGTCCATCTTAACCCCCGAGTACATAAATAAGACTCCACTCACCGTCTTCTTTGCACTCTTCGGGCGGCTTGGCCTTCTTGGCGAGTCTGGGGTCTAACCACGATGTGGTTTTGGTGTTGTGGCTGTGCAAAAATAAAATAAAATAAAAAATAAAACACAGAGTGAGTGAGATGGGAGGTTGCTTGAGTTTTAATTGTGTGATGTTTTGGTGAATAGGAAAAAAAAGAGTGTGTGTGTGTGTGTGTGGGAAGTGGGGGGATAAATAAATAAACAATGATCAATACTTTTAATTTGCTGGTGGGCTCATGATAGCTGAATGCGGATGGAGTGGCGTGGTAATACAATTACAAATTTGAAAAAAAAAAAATGGTGAAAAACTATGAATATTAATAATAATAATAATAATAATAATACATTACATTTTAAGCAGCATACATAACAACATGCACAAAGGGTTAATTTCCCGGCCCATGGTTATGTCCGCCATTTGCAAGTTTGAAACTCCCAAATTAGAAATAAAAAAAAAAAGAAAATATCTCAAAGTGTAATTTGGAAAATGGTGGCTGTATTATATTTTGATATTTATTTATTCTTTCCATAAAATTAATTAATTAAAATACATTCTAACAAAATAAACAATATTTCTTCCCCCTAAATTAAAATATTTAAAAAACCCTGCAATGTCACAGAATAAAAAAAAACAAAACATTCTGAATAGATAATAATTTGCCCAAAAAATTATTTAGATACTGACGCATGATTTCATTCAAAATAAAGCAATAAATAAAATAATATGAATTAAAATAATACATTATTTAATAAAATAATAAATGGCAATAAATTAATTAGTATCAATTTTATACAATATATCAATTTATTAAATAAATAAAATAACATTAATTAAAACAATTATGCAACTAAATAAATTAATCAACTAGATCTACAGTTACGATATATTTTTATACAATATATTAATTTATGTCTACCCACGCAAGAAATACAATTAAAGTAAAAATCCTTCTGAATACATAAATAATAACTTGCAAAAAATATAAACAATTTCGATACTGAAGCATAATTTCATAAAAAAAAAATAATAATAATAATATGACTTAAAATAAAAACCATTCAACTAAATAATACATGATTCAACTACAGAAGATCTATAATAATAATAATAATAATAATAATACATTTCATTTCTAAGCGCCTTTCAAAACTCTCAAGGTCACTTTACGGTCACAGGATCGTTTTTTCTGCGGGTGAGAAGCGGCAGCCACATGTGCCAGCGTTCACTCAACCTGGAACTAACTCAAATCGATAGAAAACTAGCCAGCCAGCTAACAGATAACTAATAGGTAGCCAGTTAGGCAGTTAGCTAACTAGCTAGATAGCCATATAGCTAATATAGCCAATAGATGGCAAATAGATAGCCAGCTAACCAGCTAATAGATAGCTAGCCAGCTGGACAGCAGCTAGCCAATAGGTAGCTAGCTAGCCAATAGCTAGCTAGCTAGTTGGATAGATCGCTAACCGATAGCCAATTACTGCATAGTCACTATATATTTTTATACAATATAATTTATGTTTCCCCACACAGGAATCAAATAAATAAATAAACAATCTACTAAATAAATAAATAAATAAATAAATAAATAAAAAAATAAATAAATGTCGCACTATCCCCCGAAAAAAAAAAAAAAAAAAAAAAAAAAAAAAAAAAAAAAACTCGAGCAGCCATCCTCAATGTGTCACTCACTCGATGAAGTAGACTTCCCCCTTTTCCGTGTACGCCATCTCCCAGTGGTCGGGTAGCGGGCCCAATTCGTTATTCTCCTCCGGCTTGGGGAGAATTCCGTTTTTCGGGGAGCGGCCATTGTCTTCTTCGCCCGGGGCGTTCTTGTCTCCATGTTCGCTCGACTCTGCGGTGACAATCAGGATCGGAAAAAGGAGAAGCCGTGTCAACAAAAGGGAGACTTTGCACACACCCGGTTGGAGGTTCGCTGTCAAACTAAACCCAAAACAAAGAGAATTGACATGTTTTATTTGAAAAGCTGAAGGTTGAAGCTAGTTTAAAGGACAACCGACACCATTTTTTTGTTTCCTAACTGACATCAGAAAAACGTTTTATAGCATCTAAAATACCCAAAACACGCAGGCTGATATTTTTAGTCAAATGCAAAACACCAATAAAAATGAGTTAAAGTGTCCCAAAATTACTTCAAAATGACCTCGGAGATGGCGAGTTTCAGAAGATCCCGCCCCCTTGTTCGTGACGTCACGCAAGGACGTCTTGCCTTACTCGAGAATCAAAACAATGGCTTCAGATTCGGAGAAGATGCTTTCTTGTTACTCATCCAGTGATGAATATAATTCAAATAGTTCTGAAGAGGAAAGCATGAATGTTTGCAATGGATAAAAGAAGTCCTTCTGTATCAATTCGAGACGTCAGGACTCCAATGTAGCGTCCCAGAAAATGCACAAGATGGCGCCCAAGCTCCATTGGAAATGGGCTGACTTGTTTTATAACCCCTTCAGCAGCATAACTACACTAATAATAGTATACACAGCTTCATTGTTTGTTTTCAACATTTAGCTTGTAGTAGACGTGCACATTCCACCATGACGTCCCTGATCCACTGCTGAAAATGACGCTTTGATCCTCTCCCTTTTCATCTGGAACGGCTTCACGTAACAAAGAGGGTACAAAAACGGCTTCATGAACGACTTTGTGTCGTCATATTAGTTTTTTTGTTGTTGTTTTGACTTCAAGATGGCGCCGCGAGAGTGGCTGCCTTTACAGCGCTCCTGTATTTTGTTTTTATACTTCTTTCTGTCCTGCCGTGAAATGTAAATTACTCCACTGCGAGACGAATAAAGGCTAATCCAATCCAATCCGATAATCAGATTGCGTCTTCTTGCAGGGGCTTGGAATTGAAGCGGATTTACGTGGAACAGGAGATGTGAGACAATCTCTTGTTGTCAATGGAGGCTACAGCTTCATTTTTGCTTATAAAACTCAGCTTGTAGCAGGCGTGTTTTTCTACTTCTTTATTTCCTTTCCTATTTGCTGCTGTAAAGTGTAAATTTCTCCACTGCGAGACAAATAAAGGCTAATCCAATCCAATAATCAGATTGCGTCTTCTTGCCGCGGCTTGGAATTGAAGCGAATTTACGTGGGACAGGAGATGTGAGACAATCTCTTGTTGTCAATGGAGTCTCCATCTTCGTGTTTGCTTATAAAACTTAGCTTGTAGCAGATGTGCACATTCCACCATGATGTCTCTGATGCACTGGTGAAAAGGAGGCTTTCATCCTATACCCTTTTATCTCGAACTGCTTCATGTAATAAAGTGTTCTAAATTGACAGCAATAAAAACTCAATGCCTCTTTTATGATGTCCCTTCATGTTGATCATGAGATGCAAGAAAAAAAATAATAAATAGAAATCAAATGAACCAAACCGCCTCGTCGGGTCTGACCTGGCGTGAGGGGGATGCCGTTGCCATTGACGACAATGGTCCTTTCCTCTTCCTCCTCCTCCGGCGGCTCCACGCTAGCCTTTTCCATGTCGCTGACCGACTTATTGGGCTTGGCGCCCGGTACCGTTAGCAAGCGCTGCGTTACATTTAGCGACGGCGCGGTAGGCTCGACGGGTGGCTTGGGCGTGCCGTAAAAGTGATCTGGAAGCGACGGCGGAATGAGAAAGGTTGATTCGGATGGATCGAGCACGCCGCGCTCACCTTCATAGGCTCCGCTTTCGAGCAAGGCGCCGCTTGTCTCCAATTCCCGAAAGCGTTGGACGCTTAAGAAATGATAGTCCACCCCGGGGACTTCTCCGTCCTTGGGCTGCCGGGTGGTACCTGAGTGGACAAAGACACCAATAAAAATGACTTGAAGTGTCCAAAATCTGCAAAAAAAAAATTGAGCTGCGAATTGGGCATTTTCAGAAAGTCCCGCCCCCAGTTCGTGACGTCACGCCAAGACGTCTTGCATTGCTAGTGAATCAAAACAATGGCTTCGGATTCGGAGAATATGCTTTCTTGTTACTCATCCAGTTATGAATATGATTCAAATAGTTCTGAAGAGGAAAGCATACATGTTTGCAATCGATTAAAGAATTTATTTGTGCCATTTTGAGGCAACATTGGGGGGAAATCTCTCACCCAAAAAAAGAAGCACAAAATGGTGACCTCCTGTGGCCACCTCCGTGTCCACAGGCTGATAAATTCCTTATATGGAGCTTGGACATCATCTTCTGGCTCTTTTTGGTGCAACATGACGTGCAACAATTACAGCAAAATATATTGACGTGATGGAATGACTGCTACAATGTGTCTTTTTTACGGTCAGGGGCGGTCCTTTAGTGACGTCACGTACGGACTGGTCACCAACTCAAAAACAAGACTTCCTGAATATTCAACGCGAGTCTTAAAACGTAAAATATTGCTATATGCGGTGGAATCTTTGTAAAATACGCTCAGTAGAAGTCATTTGAAGCCATTTTACAAAGTATGGACACAACTCGACCGGAGACGTCGGTTGTCCTTTAAGTGGTTGTCCTCTTTTATCCTTTTTTTTTTCCCCACATTTGGGATCAAGCAGCCTAAACGGGTAGCGGAAGAAAATCATTGTCGTCTTTAATATTGCTTCTGCTCATGAGAGACGCCACAACAGTGTGAGAGTATTTTTGATTGTGTTATTTTTGAAATCTTAACATTGAGGAAGGCGCTGACTAAATGGGCAGTGGGAACAAAACCAAAAAGCAAGCAGTCTTACATGAACATTGAAAATTTAAATATATATATATAGTAGCGGTAGGCAATGTGGAACTAGAAAGTTTGTCATAAATAGAACAAGGTAACTAGTGTAACTAAACGGGCAGCAGGGGAGAAAAAAAATGTGGAGCTAATGCTGTCCAATGTAAGCCCTAAACCCTCTTGTTTTTAGTGTCCAAAAAGTGTCAGCAGGGTCCATTGTACGTCGCTTAATCCCGCCATTAGCCAATTAGGAAGTGAGGGGCAACCCTAATGCCCTAGCATTAGCGTCAGGGATTAGCAGCCGGACACACGCGCCTGTCGAGGCGGCGCGCGACGGGCCTGAAAGCTGCTTTCTTTGCACTTTGCGGCGGCGCGCTGGAGATTCCGAACGGGATGCGGATGCAGGGACTTTAATCAACGGCGATTATATATCATTTATGTGGATAGATAGGTGCGTGGGTGGGGGTGGAGGGGGGGGGGGCGAACGGGTATGGTAGCCACCGAGCGGGGGAGTTGTTTTGGCTGGGCTGATGATGAAAAGTTAATACCCGACGGAATGGTATGGAAGACAGCCAGAGGCGCTGATGGCTGCATCGTCCGCCCCTGAGGAGACGAGACGGGATGCGGAAACTGATTGAGAAGAAGGTTGCTTAATGACATTGATGCGTGAGGGGGGAAAAAAAAAATAAAATCGGGTTGCGGGATTTTTCCATGATAATATCTCAGATCCTCTCCATGCCCATTAAGGCGGCATACATATTCAAACTGCATACCACCCTTGTTTCTACTATCACTCGTTTATTTTGAGTTAGCATCATCTCCAAGCTAGCATGTTTCAAATTTTACCGCAGCCCGTCTAGGCACAAAATCAACTACAGTAAAGTCTCGTTATATCGATATGGGTTATATCGATAGTACTGCTTATTACGATACTATTTTTATGAACGCAAGGAGAAAATTTACATGCCGCAGGATCGGATATATCGATAGTCTGGTTATATCGATATTTTTTCCGACTCCCTTGAATATCGATATAACGAGACTTTACTGTATTTGTCAGTAGGCCAAAGTCACGCCATTAAAAGCCGTTTTATTCATGTTTCACGCTTCACAAAATGCACTCGGGGGTGGGTTTGTTCTCGGCATGCTAGCTTGTTCTCGCGGCCCGTCGCCTCACGTTAGCGGCAAGCGGCCGGCCTTTTTTTGCACGTCAGGCGCATGGCCATGTCACCAGAACTTTCCCGACAGCCCGTCGCCGGCATTTAGGTGGATTAAACGCAATTAAGGACGAAGCTAACTAGCGGCGAGCTAGCGCATCCTCGGTGGCGGAAAGATTTGAAAGGCTCCTTTCATCGCACCTCCAGCTCCGTCTTATCATGAACAAAAGTAGGTCGCATCCTGCAGATTCATCGGCCACCACCAAGAACTTTTCGCAGTAGGGAGGGAGCCAGAGGGGGGTATCCGCCGAAGTGAGAGAGGAAGAGAGAGATCGCGGATGGCTGATGTCATCTGTTTGGTTGGCTGGCGGGTGTCCGCGACGAGACGGTGAACGTAGCGCTGCGTCAGCCTAATCCCGCCGCCGCTACGCTACAGTAGCGAACAATGGCTCAATTAGTTTCCTAGCTAATTCAATTGGCTAACGCCAAAGCCGAAATGTCATTTTGACGACGGTCAAACTTCGCCGCCGCTGAGCTTTCTTCACATTTGGTTAGCGATCGATCACAATAGACAGCGACGGGTTGTAATTGTTCCCGTTAAACAAACGACGGGCAGCGGAATCGGGAACGCGTCGTCCTCCCTAAACTCATTTTTTTTTTCTTCCAAAAGGCGTCTTTTGTCACCTGCTGATACAAAGTGCCCATTAAGTCAATATCCAATTATGAGGACTCGCTTACAGGCCCCTCCCACCTGCCACCTATCTAGGCGGACCAACTGCTGGGAGGGAAGCAAAAAAAAAAATAATCCTACGGATGGCATCGCTTACTGTAATTGGATGCTTTTAATAGTGCTTACAATGGCCACTCTCAACCGTGTCATTAGCTTTTGTCCGCTGCCTCTACTTTCATGGGCGGGCCCATTACACACACTTAGCACACGCAGCGCTGGTCAGACCTCTGGCAATGATTTTCCCTGTCCATGAAGGGGCAGCATTAGCGCTTTGTTATAGCTTCAGCTGTTGTTAAAGCGCTACATAAATCAATATGTATGTATTATATTGTATTTGGTATTGTATTTTGTACAGCCACCCCTATTTCAAGCTTATTGGCTTGCTAGCTAGCTTTCTATCTATTTGTCTTACTATTCTATTTGAGTTACTTCCGGGTTGAGTGAACGCTGGCGCGTGTGGCTGCCGCTGCTCACCCACAGAAAAATGTATTCTGTGACTGTAAAGTGACCTTGAGTTTGGAAAGGAGTTTATAAATGAAATTTTTATTATTATTATTATTATTATTATTATTATTATTATTATTATTATTAGCTAGCCATTGGCTATCTATTGGTTTGCTAGCTAGCTTTCTATCTATTTGTCTTACTATTCTATTTGAGTTACTTCCGGGTTGAGTGTACGCTGGCGCGTGTGGCTGCCGCTGCTCACCCACAGAAAAAATGTATCCTGTGACTGTAAAGTGACCTTGAGTTTGGAAAGGAGTTTATAAATGAAATTTATTATTATTATTATTATTATTATTATTATCATCATCTAGCTGGCTCGCTATTAGCTATCTATTGGCTTGCTAGCTATTGTCTTACTATTCTATTTGAGTTACTTCCGGGTTGAGTGAAGGCCTAGCTAGCTATCTGTTAGCTATCTATTCGCTAGCTAGCTTTCTATCCGATTTACTTAGCTATCTATTAGCTGTCTATTAGCTAGAGAGCTTTGTATCCGAGTTACTTCCGGGTTGAGTGAACGCTGACGCGTGTGAGTGAACGCTGGCGCGTGTGGCTGCCGCTGCCCACCCACAGACAAATGTATCCTGTGACTGTAAAGTGACCTTGAGAGTTTTGAAAGGCGCTTAGAAATTAAATGTACTACTATTATATTATTAGCGGTGCTCAAGTCAAGTGTAGGCGGCCCCTTTCTCGCCGTGTCGGTCGTCGAACGGCCACGTGAAGACGTGGGCGACCTTTAACCCCACTCCACCCCCCCCTCCCCAGCGCAACCCCAATTGTTGCCCTCTCGTGCGCTATTTGCTCACGGAATTCAAATGTAATCAAGTGCATTTAATTAAGCCGCCGGCAGATGGTCGCTAGGGCGATTTCACGCCGCCTTATGTTTTACGCTCGACATCAGAACACGGCGGGAAATGCGCGACAGGAAGCACGCCAACTTGACTTTTTTTTTTAGCCCCCCCCCGTCGCTTTTGAAGGGCGGGACGATCCATCTTCGTGATGATGGCCGTCCCTGAGCCGCTTCCCGGGGGGTAAACAAACGCGTGACCGGTTGTTGATTTATTCGTTGAGGTATGAGACGTCGGCCGCGGTCCGTTAGCGTCCGTTAGCGTCGCAACGCCACCCCCGTTGTGGTCCGTCATCCGCGTCTTCTGATGGAGTGTCTTAGCGTATCAATTATTCATGCGATTGTTTCTTCCTAATCACTTCGCACAGTGGCAGATATGAATCACTGTGGAAATCCCTACGTCTGTCTGCACGTCAGGAATTGGTTTTATACACACAACCCCCCCCAAGCCCCCTCTGGTTATGTAATTCATTGCACTCAAGAGAGGAAAAATTGATGGCTTATTTGAAAAACAGCCCATAAAAAACATTTTTTTGATTGGAATTTCAATAAAATATCACAAAATGATATTTTTTTTTCTCACTATAATATTTGGAGTAACAGCGATAGATAACTAATAGCTAGTTAGCTAGATAGCTAGCAATATAGATAGCTAATAGATAGCAAATACATATATTTAGCTAACTTTCTATTTGAGTTATCGAGCGATTGCTTGCCGCTGCTCACCCATAGAAAAAAAACTTCTCCTGTGACTGTAAAGTGACTTTGACAGCTTATAAATGAAATGTATTATTATTATTATTATTATTATTATTATTATTATTATAAATATTTGGAGTTATAAAACAAATAAATGCCAAAGATACTGTACATTAAAAATATATAGACTTGTAGCTAGCTTTAAAGTTACATAGATTTAATATTATTCATTTAAATTTATTTGGGAATTAAAAATATGACGTAGAGCGCAATTCCCGAATTTTTACGGGTTTGGTTTTTTCATGCTTGGTTGCCGATTAAGCACTGGCCATGGTCTCTGGCAATGTAATTTTTCCCATGTTAGCTCTTTGTTTCAGTTTCAGCTGTTGTTAAAGCGCTATATAAACCAATATGTATGTATCGCATTGTATTTTGGACAGCCGCCCCCATTTCAAGCTCAGATAAGTCCAGACCCATGAAACTTAGGAATTACTGAATTTCCTGCAATATAAGGCGCACCAAAAATGTTTTTTTTTTTGTTTTTTTTTTTTTCAAAAACTGACCATGCGCCTCATAATCCGGTGCACCTTATGTATGGAAAACCTTTAAAAAAATATAATTCATTGAAGGTGCCGCTTATAATGCGGTGCACCTTATGCATGGAATTTTTTTTTAAATATATCACAAGGGGGAAGCATTTCCCCTTTTTTCATGTTAGCATTTTGTTCCAGTTTTAGCTGTTGTTAAAACGCTATATAAACCATTATGTATGTATTGCATTGTATTTTGGACAGCCACCCCCATTTCAAGCGCAGATAACTCCAGACCCATATCATTTAGGAATTAACACTTTTCTGATTAAAGAAGATAATCTAAGTATTATTATTATTATTATTATTATTATTATTATTATTATTATTATTATTATTATTATTATTATCAGGTTTCTTACGCTGTATTGAATGTTTATGTAGTCCTAAAACTCAATATTCTGTAGGTCCTTGGAATTCGAGTGACAATGACAAAAACCCTGGCACTGGAGTGGACGCATTTTTGTACATGTCTGGCAGTGAAGGAGTTAAAACAAACACTTTAAGAAACTATCTTCAAACAGATAGTGGAAACAATTTTGGCAAAGCTAACAAAAAAATGACCCGATAAACGTATGTAAGAATCCAGTTGCGTGCTAAGCTAAAATTGCTATATAGTCCCCCCCCCGATTTTTGTCGTTCGATCTGCATTATTTTCGGCGCTCAATTTCAAACACGTACGCTAAAATTCCCGTGTGCATTGAAGGGGTCACGTACACTCGCCGTACTATACGTGCGCGCTAGCAGATAACCACCCGGCCCCGCGGCTCAGTTTAGCGGTGGTGAGAAGCCAAGATGGAGCCACTTTATCGCAGGGACCTCAGAGCCGCGCATCCCTTCAACGACGGCTACATCGCGAAAACACAACACCGCGGCTAAAAAGAGAAGAATCTAAACCCGATGTTTTGCAGACAGCAAATCCGATGTTGTGGATGTCGTTTGGGAGAAGACGGGGGTCACGACAGACATAATCCGCGGAATATTAACGTCTGTGCGAGTGATACGGCGCAAAGTCATTACCGGGCGGGATTTGGGTGTACTTGGAAAAGCAAAAGTTGCTCTCTAAGGTCGGAAGAACATGTGAAAAATAATAATACAGTGATACCTTAGCTTACGAATTTAATTGGATCCCAGACAGAGTGTGTAAGGCGAAAAGTGTGTATCCCAAAAAAATATTTCCCATAGGAAACCATTAAAATGAGAATAATCTGTTCCCAGGTCCCCATAAAACACAATTTTATAATTTTCTAACCCTTAAAACGACACCAAATATACCGTATTTTATGCATAATAAATGTGCTATGGTATTATAATTCAAGAAATAAACTTTACTATATAATAAAGTCGTTTTATTTACCTTTGTAAAAAAAATAGTTTGGATGCCAAGGTAAAATGTTCATAAATTTAACGTTCGTAAACCGAAAAGTTCGTGAGCCAGGCACCACTGTAGTAACAAATGATATTTTCTGGGAAATCGACGTGCAGCCAAGTTGGGACGTTGGCGCGAAAACATTTAGCGTCGGCTAGCTGTCTTTTAATGCGCTCTCGATTCCAATAAGAGCGCCGGCGCATTTCCTTAAGTGGATGTGACGTTACATAATCACTGAGATGAAAGCTTGTTGAGATGAGAAACGGAGAGCGGTGACCTTGGCGAGAATGACGTGGGATAACGTAAAAAAAAAAAAAAAAAGAAAAACGGGGCACGCGGCGCTGTCACGAGACGCTAATTTAACGACCTCGGTGAGCGTATTGACGGCTAAATTCAATTTCCTCCGCGCGAGGTAGTATAAACAAAGCGTGACGCGTAAGGTCAGGCGTTCACGGCCCAATGTTGGGATTTGCTACCAAACTCAAGTAGATTTGTTTAGATTTAATTTTGAAGCCGACTAGCACATCACGCCGCGTCTATCGCGAAAGAATACAGACGCTCCCCTACTTAAGAGCATTCGAGTTACGAACCTCAGTTTTCAACCATAATCCGTTCCAGAAACCGGTTTGAAAATAGATTTGTTCGAAAACCGATTTAGCACTTCCCATTATGAGCAATGTAAAACATTTTAATTTTTTCCAAGTCCAGAAAAAAACTTTTAAAAAGCACTTTTAACTATTTTACAGCATAAACTGTACAGATACTCCCCTACTTATGAACATTCGAGTTATGAACAATGGTACATACATTTTTCTCGTAACATATGTGGTATTCTCTCCAGTTGTACATGTATATATATGTAACAGAGTTGTGCACTAGATTATTAAATTATGACGGAAGTGACGCAACGGCGCACAGTGTGGCACCAAGTCCCGCCCATAGTTTCCAGAACAATCTGGACGAGACTTATGGTGAGTCGCATGGGTTTCGTCTGGTGATTAACTGCGCAACAGAAAAGCACTATGAAGCAAATGTGCTTCAAAGTTCCACTCGATGAAACATGAATTCAATAATGACTCAAAAAGTAATCTGGACTAAAAAGGAATCAAGGAACTAATTAGATAACACCAGACAGTACAAAAGGGGAAACAAAATAAGTTATTGTCATGAAAATGCGCGTTAATCCAGACCATCAGAGAAATGCGACTCACCATAAATCTCATCCAGATTGTTCTGGAAACTATGGGCGGGACTTGGTGCCACACTGTGCGCCGTTGCGTCACTTCCTTCATAACTTAATAATCTAGTGCACAACTCCGTTACACATGTTTATAGAGCATATATTTTATTCAATATTTGTTTCAGTACAAACCAATACAGGTTACTCATACAAGCCTTAAACCTACTTATATAAACCTTAACCATACTTATATAAGCCTTAAACATACATTCCATATAAAATAAAGCACTGAAGCAATTTACGAACAAATTCAACTGACAAACAAATTCACCGTACGAACGACTGTTCGGAACGTATCGTTTGTAAATTGGGGAGCGTCTGTACATCTTTATTTATCACCGCCAACATTCAAACATTCGATCCGTTAAGCGCAAACTAGCCCAATGCGAGCGGCAATGCGGAGGTTATTCGCCGCAAACTCCAGATGTCGCCGCCGCGTTCAAATTTTGAAGCCTACCAGCACATCTTGCCGCGTATATCGCTAATAGCAACGCCGGGCCGTCTACCCAGTCAGACTCGCCGAACCGTTGTTAGCAAATTCGCGTCTTTATTTACCGGCGCCGCGACAGCTAATGTTCTACTCAACCGTCCGAGTCGCTAAGCGCTAACTAGCGCCTGACGCGACCAGCAAGAGAACATCCGGAGGTTAACCGCCGCCAACTCCAGATGTCGCCTTCCCCACTCGCGTTGGCGACGGATTAGCTTAATTCGCTAATGTGACTTTATCCGCCCCCGGGGTCCGTTCTTCCCGCTTTCCGTCTTGGCGGGTAATTGCAGCGCAGTGGAGCATCAAAAAAATAATGACCCATCAAGACATTTAGCATACGCGACCTGCCACCTGATTATTTTATTTATTTATTTATTTATTTATTTTTGGCACCTCGCATGGGAAGACGGCCCGGCGTCCGCTATTAGCGTATCGGCTAGCGCGTTGACCCGTGAGGATTGTTTCGCCTCGACGTCATTATTACATGTGGGACTCGGGGACGTCTGAATGGCAAAGGGCTGACGCGTCGTATGTTAATTACAGATAGACGCTAGCTGATGACTCGCTTTTTGGTCGAAAAAGTCATCATCTGGATTGTCTTCATCACGTTTTTGTCTCCTAAGATGTTAACGTCTTAATATTTGAAAAACATTTTGGGGGCTTCGTGATGATGATGACACTGTTCACCAGCCTCCCGACTTCATTCAGACAGTAACTAAATATGAATTAAGTCAGCGCTTCTTGCCATTATCTTTTTCCCCATTAAAATTAATGTGTTATACAACCCCCCCCCATAAAAAACAACTCTAATGTGATTTTCATGAGAAAAAAATAACTATTGAATGAGAGTAACAATGACAATATGCTACGCTAAGAAAACCACAGACACGCTCCGCTTGTCAGTAAGCCGCAATCACATAAACCGCTCTTTGCAGATGATCAAGAATAGATGACAGCGAGTCATATTGTCCTGTGTGGGTTTTTTTTTTTTTGTATACCATCACACGGCACAGTTCCGAAAGCTAAAAAAAAAATCTCGGCGAAAGTTAAACGGAATTGGGGGTGGGGGGGGGGGGGGGGGGTTAGGCGAGTGCGAGTCAGAGGGTGTTAGGAAGAAGTGGATTCAGTTGTCAAGAGACATAATCGAGGCCAAAGCAGAGTCGGCGATGAAGCCCGACATGCATTTTCGCAGGCGGCGCCAAGCGCTTGACATTTGGAAGGACCTTTTTCTCTCCGATGGCTGCCCGGAGATGAATTGGAGCAAGGATGGGTGAGGAGAAGGAAGGGGGGGGGGGTGTTTAAATGGTCCCATCCTGGCACCGCAATCAGAGCGTGTCGTAAGGATGGAGGAGGAGTTTGACCGCTTTTATCAAAAGTGGATTTTTAGAACGCTTCGAAAGGGGGTTACCATTCGTACGTACTTATACGCGTTCTTCCCCCCCCCCCCTATAAACTTTAAAAGCGATGTTTCGGGATGGATGGTTTCCGAATTCCTTTTGAAGGCGAGGACACACAGTTTCCAAGCGGCGGGGAAAGAATATGAAAAAATAAGATCGAATTAAATAGCTAATGCGCTAGTTGTATGCTAACGCGCTAGTTCTATGCTAACGCGCGAGTTGCATGCTAACGCGCGAGTTGTATGCTAACGCGCGAGTTGTATGCCAACGCGCGAGTTGTATGCTAACGTGCGAGTTGTATGCTAACGCGCGAGTTGTATGCTAACGCGCTAGTTGTATGCTAACATGCTAGTTGTATCCCATAGCCACATCGTTATTTACAATTTCAATGGCTGCCATTGTGGAATGAAGACGCGTGATTATCAATTTTTTTTTTTTACTTGATTAAAATGTTTTTATATTTTTTTCCTCTGAGTTTCACACGGTTTTATTTTCAAAAGACGCATCGATGGCGCCTTCGGGGGCTGCGAAGACGAATCGGCTTTCGCGTCTGGCATGGAAAGTGACTCCAAACAGCTGATTTGACAGATGACGACCGTTGGCAGAGCGGCCCGACTTTGGCGAGGACGACGGTAAACGTCGCCGATGAATCACTCGCCGCTACGCGGAAAGGCGAGGCGCCACCAGGGGTCGCTGTGACTGGCAATCGGATTTTTCAGCTCTGCTTCTCCTCATTTGGCCTTTCTGAAAAAGTTTATGAATTTTTTTTGCGAGGGAACACTGATCTGGAAAACCCGCATCGATTTTTCAACATTTCGAAGAAGCAGAGACCCCGATTGTGCGCCGCTCGATCAGCGCTAAAAATAGCGCTAGGTCAGAGTGTGGTGAAAAAAAAAAAAAATGTTTGATCCAAACGCCGCCTGACACGAAGCAGACAGAGGACAATTTTCACGCCGCGCACTGCCTTTTGCTAGTCTTGAAGCGTCGCGTAAACACTCCGCCGAGAGGCAAAAAAAAACAATTTGTTCGTCCGAAGTTGACAACCTGGGGTGAACGTTACGAAAAACGGGAAAACGCGTCTGAGTCTACAGCGATACCCCAGCTTACGGATGCCTTGGCTAACAAACTTTATTGATAGTTCAAAGGCAGAGTGTAGACTGCAAGGTTAAAATATCCCATCAATCAGGCTCCACAAATTACACGCACAAGTCATCTGTACACTTGATGAAAAAAAATCTATCAACCCAGCTAAACAGAACACAATTGATGAGGAACTAGGTAAAATTATCGCAGAGAAAGCACGGCAACTTCACTCGGATATCGTCAAGAGACAACCTGGAAGTTCGTCATCCATTGATGACTTCAGGGCTAGCCACGGATGGTTCGAGAACTTTAAGTGTCGTACAGGGATTCACAGTGCCATTCGTCACGGTGAGGCAGCCAGTTCTGACGATAAAGCTGCCAAAGCTTACAAGGAATCATTCCTCAAGATGGCCACTCCATTCCATGAAGCCATCAACGACCATCACAAAGGTAAATAATACTTTATTATAAAGTACAGTTTATTTCTTTGATTACAATACCACAGCACATTTATTATACATAACATAAGGTGTATTTTGTGTCGTTTTAAGGCTTAGAAAATTACAAAGTAGAAAATTATGTTTTATGGGGATCTGGGAACGGATTATTCTCATTTTAATGGTTTTCTATGGGAAATTAATGTTTGGGATAGACACTTTTTGCCTTACACCCTCTGTCTGGGAACCAATTAAGTTCGTAAGCCAAGGTATCACTGTATTTTCATTGGTGCTAGGTTACGCTTTGATCGCACTGACCTCTAAGTTATTTATCAGTGAGGAAATGTGGAAAAAAAATATATATTAAGCCACAAAATAATACACATAGCTTTAGCAGCGGTGTCGTTAGCAAGCCCCGCCTCACATTCTTTCGACTCAGGTCGGACGCCTCGACGGGTGGTCCACACATCTAAGCGACTGACATCACGGCCGCCGAACCGAATTCAGGAAGAGTCAAAAAGGGTAAGTCGGAAATCCACCGGGAGAGGCGTTGAAGGAACATAGTGTCAGGAAGCTAGCGCCACGGAATACTAATGTAGAGCGAGCGGTGAGGGGACCGCAGAAAAAAAAGGGGGTGGGGGCTACGATTTTTTTTGGGGGGTGGTGGTGAGAAAATCGCCTTTGAGCACAAATGTCAAAAGGAGGCAACGCTGACATTAAAGCCGATTGGGCCCAAGTGCAAAGGAAAGGACACTGCAAGGCTAATGGCGGGTGCGCGGGAGGGGGCGGGGTGTAAGGGGGGGGGGGGGGGGGGGGGGGGTGATGCGATAACCTCTGCACTCCCTTTATGGGAATTTGACAAAGGACACAAGTGTCTGGAAATAGAATACAGGTAACATCCCACTTACAACCGGGTTCCGTTCCGACCAACTGGTCGTAAGCCAATATGGTTGTAAGTCAAAATGGTTGTAAGTTGAAATTCATTCAAAATGTTGAATAGAGACTCGCTCGGTGCTAAATGCTCAGAAAAAAAAAAACACACTGTCAAATGTTAAATTTAACTGATTTCAAAATAAAGTTCCACTTGACCGAAACTTCTATTAGCTAGCTAGCTAGCTTTCTATCTATTTGAGTTACTTCCGGGTTGAGTGAACGCTGGCGCGTGTGGCTGCCGCTACTCACCCACAGAAAGCAGATCAAACCTTTTTTTTGGAGGTGGGGTGGTTCAAGGGTCTTGATTTATTAATCTAGCTATCCAGCTAGCCATCTTGCTAGCTCGCTATTTGCTATCTAGCTCCCTGGCCGGCTATATAGCAAGCTAGCTATTAGCTATAGAGCGTGTTCTACCGGAAACAAATTCCTTCCTTGTGTGTTCTACATACTTGGCAATAAAGATGATTCTGATTCTGATCTAGATGGCTGGCTAGCTATCAAGCTGGCTAGCTATTAAGCGATCTATTAGGTAGCTAGCTTTCTATCTGTTTGAGTTACTTCCGGGTTGAGTGAACGCTGGCGCGTGTGGCTGCCGCTACTCACCCACAGAAAAGCTTTTCCTGTGACTGTAATGTGACCTTGAGAGTTTTGAAAGGCGCTTATAAATCAAATTTATTATTATTATTAGTAGTAGTAGTAGTAGTAGTAGTAGTAGTAGTAGTAGTAGTAGTAGTATTATTAAATGACTCCTACTAGGGCCTTCTCGCGTCGTCCATTTTTTTTTGCTGTCAAAAATTCAGTACAATTTTTTTTTTTTTTTTTTTTTTTTGGTAGCGCACATTCGTCACCCACATTGCGATGCTGTCGGTATAAATCACCCCGGCGGCCTCCACTTTGTGGCTCCAATAGCGCCACGGCGGGCTCAGTCAGATAAAACAATTCCAATCAAAACAACTTTTGTGTGTAGCCTCATCGATCACTTTTCGCGCACAAAAAAAACGTGAAAAATTGCATTCGGCAGAAACTATCGAAGGGGTGCTTGTTTCGGTGTTTGCGTTAAATTTGTTGGGTGGGGTTTGGCTGTGCAGGTGACATCCGACTTACGACCGGCGCGAGTGGGCACTTGTGGGATTCAGTTAAAATTTTCTTACTAAAATTTTGGCAGAAAAAAATACATAAAAATGAATAAAAATAAATACAAATAAATACAAATACACTATCAAGCAAAATAGGCATACTGTATAGTATTGATTACCATTAGAGCTGAATGGTGAGTATAGTTTTTGCTTTTTTGAATGTTGCCGTGCCGATGACTATTTTGTGTTTGGGAACCTTTGACTGAGGGAGTTGCTTGTTCTGTAGCCACAAAGGGACATAAGTCTTCTTGTGCCGGTCACAAGCCCGGATAAATACAGAGGGTTGTGTCAGGAAGGGCATCCGACGTAAAAAGCTTGGCCAAAACAAACATGCGGATCAAACCTCTAAAGATGGAGGACACTGATTTGCTGTGGCGACCCCGTCAAGGGAAAAGCCGAAAGGAAGAGAAAGAATAAAAATAAATAAACATAAATAAATAAAAATAATAATACATAAAAATAAAACATAAAAATACATAAAAATAAATACAGTAAAGTCTCGTTATATCGATATTCAAGGGAGTCCGAAAAAATATCGATATAACCGGGACTATCGATATATCCGACCCTGTTTGCATGTAATTTTCTCCGTGCGTGCATAGAAATAGTATCGATATAACCGGGACTATCGATATATCCGATATCGATATAACGAGACTTTACTGTAAATACAAATAAAAAAATAATAATAAAAATAAAGATAAATAAAAATACAAAAAATAAAAACAAATAAAAATGAATCACAATAGATAAAACAAATAAAACATAACAATAATTAAAAATAAATAAGAATAAATACAAATAACTACAAATAAACACAAATAAAAAAAATGGACAAATGCTAAAATTTTCTTACTCAAATTTTGACAGAAAAAAAAAAAAAAAAACATAAAAAAAAAAACGGACAATGCGAGTGGCCACTTGTAGTATTCCGCTAAAATTTTCTGTCTAAAATTTTGACAGAAAAAAAAAATGGACGACGCGAGAGGGCCTTTGTAGGATTCCGCTAAAATTTTCTAAATGTTCTTTATAAAATTTTGGCAGCAAAAAAAACACACAAAAAAACAGGATTTATCAATGGCAATTTTGTCGAATTTCCGCAGAAAAAAAATATGAAAAACAAACACACCCCTAAATGGGACAATTGTTCACGCTCGGTTTGAGAACGGGGAAGGAATGATGAGGAATCCCGCACCGTGTGATCATTGCACCAACAGCCTCGACCTATTTGCTTCGGAAAGTCACCCGTCTAAAAATAGGCATGGGGGGTGTTTAAGGGGTGGGGTGCAAGTGAGATGATGACGACGGAGAATGCGAGGGAAGCGTCTTGGAATAGAATCTACTTTTTTTTTTAGTGCTCTTATTCATTAAAGTACAATCCGTTTTGTTGTGGGATGCCTAAATGGGTTGCCGTTGGAATTATAACAAGAAACAAACAGGAAAGAACAACGCAGCGGAGGACCAGTTTGCTACCAAAAGGTTTTGTGGCAAAGATTGCAAGTACAATCCATTCAACACTATCAATCTGCCGACTAAACGGGTTGCCCATGATACCGATACAAAAAGGAAACAAGTACCAACAAAACACCTTCCTTTTCCATGTATACAGTGAGACCTCAACTTATCTTACAAACTTTTCGTCTTACAAACGTCAAATTTCTGAAAATTAAACCTTATAATAAGCACTATTTTCATAATACACACCCACCACGGCTGGCGGAGTGATCTTACCAACAGTCCTTATGGAAGGTGACTCTACTTCCATAAGCAATCAACAACCAACAAAATGGTAAATAAAACTTTATTTAACAGCACAGTTTATTTCTTTAATTACAGTCCTCATGTAATGCGCCTCTCTTTCCAAACAGCAATTCCCTTTGACCTCCAACGCCATTCCATCAAGCCATAAATGACCATCACAAATGTAAATCAAGTGACTTTATGATACAATGCAGTGTATTTCTTTCATTACAATACAATAGCACATTTATTATACATAGAAAAAGGTATGTTGTGTGTAGTTTTAAGGTTTATTTAGTTGAAAAGTATATTTTATGGAAACCCGGGAACGGATTATTCCCATTTTAATGGTTTCCTATGGGAATTTTTTTATGTGATACACACTTTTCACCTTACACACTGTCTGGGAACCAATTAAGTTCGTAAGTTGAGGTCTCACTGTAGATGGATCACGCCTATCTAGTCCCTCCCCAGTAATGATTATGTCCTTTTTTGGGTTTGCGTCTTTCACCCGAATCTCATTCTCTTAATTTGCCCGCCGCAACCCTTTTATTCCACTCCAGGGAGATCGGTGATTAGACGGAATAAAATGGCCAAAGCCAGAGAACCCGAAATGATGAGTCATGCAGCGAGCCGGAGAGGAGTAGACGAAGCGTAAGGCGGTGCCGCGTGACGGGCCAATCATTTCGGGGCAAAATCAGGCCCGCTTAAGCGGGTCTTATCTGAGTGCCGGCGCGAGCTGTCCACCTCTCTTGTTAGCATCAATAATAAATGCGCCCCGCGGTTAAACACAATGTTACACCGTACACAACACACCCTCCGGTTCAGGGGTGCTTATGCTGCGCTCCGCCGCTACCCGACGCTGCCGCAGGCTAACAATGAACCCTACGAGACAGCGGTCGGATCTTAAGTTGCGACTTTGATGGATGTCGGGAACCGTGGTTTCGCATAAATGTTTATGAGGATAATCGGCCCATGATTGGCTCCCGTCGAGGCACCATCAGGCGACCGGCAGCATTCTGTCATTTCACCCGTGGGCGCACGGTAGCGTTACTGGGGTCAGCTTTTAATGGCTTCCCTGTGAAAGAAGCCAGATCACGTGCGATGAAACCAACGGCAAAACATTATCAACAAACCCATCTCGCAATGGAATCGACGAGGAGGCAGAATGAATTTCAGCAGCGGCGCAATTTAATTCACTCCCGACCGGTTAGCTGGCTAAATGGGTTGATGTCGACAGCGGAATTGAAAACACAGCGGGGTGGCGTAGGACCGTTACGTACCAATACGTTTGTCATCAATATTTAAAAATTGTGAAAACAATCAGTCCGGACCAAATGAGTTTGTGGCCTAAACGGGCGGCGGTAAGTAAATACATGCACAACATTTTGCCACTTAAACGGGCTTGAGAGGAAGTAGCGACATATGCAGCAGGAATTATGTTACGCCACAAACAGCCACACAATGAAATCAGTCACAGGCGGTTTGCTGCCTAAAGGGGCCGCGATGCAAATTGGAAATAAGCTTTTTTTTTTTCTCTCCGCGCCGTGAAAGCATTTATTTTATAATATGTCTTTTCTTTCTGTTCAAATCACAACAGCTAGCAATTGTACCGTACGTCGTCGTCGTCTTTTGAAGACGTGATGAATCTTTAATCAGGCCCGCGAAGGCACCCGCAACCCGAATAAGCAGGCGAGATATTATAGATGACAAAACAAACGGAGGGGTTACATGTTACGCAACTCATCGCTATGACGACAAATTACCCCCCCCCCCCCCACCCCCTGCCCAAGTTGCGCGGATGACGGACTTATTGCTACATGCTAACCGACATGGTGTTCGCGGCACAGACGGGTTGCGTATGCGTGAGCCAATCTCCTTCGAGAAGTAGAGCGCGGCGCATACAAAGATTTCAATCTGGCAAGATAAATAATTGCTTGGATATTCCGCGGCGAGGACGGTGCAAATCGAGCCAATGCTGCACCGGGGGTTGACCGCAATTCCATCAGACCCGACGACTCTGCTACCCAAATGCACTGCTGTTGACCCCGTGATGGGAGATTCGACAGGTTCGCCGCCTAAATGGGTCGCTGTTATAATCCAAACGGGAAGTCAACAGGTGACGTTTACTCTGCCTCGACGGGTTTGCCGCATCAATGGGCTGTCATGCCAATTGAAACAAGTGGTTAAAAAAAAAATCGGTTAGCCTTTATTTCTAAATTAATCCGATCACACTGTTTATTCAAACATTTGTTTGTTTTTTTTTCGGGAGGATGAATAGCGATTGAGACAATTCCTGGCGGGGTTGCGGTAATTAACGTCAACAATGTTGCTAAACCGATTCCACTGCGACGCCAAGGCAGTCAGCCTTTAAAGTGACCATGAGAGTTTTGAAAAGCTCTGATAAATGAAATGTATGTATTATTATTATTATTATTATTATTATATATCTAGCTGGCTACCTAGCTCGCTATCTATTAGTTATCTAGCTCCCTAGCAAGCTATCTATTAGTCATCTATTAGCTAGCTAGCTTTCTATCTGTTTGAGTTACTTCCGGGTTGAGTGAACGCTGGCACGTGTGGCTACCGCTGCTCACCTACAAAAAAAAAAAAAACTTACCCTGTGACTGTAAAGTGACCTTCAGAGTTTTGAAAGGCACTTATAAATGACATGTATTATTATTATTATTATTATTATTATATATCTAGCTGGCTACCTAGCAAGCTATCTATTAGTTATCTATTAGCTAGCTAGCTTTCTATCTGTCTGAGTTACTTCCGGGTTGAGTGAACGCTGGCACGTGTGGCTACCGCTGCTCACCTACAAAAAAAAAAACTTACCCTGTGACTGTAAAGTGACCTTCAGAGTTTTGAAAGGCACTTATAAATGACATGTATTATTATTATTATTATTATTATATATCTAGCTGGCTACCTAGCTAGCTATCTATTCGCTATCTATTAGTTATCTAGCTCCCTAGCAAGCTATCTATTAGTTATCTATTAGCTAGCTAGCTTTCTATCTGTTTGAGTTACTTCCGGGTTGAGTGAACGCTGGCACGTGTGGCTACCACTGCTCACCTACAAAAAAAAAAAACTTACCCTGTGACTGTAAAGTGACCTTCAGAGTTTTGAAAGGCACTTATAAATGACATGTATTATTATTATTATTATTATTATTATTATATATCTAGCTGGCTACCTAGCAAGCTATCTATTAGTTATCTATTAGCTAGCTAGCTTTCTATCTGTCTGAGTTACTTCCGGGTTGAGTGAACGCTGGCACGTGTGGCTACCGCTGCTCACCTACAAAAAAAAAAAAACTTACCCTGTGACTGTAAAGTGACCTTCAGAGTTTTGAAAGGCACTTATAAATGACATGTATTATTATTATTATTATTATTATTATATATCTAGCTGGCTACCTAGCTAGCTATCTATTCGCTATCTATTAGTTATCTAGCTCCCTAGCAAGCTATCTATTAGTTATCTATTAGCTAGCTAGCTTTCTATCTGTTTGAGTTACTTCCGGGTTGAGTGAACGCTGGCACGTGTGGCTACCGCTGCTCACCTACAAAAAAAAAAACTTACCCTGTGACTGTAAAGTGACCTTCAGAGTTTTGAAAGGCACTTATAAATGACATGTATTATTATTATTATTATTATATATCTAGCTGGCTACCTAGCTAGCTATCTATTTGCTATCGAGCTTGCAAGCTATCTATCTAGCTATCTATTAGTTATCTATTAGCTAGCTAGCTACTTTTCTATCTACTTGAGTTATTCCGGGTTGAGTGAACGCTGGCGCGTGTGGCACCCACAGAAAAACATATACTGTGACTCTAAAGTGACATTGAGAGTTTTGAAAGGCACTTATAAATGAAATGTATTATTATTATTATTATTATTATTATTATTATTATTATTTGCTATCTATTAGCTGTCTGCATGGCTAGCTAGTTATCTACCTAACTGTCTATTAGCTAAGTAGCTGGCTGGCTATCTTTTGGCTATCAATTGGCTAGCTAGCAAACTTTCTATCTATTTGAGTTACTTCCGGGTTGAGTGACCGCGGGCGCATGTGGCTGCCGCTGCTCACCCAAAGAAAAACTTTTGAAAGGTGCTTATAAATGAAATGTATTATTAATTATTAATATTATTATGATTATTATTATTATTATTATTATTATCATCATCATCATTTGCTAGTTATTTGCTATCTATTAGCTATATGGCTGGCTAGCTAGCTACCTATTAGCTATCGAGCTGGCTGGCTATCTCGCTAGGTATCTGTTGGCTATCGATTGAAAAAGCTTTCTCCCCGAAATCCGAAAAAGCACTTGAAATGTAGCCGCTACGCTATTTTAGTCCAAAAAAAATGGATTTAGACAAAATGGATGAACGGACGCTTAAATGCGCAACAAGTGAAAATGTGGGTCGGAAATACAATCAAAGTGTTGACATGACAGCAAAAGACGAAGACTAATTAGACAGCGATGAATGGAGGGCATATGAATATTTTTTTAAATTGGTGCGGCAACACTTGAGAGGGACGGACCGCTGACCAGAATAAAAAGCCCCCCGCCCCCAGGGTAAAAGAGTTGCCATCCGTCGCCATGAATATTAAAAGCGTCGCTTCGTCTGGTCCTGCGGAGCTGCCCTGTGGACCAAATCAAGCATCTCCCTTTGTCCTCTGCGCATACACAAGACATCGTGGACAAAAAAAAAAAACACTTGGGGAGTTTGCGGTGTGGACGAAAGCGGTCGCGGGGAAACATCGTGATCGGGTTTGAGTCCGGAAATACGAGGGGGGTGGGGGGGGGGGTCGCAAGAGGACAATATTTCTAAATAAAATGTATTATTATCATTATTAAATAACAAGCTTGAATGTAATTTTGGTAACCGCGGTGACTCAAGATGGTAGACATGGACCACGAGGCACCTCTGAGTAGCTTTAGTAAGTAACCATGCGAGGCTCCCCCCCCCCCCCCCCCCCCCCCCCCCGCCTCCGAAGATTGACATGTAAAAATAAGGTCGAAAAGAGGGGGGGGGGGGTGCGGGCAAGAAAAAAAAAAGATGCGAGTTTTAGCAGCGAGCCTTTTACGCAGACGGGGAGAGGAAAAGGGTTGCCATGGAAACCAGCGCCATGCCTCCAATGAGCGAGTGAAGAGAAAGGGGGAGGGGGGGGGCAGATTAAATGCATGACAGAAATTGAGCTTTTGATTAAAGGCGCCTTTGTGATCCCAATAACCCTTTTGTGGCGCTTGGAAATATCACTCGGGCACCCGAGGGGGGTGGGGTAGTTTTTTTTTGGGGGGGGGGGGGGTGGCACATCTTTTTATGACCTCACTAATGACTTTCATTAGACAGAAGGCACTCAAAAACAAACAAAAAGCTATTGGAGGGGGGGCGTGGAGAAAAATATGGGGGGGGGGGGGCAAGAACGGACAAACTGTTGACTGTTGGATGACGGAGTCTCTCACTTTCCGGCGATAACGCGGGGGGGGGCGTGCGGAAGAGACACTCCATTTCATTAGGAAAGAGGCCAATACATAAGGCAACTTGTGCCTCTTTTCTGATGATCCATTGTTGCCCCAATGTTGCCTCAAAATGGCATTGAATAAATTATTTAATCGATTGCAAACATGTATGCTTTCCTCTTCAGAACTATTTGAATCATATTCATAACTGGACGTGTAACAAGAAAGCATATTATCCGAATCTGAAGCCATTGTTTGGATTCTCCAGCAATGCAAGACGTCTTGGCGTGACGTCTCAAACTGGGGGCGGGACTTTCTGAAAATACCCAATTCGCAGCTTATTTTTTTTGCAGATTTTGGACACTTTAAGTCATTTTTATTGGTGTTTTGCATTTGACTAAAAATATCATACTGCATTTTTTGGGTATTTTAGATGCTATCAAACATTTTTCTGATGTCAGTTAAAAAAAACAAAAAAAGTGACGTCGGTTGTCCTTTAATTGGTTCCCAGACAGTGTGTGTAAGGCGAAAAGTGTGTATCCCAAAAATTAATTTCCCATAGGAAACCATTAAAATGAGAATAATCCGTTCCTAGGTCCCCATAAAAGATATTTAATTTTTTACTTTGTAATTTTCTAAGCCTTAAAACTACACAGAATATACCTTATTTAATGTATAATAAATATGCTATGGTATTATAATTAAAGAAATAAACTGTACTATATAATAAAGTAATTTTATTTACCTTTGTGATGGTCGATGGCTTCAGCGTTAAACATTTGATAAGGAACATAGCCTTCTTTCACCATCTTGAGGAATGACCCCTTGGAGGTGCTTTCTCTGGGATAATTTTATCTAGTTCCTCATCAATTGTGTTCTGTTTAGCTGGGTTGATAGCTTTTTGCATCAAGTGTACAGATGGCTTGTGCGGGTTGTTTGTGGAGCCTGATTGATGGGATATTTTAACCTTGCAGTCTACACTTTGCCTTTGAACTATCAAAGTTGAAACTCTCTCACTTTAGTCTGCCTGTCTCTTTAATGTTAAAACCACCTCCCCTCACTGCTGCGTTCTTGACCAATCACGTGGCTTTAACCGAAGACTGGGGGCGGGGAATAGAGGACAAAAACAGTCGGCTGCCATTTGGTTGTTCGAAGAACGGGATCGTTCGCGAAAAGACACATCACTCACTGAGGCAGCTGTGTGTACGAAAAACGTTTGTATGCCAAGGTAAAGTTCGTATGCCAAGGCAAAATGTTCATAAATTTAACGTTCGTAAACCAAAAAGTTTGTAAGCCAAGGGGTTCGTAAACCGAGGTATCACTGTATCTAAAACACCCCCATATCCTCTCCGAGCTACTTCCTCATTTCCAACTTGCTCCATTAGTACGCCAAGCGGCGTCTCTTTTACCTGTTAGCTAACTCACGCTGACCCCCCCCCCCCCCCCCCCCAAATAAACATCTCTACTTTCCGCTCGACGCCTCGAGTACAAATTTACGCCTTACGTTTTTCCTCTTTCAAGTCTCAAGGATTATCTCGCGCATCTCATTGACGGCCGTTTAGAGAGAAGCGCGAGTTTAAACGTTGTTTTTTTTTTTCTCCCCCCCTAATCAAAACGTCCCGGAAGGACACACAAAAAGAAATGTCGCTGGAAGGCAAACATTTTGGGAACGTTTATTTATTTATTTTATTTTTTTGCAGTAAGCCGCATACTTGGCAATAGATATGATTTGCTTGCACGTTATTAATCTCCAATAGCCGAAATACAGGCACCACGCAAACGACTGGAGGATGGGTGGGTGCTTGTTACGATGAGACAAAGAGCGACAACAAAATATCTCAGGATAGAAATTGATCTGATGCGGGACTTTAACTCATTCACTGCCATTAAGAATTATTTTCCCATGAATTTTCGAGTGCCATTCCCGAATTTCCTCAGGTTTTTTTTTTTTTTATGCTTGGGTACCGATAAAGCACTGGCCGTGGCCTCTGGCAATAATTTCTTTTCCACAAGGGGGCAGCATTTACCTTTTTTTCCATGTTAGCCTTTTATTACAGCTTCAGCTGTTGTCAAAGCACTGTATAAACCAATAATGTATTTTGTACAGTTGCCCCCATTTCAAGCACATATAACTCCAGACCCATATCATTTAGGAATTAACTCGTTCTGAAAAAATAAAGAAAGCCTAAGGTTTTGAATGCTGTATTGAATGCTTATGTAGTCCTAAAACGTATTCATCCATCCATTTATTTATCCATTTATTCATCTATTTATCCATCCATTTATTTATCCATTTATCTATTTTACTCATTTATTTATCCATTTATTTGCTTATCCATTTATTTGATTATCCATTTACTTATTTACCCATTTACCCATTTACGTATTTATCCATTTATGTATTTATCCATTTACTTATTTATCCATTGACTTATTTATCCATTGACTTAATTAGCCATTCATTTATTTATCCATTTATCCACCCATTTAGCAATGTATTTACCCGTTAATCTATGCATCTACATATTTATATTTATGTATTTATGTATTTATGTATGTATTTATGTATGTATTTATTTCTGTATTTCTGTATTTCTGTATTTATTTATGTATTTCTGTATTTATGTATTTATTTATGTATTTATGTATTTATGTATTTATGTATTTGTGTATTTGTGTATTTATTTATTTATTTATTCATTCATTCATTCATCCATCCATCCATCCATCCATCCATGTATTTATTTATTTATCCATGTAATTGTTTATTTATCAATTGATGTATCCATATATATTCATCCATTTATTTATTAATTAATTAATTTATTAATTTATTTATTTATTTATTTATTCGCGTATTTATTTATTTCTCAATGTATTTATCCATGTATTTATTTAATTTGTTTATCAATGTATTTGTTTATTTTAAGCGAGCAGACTTGTGTGAGAAAAATAAGAAAAATAAAAACAGGGGGACTCACAAGGGGTGGTGCGAAGGTAGAGGTTGTCCCGGATTCTTTGCTGCAATTGGTGATCCGGCGAGCCTTTCTGGAAGCGCAGGTTGAGATAGCGGCACAGGTCCTTGTCGATCGCGCCTCCTGAGGGGGGGGGGGGGGAGAAACAACGGAGAGATGCTAGCATCAGATGAAGAAAAATTTCCAACCGAGGACAAAAAAAAAAAAAAAAAAAAAATCAAAAGTGGCGCCGCCCTACTGGCAGGAAACAACAATTCAGATCCATTTGTAAACTTTTTGGAATTCAGAGTAAATATCGGATGAGGGAAGAGGGGGCGGGGGTTCAAGTGTCACACTTTACACCGACTTTGCCATGTTACCCACAGCTCAAATGACACTAAAATCTCCTAAATGACACCCCCCCCAAAAGAAAAAAAAAAAAAATAGACGTATGAATCAAATGGCCTCAATTTCAGTGAATGGATTTTCACCAGGAACGCACGTTCATCTCGCTGGCTCAGCATGATGATAAGGGGGGGGGGGGGGGGGGCGACGACACAGGAATGGAGGTAGAGGGGATTACAGAGATGAAAGACCAAGGGGGGAGAGAGGAGAGGAAGAAAATGGAGGTGTGTGAGGGGAGGGAGGGGGGGGTGATCAAGGTGAGCTGGAAAAAAAAGCATCAACATGACCCCTCTCGGGTCCCCCCCCCCCCGACAAAAACGCCATCCATCTTTTGCCGCCGCGTAATCACATTTAAGAGGACGGAAGAGGGGGTGGGGGGGGGCAGAGCGGGTGACTGACGTGACTCCAGGGATTCCGCAAAACTGGCAACCTTTCGGCATCGAGTGCCCCCCCCCCACTCCCCCCGTTTTTAATCGAAATTCCCGATTGCAAAACCAGTTGGCAACTTTAGCGACATCACGACGTCGGATCTCAATCGGCAATTTGCGACATTCGGATGAATTCCAGCCTCGGTCAAAAGCGGTGAAACGGCCGAGACGGCGGAGAAAAACGAACCAGCTGCGTGACGGCTAAACAAATGAATACATTTAATTACAAAAAAAAAAAAAAAAAAAGATGTGACGGCGGCGTTAACGCGACACGCTTAGACGGACGGGGGTGGATAGACTACCTCTATGTCGCTGTCGCTATCCTTCTCACAGCTTTTTAGCCCCCCCGACTTCTCTCCGCCGGCGGATGGCGGATGACTCCCGCTGCCTTTCGCCGCTCGCCCAGACTCAATCTCTGCTCGCGATAAACCAAACGCCCCCTCCCACCCTCACTCTGCACACTCCTGTGTGTGTATGTGTGTGTGTACTCCACAAAAGAGGCTCAAACGCGAGAGCGCAAAAACGAGAGAAGGGCTTTTCCAAAATAGCACATACTCCCCCTGTCTGCGTGTTAAGGTACTGCATCAGTTGCCGTGACGATAGAAGCTTTTTTAAATGCCCCCCCCCCAAAAAAAAACAAAAAACAAAAACAAAAAAAATAACTAATCCATCAGGTCCCGGAGGATATTAGCCAAATTGGCGTTGTGACATATTTTGGATTGGATAGGATGAGCCTTTATTCGTCTCGCAGCAGCAGCAAAGTGATGAAAGGAAGAGGAAAGGAAAGGAAGAAGTAGAAAAAAAAAACAAAATACAGGAGAATAGATTTGTAACCTGGCTAATGGGCTCTTTCTGTGAAGGAGTTTACCAAGTCCTAAATTAGTCCAAGGCCAGATCTCCTACACGAAGATGACAGTTTAACAGGTTGTGTTTGTTCACCTGAGATTGACCCCAGATTTTTTTGTGCTTCCATTGTGGGCCTTCTAAGCATGAAACTTTTAAATATGATAAATTCTACTCTGTCTTTTCTCTAGCATACAGTCATTCAATCTTAAGCACTTTGGTGCTTGTATGAATCAGTTCGAAATGAAAGAGCGTCAAAGTGTCCTTTTCACCAATGGATCAGGGACGTCATGGTGGAATGTGCACTTCTGCTGGAAGCTTAATGTTGAAAGCAAACACAAAGTTGAAGCATCCGTTGACTAAAACAGATTGTCTCACATCTCCCCTCCCATGTAAATCCGCTTCAATTCCAAGCGGCGGCAGTTCCACATCTGCATTTCTGCACCCTCTTTGTGGCATGAATCAGTTCTAAATGAAAGAGGAGATGATCGAAGCCTCCTTTTCACCAGTGGATCAATGACGTCACGGTGGAATGTGCTCGTCTTCTCCACGTGAAATGTTGAAAGCAAACACGAAGCCTTAGCATCCATTGATGATGGTCACATCTCATCAATCCGCTTCAATTCCAAGCCGCGACAGTTCCACATCCGTATTTCCGCACCCTCTTTGCGGCATGCAACAGTTCTAGATGAAAGAGAGGATCTAAGCCTCCTTTTCACCAATGGATCAGGGACATCATGGTGGAATGTGCACGTCTCCTCTGAGCTAAATGTTGAAAGCAAACACCAAGCTGTAGCATCCATTGACCAAAACATATTGTCTCACATCTCGTAAATCCGCTTCGATTCCAAGCCGCAGCAGTTCTACATACGCATCGGCAACAGCAATGGTGACCCCGTCACTAACTGCAGTCTTAGCGCTAGAGTCGGCGCTCAATTTTCTGATTTCAAGATCACTCCAAAACGCCAAGGACAACTTACGGAGCAGACAAGGTCTCCATCGCGGACGTCTAAAAAAAGGTCACCAAAAGGTCACCAAAAAAAAAAAAAGGCATTTTGGAAGACGCATGGCGCATATCAATCTCAATATGCAAATGTGGTGGAAATGTCAAATGTCCTCCCAAAAGTGTTTTTTTTTTTTAGGTTGCGCAAAAGCTTTAAGCGCACTATAAGCCATACAAAGTAACAACAATGGCAGATTAAAAAACAAACAAATGCCTCGATTACGGTGATGTCACACTTAAGGATCAAAGGGGGTGGGGTAATAAATCACCCATGTGCTATTTCCATCAACCGCCATTTTGTGAAGACCCAAAAACAATTTCCACTAAGTTGCCCTACGCAAACACACACACAAAGTCACTGGAGCGAATCACCATCGAAACAGGTCGGCTCTATTTTAACCAGTAATGACTCTGCAGAGTGCCTCATTGATCGCCACCGCGCTAGTGAGACCAGGCTAATTACTGTGTCGCAGGGCTTCGTGCGTTGACCGTTGATAAGAGGAATTCCCAAACCACTATTTTTACAATTACAATTCGATGAAAGAACAAGAGTCACAAATCCTTGAAAGCAGATCAAACTTTTTTTTTTGGAGGGTCTTGATTTATTTATCTAGCTATCCAGCTATCTAGCTTGCTCGCTATATGCTATCAAGCTCCCTGGACGGTTATCTAGCGAGCTCGCTATTAGCTATAGAGCTATTTAGCTGGCTGGCTAGCTATCTAGCTGGCTAGCTATTAGCTATCTATTGGCTCGCTAGCGAGCTTTCTATCGATTTGAGTTACTTCCGGGTTGAGTGAACGCTGGCGCGTGTGGCTGCCGCTGCTCACCCACAGAAAAAAAAACTTATCCTGTGACTGTAAAGAGAGTTTTGAAACACACTTATAAATGAAATTTATTATTATTATTATATTATTGAGAAGGGTATATTGCAGGTTTTTCAGCACTTTTTATTTGCGTCATCTATTTGAGTTATTCTGGATTGAGTGAATGCTGGCGCGTGTGGCTGCCGCTGCTCACCCACAGAAAAACTGATCATGTGACTGTAACGTGACCTTGAGAGTTTTGAAAGGCGCTTAGAAATGAAATGGATGATGATTAATATTATTATTATTGTTGTTATTATTATTATTATTATTATTATTATTATTATTATTATTAATGGACAGTACCATTTTTTTAATCATTCACTGCCAGACAATGTGCCAAAAAAATGTGTCCACTCCAGTGCCAGGGCTCTTGTCATGGCCACTCGAATTCCAGGACCCACAGATTATTGAGTTTTAGCACTACATACATATTCAATGCAGCGTTAGAAACCTTAGTCTCTCTTCTTTCATCAGAATGAAATAGTTAATTCCTAAGTTATATCGGTCCGGAGTTATCTGAGATTGAAAAGAGGGTTGCTGTCCAAAATACAATGCAAGACATACATATTGGTTTACATAGCGCTTTTAACAACAGCTAACCTTAGACCCTCTTCTTTCATCCAAAAAAATAGTTAATTCCTAAATTATATGGGTCTGGAGTTATATGAGCTCGAAATGGGGGCGGCTGTCCAAAATACAATACATATTGGTTTCCATAAGCGCTTTAACAACGGCTGAAGCTAGAACAAAGCGCTAACATGGACAAAAAGCTAATGCTGCCCCCCCCTCAGAGGTCTGACCAGCGCTTTATCGGCACCCAAGCATGGAAAAAAAAACTAAAACACGAACAAATTTGAGAATGGCGCTCTACGTCATATATTCAATTCCCAAATAAGTTTGTGAATGGCAGTGAATGAGTTAATAAGGACCTCGTTCTAATGACAATGTTTTGTTCTCCCTTCCCGCAGTATTATGGTGCACCTGGCAAAAGTGATATGGTGGACTGTTACATTACCCCAAGCTACATTTTGACAACCACCGCTTTCAAGGCTACTCGTAGTTCCTCGGCTGAAGATACTAACTTCCTTGGACATACCCCCCCCCAAAAAAAAAAAAAAAAAGTGGCTAACCAATATCCATGCCGAGACTTCCTGTCACGCCCACCCACAGATGCCCCGCAGCCAAGCAGGAAGACGCAGCGTGACATGCAATCGAGCATGGCGCTACCCCCCCCACACACACACACACACACCCCACTCCACTTGTACACTCGCACAATCCATCAGCATCACTGTCAAAGCCCGCGTAAACACTGAGCGACAGGGGGAAGCCAAGCGCCCTCAAGTTACAGAGGAGAGGAAATCGCTAAAGTCGGACCCCCCCCCCAAAAAAAAAAAAAATGTCAAAACGCATCATCTGCCGTATGATAACACGGCTGCGCTCAAAAACGCAACCTCACCTGCAAAAAAACACTTGTTCAAAGCTACTGAGCGAACACCCCCCAACCACCACCACAACACCCCCCCGGACCCCGTCCCCCCTTAGTCTCAGAACATTGACAAACAACGTCCGTGAATATAAGATGCTCATTTGCGGACTAATTGAGCCGCGGCGGCAATGGCGACGACTACGGGCGAGCAATTAGGCGACAGATGTTGCATGAACATTCGCCTCGGCTAATTGGAGGCGGCGATTTTGGGCTCGGGGCTGCGGGGGGACGCGGAACAAAAAATAACTCACTTTTATAGCTGTCAGTTCTTTTCCGGCGCAGTAATTTTATATTGGATTTACCAAACGGGCCATTTATTTTTAAAGCGAGACACCTGTGTGGCTTTGCGTCGCTAGCGACCGCTAGCGGGATTTATTTGGCGGATGCGTAGCGTCGCTTTACATACGTGTCGACAACACCGTTAGAAGCTCTGACCTACGGTGCATTCGCCGCATTTGAATATTTGTGTCATAAAATATGATTTTAATTTTTTTTTTTTTTTTTCAAAGCCATCTGGAGGCCGGGGGAGAAACAATCGGTCATTTTTTTCGGCGGACATTTTGGGCGACGTCGTGAATAAACAACTCCGACTCTTATGACGAACGGAAAATGCAGTGGATGCGACAAGGGAACGCTTTTGCGCACAAAAAATGAAATAAAATAAAAAAAATTGGAATACAATCCATATCACAGGTGTCAAAGTCAAGGCCCAGGGGCCAAATCTGGCCCGCCACATCATTTTATTCGGTCCGCGAACCAACATTTCAAATTGCCCAATGTAAACCACTATAACAGCCATTATTATTGTCTTCTGATTCAAAAACGTATTAATTTGTTGTGCACATCAGAATAGAGTCAATATCACAGGTGTCAAAGTCAAGGCCCAGGGGCCAAATGTGGCCCGCCACATCATTTTATTAGGCCCGCGAAACCAAATCAAATTGGCGTATGTAAACCATAATAAGTCATTATTTTTTACTTCAGATTTGACTGGCTTGACTGATTAACTCATTCATTTCCGTTGACAAATTTATTCGAGAATTGAAAAGATGACGTTGAGCGCCATTCCCAAAATTTGTTCGGGTTTTGGTTTTCTTGCCAATAAAGAACTAGCCATAACTGTGTAAATATTTTTTCCCTTCCACAAGGGGGAAGTATCGCCCTTTTGTCCATGTTAGCGCTTTGCTCCAGCTTCAGTTGTTTTTAAGTGCTATATAAATCAATATGTATTGCATTTTGTACATCCGCCCCCATTTCAAGCTCATATAACTCCAGACCCATATAATTTAGGAATTAACTATTTTTTTTTGGATGAAAGAAGAGGGTCTAAGGTTAGCTGTTGTTAAAGCGCTATGTAAACCAATATGTACGTCTTGCATTGTATTTTGGACAGCCGCCCTCTTTTCAATCTCAGATAATTCCGGACCAATATAATTTAGGGATTAACTCTTTTTTTCTGATGAAAGAAGAGAGACTAAGGTTTCTAACGCTGCATTGAACATTTATGTAGTGTTAAAACTATTAATGCTTCCTACCTAGCTATGTATTTGCTATCTGTTAGTTATCTATTAGCTATCTATGAGTTATCTAGCTCGCTCGCTGTCTAGCAAGCTATCTATTAGCTAGCTAGCTATCTTTCTATCCTATCTGTTTGAGTTACTTCCGGGTTGAGTGAATGCTGGCGCATGTGGCTGCCACGGCTCACCCACAGAAAAAACTTATCATGTGATTGTAAAGTGACCTTGAGAGTTTTGAAAGGCGCTTAGAAATTACACGTATTATTATTATTATATATCTCGCTGGCTACCTAGCTATCTAGCTTGCGAGCTATCTATCTAGCTATCTATTAGTTTTCTATTAGCTAGCTAGCTAACTTTCTATCTATTTGAGTTATTCCAGGTTGAGTGAATGCTGGCGCGTGTGGCCGCCACTGCTCACTCACAGAAAAAACTATCCTGTGACTGAAAAGTGACCTTGAGAGTTTTGAAAGGTGCTTATAAATGAAACGTATTATTATTATTCCGTAGGTCCTGCAATTTGAGTGACAATGACAAAAACCCCGGCACTGGAGTGGACACATTTCTGCACGTCCGGCAGTGGATGAGTTAATTTGTTGTCGCTCTACAAGTACATGTAAAATGTTAAAGGGATTAAAAATTCTAACGGTTTCCCCAAATTCATACCACCCCCACCCGGAGAGGAAACGATGTGGCCCGCGGCAAAAAAAATGACTTTGACATCCGTGGTCTAGATATTAAATATTGCTACTTTATTCCTTTCAGAATCTGACGATTCGTCCTTAACGGCGAGGTTGGCGGGGGAGAATGAGTGGGGGTGGCTTGTCTCCGTGCGAATTGTATTAAGGCTCATTAAATCCAAACAGACTGTCTGGGAGATGAGTCATCATTAGCTGCTTGGCGCGCGTCGGGAAACGCTCGCTCGCTCGCTCGCTCGATGGTTACTGCGAGATTCAAGGAACCGAGCTCGAGACAGAAAAGGAAGTCATCTTTGATGGAATTCCGTCTTGCCATTTGGGAGCTGTCGTGGGCGGTTCCCTTCAAATTGGGGTGTATAGGGAGTGAGGTCGGACCTCATTTGGAGCGCAAACCAGTATTAGTTTGTTAAAAAAAAGTGCAGTGACGCATAGTCACTCACACATTAAGTTTATCAAGTTCCACGTTGGTAGATTAAAGTAAAACACCAAAAAAAACATACAGTGATATCTCGGTTTACGAACCCCTTGGCTTACGAACTTTTCGGTTTACGAACGTTAAATTTATGACCATTTTACCTTGTCATACGAACTATTTTTCGGGATACACGGAGCTGCCACAATGAGTGATGTGTCGTTCGCGAACGGGCCCGTTCTCCTAACAAGAAAATGGCAGCCGGCTTGTTTTGGTCCGGTATTCTCCGCCCCCAGTCTTCGGTTAAAGCCACGTGATTGGTCAAGAACGCAGCAGTGAGGGGAGGTGGTTTAAACATTAAAGAGACAGGCAGACGACAGTGAGAGAGTTTCAACTTTGATAGTTCAATGGCAGAGTGTAGACTGCAAGGTTAAAATTCCCATCAATCAGGCTCCACAAACAACCTGCACAAGACATCTGTACATTTGATGCAAAAAGCTATCAACCCAGCTAAACAGAACAAACAATTGATGAGGAACTAGATAAAATTATCCCAGAGAAAGCACCTACAAGGGATCATTCCTCAAGATGGTGAAAGAAGAAGGCTGCGTTCCTCATCAAGTGTTTAATGCTGATGAAACCGGACACTCCAATCCATCAAGCCATCAACGACCATCAAAAAGGTAAATAAAACGACGTTATTATATAGTACAGTTTATTTTTTTATTATAATACCATAGCACATTTATTATACATAAAATAAGGTATATTGTGTGTCGTTTTAAGGCTTAGAAAATAAAATTATGTTTTATGGGGACCTGGGAACGGATTATTCTCATTTTAATGATTTCCTATGGGAGATTATTATTTGGGATACACACTTTTCGCCTTACGCACTCTGGGAACCAATTAAGTTTGTAAAACAAGGTATCACTGTATATAGTTAGACTCTAACACGAGCTTCCATGCAGATGATGGACTCTCCTTCCACCATTTTGTGTCGCCACAATCAATCCAGTTTTGCTATTCTTCAACGCAATTGTCCACCACAGTCCGAACTGGCAGTGCGGACGCCCTCCCGGGAAACGACTTAAAGAGCTTAAATGCCATCCGATTGCGCTTGACGACGCCCACAATGCACGCTGGCATTGAGAAGCGGGAAAAGGTAGAAGGTCTCCGGAGATCGTAAAGAAGCTTAGCGAGGGATGACAATGGCAGCTTTCATGGTGGAAAAATAGAGCCGTCAACATCATGGCCGACAGTGGGTGTATCGGACACCGAGGATTAAAATAAAATGATGGTGGGAGTCGGTGGGTTTGGGCGTGTAACTGGTTGGTTATTGGTGCTTCCACACAATTTTAGTCTTATAAAACATGTCGCCATTTTGGGTCTGCAATTGTAACCTGATAGCGGATTTGACATCTGACTCAGCTATCACAAGACAGTGAAACAAAATGGAGGCATCGTCAAGAAGAAGCTGACAATGACGCTTTTGTGAAGCAACATTTTTTTGTTTATTACCTCTGCCAATCTGTTTCTGTGCGTCAATATAACTACATTTCAGCACTCGCAATGGGAAATATACCCTCCCAAAAAGAAGCAGTTTTCATTTTTTTTTATCACGTGTAGGTAGTGCCTCATTGACAGTACATTACAATTATACCCACCAAGTATTTATTCATATAATTTGTTGTGATTTGTTTTGGTACAGATTTCCTGTTTTCTGTCTGCCTCAAACGCAACACGACCATTCAACCTAAGAAATTTTCCATTTATCATCATAAAACGCTTTTTTTTGCTCTAAAAACAACCCCGCCCCCCGGGAAAAAAAACAACACTTTAACATCACCGTGATGCTTTTAATGATTAAAGGCGACGCAGTGAACATTTCGAAAAATAAATTAATCGACGAAATACCTGGCTTGACACGCTTGAGTGGTTATTGTTTTCCCGAAAGTTTCGAACGCAACACGCCCCCTTCACCGACATATCTTAGCATGGGAGGCTAGCATCACAAAAAAACTAAAAACATACACAAAGCACAAATAAACTCAATAAAAAAATGACCAGTGCATAGATAACACTCAAAACAAATTATTTAAATTACTATTTAACCCATTTTCAAGTAAAATGGCAATGACATTAACTTTTTTGTGAATACACGATGAAGCTAACGAGTTGTCCACTCACCCTGTTGCACGCTTTTCAGTCTGACGGGTTCCTTGCTGTGCCGCAACACCGCCATCACGTCCCGACTGGTCAGTCCGGCCACCGGTGTATCGTTGACCTCCAACAGAAGGTCACCAGGATGGAGGGTGCCGCTAAGGCACGATGGACCACCCGGGGGAAGTTCACCCACGAGCGGAAAGTGTCCGTGCTCCGCACCGCCCTTCACTTCAAGCGCCTCCAGTTGCCCCTCCGCGTTGCGGGCGAGGACACTTTCGTGGACTAATTTGCTCCAGTGGTTCGTCTTCCGTTTTAGGTTCCTGGACATGGCTCGGGTCAAACCGTCGGGGGAGTTTTGGTCCACTTTGAGGGTCTCCCACCCTCCCGTAGTAGCTCACTGCTCTCCGTTACTTCGCTCCATGTTTCGGTGATGAGCTGCAGCTGGTTCGTCCGCTCGTGGTACGTTCAGGGTCTTAACTTGTGGTCCGTGGAATAATATTTCAAACTTGGCTAACCTGGCGTAGGTGGATATAAAAAAGTGACTGTTTTATAACACACCACGCGACAGCAAATTGTGCTATAGATTAATAAATAAAAAAAAATGATTGACACGTCATCAATATCGCAAAAATATTAGCATTTCTCACACGGAAATAATCATTTATCCATCAATACAAAACAGTTTTTTTAATTTACGAGTTGAAGCTCAAAGCAGCACTCAGTTGCAAACCCGGAAGTGGGACCTCAGCCAGGACACAACCGCCACGCCCACTACGTCCAAATCAATCTTTACGTCAACGAAAATAAAGTGACATTTTAACTTTTCGGGAAAATGTTCTCAAAGGGCTGAGGTCTTCAATGATCCAAATAATTAACATTTTCGACCAAAAACCAAGTAAACTACATAAGTAAATTTACTATTATCGGGAGTCATGTAAATGACTTTTTTTTGCGACTTTCTTCAAAGAATTATTACCACGGTTTTCATTTTATTACTATGATACATTACCATGACGTCGTTTGAATTCTTCAAAATCACTGTAAAGGATAAGAAAATGGCTGTGAATTCCAAAAATGCTGAGAGAGAGGGGCTGGGGGAGTGTAATATTTGGAGAGACGGCAGGAATTCCGGCGGACTTGAACTGCCCGAATTCATTTCAAACAGAATCCACTTTCCTTTCTGGCCCATTTAGCTCTGAAGGCCCCGGATACATTGACTTTATTCGAGCTTCTTAGATGAGGTTTTTGATGTGCGTGGTGGTTTGCGTCGCCCTGGTAACAAATGAACAAATCTCAGAATAGGGTTTTATTGCCTCACGTCCTTGCTTCCCCTTCCACTGTGTCGCGTCTTTCATTCCCAAATAGCCGTCAGTGGTTCTTCTATTATTTTATCATTATTAGTGGTTTCCTTAAAAAAACGGAGATAATTTGCACAAACTGGATCTGATGGTAACTTGTTTTCAAGTCATTTTGTTTTTTGTAGATTTGCAAGCAAGCAATATACTCACTCGTCAGAGTAGTTTAAAAAGAGAGAATTGGCCTTCATTATATGCAGAGGTCACAATTTGCTTGTACAGCGACCGATATTGCCGCCTTGCATGATAATTTGTCGTTGAATTTGAAGGTTGAATGACAGGTCCTTCGAGAAGGCGAAATTTCATTTTCTTCCTTCTCCTCATCAAGTCGTTTGTCACAAATGGCCATAAAAGAGCAAAACCATTGCCGGGAGACGCCCTTGTTTCTCTCATGCTGCTGAGACTTGATATTTTATGCTGATTAAGTTTGCACTATCAACACTCACCCCCCCCCCCCCCCACTCGATGCTGCCATAAATCTGCATCACTTTCCATTCATCAATGAATGAGGTGACCCGAGGTGAGCCAGGCGCTTTGACTGCTTGTTAATCTAAATAAATATTTCTGCTTTTGCAATCAATGCAAATGAGAACAAGTCGCGCCGCGTTGATAAAAAAAAAAAAAAGCAATTAAATTCTGATTAATTATTTCACATCCACAGCTCCATGCAAACAAAATGATCCACTGTCAAGATTTCGGCAAATATATTATTATCCGTAATTTATTTCAACAATTATTTTGTTCGGAGAATAAATAATTGCGCCATCTGTTACGTAGAAGGAATTTGTGAAACTGAATTAAAAAAAATATATATATCGATACAATGTCGCCATCTCCTGGAAAAATGGCGTAATAGCTGCTTTGGTGTACTTTATTGTTTCATCAATTGGAAAAATAAAACAAAACAGTGAAACTGCGGTTCGGCATGATTAATGAGATGCAAACAATACGAATACATTTGAATGGGTGATGAGCCGAGTGACCGAGTTAGGACGTCATCAAAAGGCGACGAGAATGACGAAGACATTTTACTTTTTTGTTCCTTTCGAAAAGGAATTATCAAAAAAATACTACTTTTAAACTATTTAAGATTAAAAAAAACAGTAAAATATTTGAGTTTATGGTAAATGACGGTAAAAGTTGGGTAATAAGAATCGTATGTTCGTCGTCTACAAAAAGACGATAGTTGTGGTTTCTGCGCATGCGTCGAGCGCGGAATGTGGCAACGCGTGGTCGATTTATCTATTTTAAATAGCCACCTGTAGGTCTTACAAAGTGTTATAGGGTCTAAAAACTGAAGAAAAAAAACATTAAAGACCTTAAAATGTTTATCTTATAAAATGCAAGTTATTTTAAAGTCCTCATAGCGAGCTGACACCAAGCCCCTCAGAGTTAACCTGAAAACGGCTGGAGCAATTACACGTGCAATGCCGCTCATTTCCACTAGATGGTGCCAGAGGATAAGATTACAACCCCACGTTCCACTTTGTACGACATTACATACATTATTATGATTATTTTTTTTTAACAGTAAATTATATTTTTTTACAACTTCACAATGGCTCTCCTTGACTTCATGTTGCCATGATGCTCATCATCAATGACGTCACAGTACCTGCGTGTATGTTTGTCAGGACAAAAAAAAATAATGGAGCTTTGTGCATTTTTGCCATGTAAACAGTGCATTACCAAAGCAGCCTTCAAGTCTCATAGTCCAATATTCCAAGTCCCAAGCCCCAGTTTAAGTCTCAAGCAGATCCTAGGAATCAAACCCGAGGGAGGTCATAGGTCTTTGAGTTTACGACTCAAGCAGATTTGGTTTCAAATTCCTCAAAAGTCAAATTTTGAAGTATACCAGGTTAGGCGGTCTATACCTTAAAATTGGACACGGGTCTTGCGGTCCAAGCCTCAAAAGGTGGTTTCGGGCCATGCATGTCAATTTGAAAATAGAAAGCGCTCATGAGATAATAGCAGATGTTTTTGCTATCTAGCTGGCTAGCTATCGAGCTAGCTAGCTGGCTCTCGATTTGCTTCCTAGCTGGCTATCTATCTACCTACCTATCGATATACCTACCTATTAGCTACCTATCGATCTACCTACATATCTATGTACCTACCAATCAATCTATCTATCAATCTACCACCCTATCTATCTATCTATCTACGTATCTAGCTATCTATCTGTCTACGTATCGAGCTATCGATCTACCTACCTGTCTACGTATTAGCTATCGATCTATCTACCGATATATCAGCTATCTGTCTATCTATCAGCTATTGATCTGTCTATCTATCAGCTATCTGTCTATCAGCTATCGAGGTATCTATCTATAAGCTATCGAGCTATCAGCTATCGAGCTATCTATCTCTCGAGCCATCCATCCGCTTGTGAGCTAGCTTTCTATCTGTTCAAGTTACTTTCGCGTTGAGTGAACAATGGCGCGTGTGGCCGCCGCTGCTCACCCAAAGAAAAACTGATCCTGTGACTGTAAAGTGACCTTGAGAGTTTTGAAAGGCACTTAATAATAACAAGCAATTTCATTTCTATTATAAATAGTCCAGACTCCCTGCCTGGAAGCATGACCCATGACGTCTGCTTCCTTTGCGAAGAATGTGAGCGTCACGCAGGGTTTCTGATGTTGCAGCTTTTGCTGATAAGACCCCCCACCCCCCCCCGCCACATTCCACCCCACCAGACCCAAAAGCAAACGATCAACACAAAAACACAACAAATGAAAAGCACCATTGTCATTTTCATATACACAAAATGGAGGCAAGTGGTTGGTTACCTGAAATCTGCATCTGGGAAGTCCTTTTTTTTTGCCGTTAGCATCAACATTTCCATGTAATCAAGATAGCACAGTTCATTTGTGTAGATAGGAAACAGAAGGTCTCGGGTATATGGTGACATCTGCAATGAAACAAGCCTTCAAAACATAAAAATAAAATATGAAGCAGGATTATTTAGGGGTCAACTTGGATCAAATGAACATCATTGTCAGGTTGTAAAGTATCATGTCCGACGTGATAAGTTAAAAAATACTAGGGTGCTTGTAAAATAGTTTCCTTTTCCTTTTTTTATTATCAAAATAAGTGAAATGAGTGTACAAAGATTCAATGGTGTACATTATTCATCCACACGGGCTCACGTTATGTCAAAACCTCCGCTATCTTGTGTGCTCGTCCATTCTAGGTGAAATAAAACCAAAATGACCCAGATTAAAAAGCAGAACCACTGAATCTGAATGTAACAATGTTGTCGGTGGTGAAAGGAGAGGAAATGATGCAGGGAGGGGGGGGGGCTACGTGTCGGACATCATTTATCCAACATAGAGTCAAAGGCTTTCCTTGACCGTATGTTTCTCTTTCAAAAAAAAAAAAAAATGGCTGTCATATTGACACTGATTCAAAAATTTGACCTAAAATATCCCAAGACAAAAACAAATAAAAAGCTGTTAAACGTGGCGTAACTGTACAGCGCCGGCGGGTGGGGTGTGTAGGAACGCCAGTGTGCCGCTCCTTCCCGCACCAAAAGCCAACCTAGGGTTGAAAAATAAAAATAAAAAACAAGCAAATAAATTACAAAAATACATTTGCTATAAGGGGAAAAAAAAAATCAACACATTTTGCATTAGAAAAAAAAAAAAAAACAATTGCAGTGATTTTGGCAGCATGCTTCCTGTTAGATGTTAGATTATAATTGTTGGGACAAAAAAAAAAAAAAAATAAAATAAAAATAATAAAAAAAAAAATAATAATATATATATAAATTAAAAAATCATTTTCTATAAGGGAAGAAAAATCCACCATATTTTGCACAAGGAAAAAAAAAATCACTTTTAATTAAAGTAATTTTGTTCGCGGGCTTCCTGTTATATTTAATACTATAATTGTTGGGGTAATAAATAAATATAATATATAAAATAAATACGTAAATAAATGAATAAATAAACAAACAATAAATTAATTAATTAATACATACATTTAATGTAAGGGGAAAAAAATCCAACACCTTTTGCACAAGAAAAAAAAAAAAAAAAATAATTAAAGTAAGTTTCTTCGCGGGCTTCCTGTTAATTTAATACTATAATTGTTGGCACAATAAAAAAATAAATACATAAGTTAATAAATTTAATATAAAGGGGAAAAAAATCGAACAATGATTTTGTTAGCGGGCTTCCTGTTAGATTTAAGGCTATAATTGTTGTCACCAAAAAAAAAAAAAAAAAAAAAAAAAGAAATAAAATACATTTATTATAATGGGGGAAAAAGATCCACCATATTTTACACATGGAAAAAAAAATCTTTTAATTGAAGTGATTTTGTTAGCAGGCTTCCTGTTAAGATTCAAGACTATAATTGCTGTTACAAAATAAATAAACTAATAAATAAAACAAAACAAATAAATAAATAAATAAATAAATAAAATACGTTTACTATGAGGTGGAAAAAGATCCACCATATTTTACACGTGGAAAAAAAAATATTTTAATTAAAGTGATTTTGTTCGCAGGCTTCCTGTTAAAATTCAAGACTATTAAAATTCAAGACTATAATTGCTGTTACAAAATAAATAAAGAAACAAATAAACAAATAAATAAATAAACAAACAAACAAATAAATAAATATACATTTACTATGAGGTGGAAAAAGATCCACCATATTTTGCACATGTAACATAGTCATTTTAATTTTATTAAACTCATTTTTTTTAGCGGGCTTCCAGTTAGATTTAAGACTATAATTGTTGGGACAATAAAATAAACAAATAAATAAACAAATAAATAAATAAATAAATAAATGTTTGTAAATTGTTGGGACAAAAAAAAATAAAATAAAAAAAATAACAACAAATAGACAACAAAAAAGACATTTACTATAAGGGAAATAATCCACCACCTTTTGCACAAGAAAAAAAACAACAACAATTAATTAAGGTGATTTTGTTCGTTGGCTTCCTGTTAGATTTAAGACGATAATTGTTGGGATAAAAAAAAAAAAATAAAATAAAAAAAATAAATAAAAATATATTTACTATAAGGGGAAAAAAGCTACCACCTTTTACACAGGGAAAAAAAAAAAAAGATATTTAATTGAAGCTATTTTGTTAGCATGCTTTCTGTTAGATTAAAGACTAATTGTCGGCGTGGACTCACCCATAGAAGAAAAAAACAAACCCCCCAAAACAGCAACCGATAGCTCAGAAGAGGCCGCAGTCTTTCAGGTTGTTCTTGATGATGACGTCAGTGACGGCGTCGAAGACGAACTGCACGTTCTTGGTGTCGGTGGCGCAAGTGAAGTGCGTGTAGATCTCCTTGGTGTCCTTGCGCTTGTTCAGGTCCTCAAACTGACACTGGATGTAGGCCGCCGCCTCCTCGTACGTGTTGGAGCCTGTCGAAAAAAAAAAAAAAAAAAAGAGGAGCGAACATTGTAACGCTGTTGACATAATAGATTGAGATTTTTTTTTCATTTTTTTGGGGGGCTCGCTGTGATGTCATCGCGTTCGATTCAGACCTGCGTACTCCGGGTAGCAAATGGTGAGCGGACTCTTTTTGATCTTCTCCTCAAAAAGGTCCTTTTTGTTGAGAAAGAGGATGATGGACGTGTCGGTGAACCACTTGTTGTTGCAGATGCTGTCGAAGAGCTTCATGCTCTCGTGCATTCGGTTCTGAGGGTCCAAATATTTCGTTATTATACAACAGGGGTGTCAAAGGGATTTTTTTGCCGCGGTTCACATTGTAGTTATGGTTTCCTCTCGAGGGCCGTTATGAATTTGGGGAACCCATTAGAATGTTTAAATCCCTTCATATATTACATATAGAGCACACAGCAAATTAACGAATAACTCGTTTTCAAATCTGAAGTCAAGAATAATGACTTTTATTGTGGTTGACATCCAAAAATATGAAATTTTGGCTCAGATTTTAGCAATCATCATGGAATTTAACAAGTTTGATTTGCTTTCACGGGCCGAAAAAAAATGATGTGGCGGGCCGGATTTGGCCCACGGGCCTTGACTTTGACACCTCTGTTATACAATGATATCGATTTTAGGGGTGTGGCCGCGGATCACGCACCATTTCCTCGTCCTCGGCCAGAACCAGGTCGTAGTCGCTGAGCGCCACGCAGAAAATGATGGCGGTCACGCCCTCGAAGCAGTGGATCCATTTTTTGCGTTCTGACCGCTGACCGCCCACGTCAAACATCCTGGAGGGAAGACGACAAACGGGAGATTGAAAATGGATAGAGACGAAGCAGAATAGAAGTAATCCTATTTAAAAGTTCCATGCTTAGTTGGCCGCCGAACACAAGGCCCATAATGGAAGCACAGAAACACCTAGGGTCAATATGAGGTGAACAGACACAGCCTGTTAAACTGTCATTTTCATGTAGGCCTTGGACTAATTTACGACTTAACGGGAAGCGCTCATTAGCCAGGTTACAAATCTAGATCATCATAGAAAAAAATAGAGTCGACAAGTCACGAACTTGAAGTGGAGGTCTTTGAAGGTAAAGTGCGTCTCCACGATGCCGGTGGTTTTAACGCGGGTGCGAAGTACGTCCTGCTGCGTGGGGATGTACATGCCCTGCGAGATGCGTTCCAAGTCATTCAAGTAGCTGCAGAGACACAAGCGGGACTTGTTTTAGGGCTCTCATCATTCAAGCTAGCTTATTTACACACACTTTATTTATATGCTGATATATTTTGATTGAATATTTCATTATGTTTAATTTGTTTTTTTTGAGGGGGGGTGTGGTGGTACTACAAATGTTCTATTTTTTATTGTTTATAATGTAGCAAAAATAAAGCACAATTTGTTTTTTTTAATCATTTTTTGTAAATTAAAAATTAAATAATTTGGGGTGGCTTAAAAATATATTATTATAATATATATTAAAAATATTGCTGTATTTTTATTGCATATTTCTTTCCTACTTATTTTTTATTTTTTTGAGGGGGGTACGACTACAAATTATATATATATGTTTTTATTGTATATAATGTAGCAAAAATAACAGTTTCATTTTTGTATCATTTTCTAAATTAGAAATTAAATAATTTGTGGGGGATTTAAAATGTATTATTATATAATTAAAATATAATTAAATAATTTGGGGTGGCTTAAAAATATATTATAATATATATATTAACAATTTTGCTATATTTTTACTGCATATTTCTTTCCTACTTAATTGTTTTAATTTTTTTGAGGGGGGTATGACTACAAATTATATATATATTTTAATTGTATATAATGTAGCAAAAATAACAGTTTCATTTTTGTACCATTTTCTAAATTAGAAATTAAATAATTATTGGGGGCTTTAAAATGTATTATTATATAATTAAAATATAATTAAATAATTTGGGGTGGCTTAAAAATATTTCATACTACTACTACTACTACTACTACTAATAATAATAATAATAATAATAATAATTAATAATAATAACAAAAATAATACATTTAATTTCTAAGTGCCTTTTAAAACTCTTTTTACACTTTACAGCCACGGGATAATAAGTTTTCTTTTAATATTCATATATTTTTATTGCATATTTCTTTCCTACTTAATTTTTTTTATGTATTTTTTGGGGGGGGGGTGCAACTACAAATGTTCACAATTTTGATTGTTTATAATGTAGCAAAAATAAAACACATTTTCTTTTTTTTAATCATTTTCTAAATTAGAAATTAAATAATTTGTATGGGCTTTAAAATATATTATTATATATTAAAAATATTGATATATTTTTATTGCATATTACTTTTCCTACTTAATTTGTTTAATGTGTTTTTTAGGGGGGGTACTACTCCAAATTTTAGATTTTTTTATTCTTTATAATGTAGCAAAAAAACATTTAACTTTGAAATATTTTTTTGGTGAATTACCAATTAAATATATCTGGGTGTCTTAATTTTTTTTATTATGTTATTGTATATTAAACACATTGATATATTTTTGCTTCATATTTCTTTCATACTTAATTTATTTATTTAATTTGTTTTTTTGAGGGGGGTACTACTACAATTATTTTATTGTTTATAATCTCTTTTTAAATATATTTTTTGTGATTTAAAAATTAAATAATTCAAGGTGGCTTAAAAATCCCCAAAGTTAAAAGATATTAAAGGCTTTTTGATTCTGATCCTGAAAATACAACAGAAAATATTTGCCAAGAATTACATTGATACTTTTTCTACATTTTTTTTAAATCTGGGACCTCTTTGTAGCGGCTTGCTAAAAACAACATTGATTGCGCAACAACGGGGAGAAAAATCTCACACACGCATACACATTTTTAAGGTTTTCTGGGGACCAATTTTCAGAACATCACTTACGGGGACCACCCTTCCCAAATGATTTACACGTATAAAAAAAAAAATCAAGGTGGCTTTGTCAACTTATACACGCATTGAAATAGAAGAATTGATGCATGCATACACACACACACACACGTACACACACACAGGTTTTCCTGTTTTCTGGGGACCACTTTACAGATATTTTGTTGGGCAAAGGCAACGCCGCCAGCAGAAATTCTGCCGTCGTCATTCTGTCATGCTTACATTTTAATTTAAAAAAAAAGGACAAACCTTTCCGAGCAAATATTCCGAATTGATTAATTAACAATATTTTTTTAAGGACTATAATTGAGCCTTGCTCCTTACTATGCGGCCGAGTCGTTGAGCTGGTACTCGCGCGATCTCCCGAAGCAGGCCTGTACGCCGGCGTCCCGCCACAACCGCTTGATGACGCCGGCGAGCTCCGCCGTCATGAAGCCCTCATCGGCGGATCCGGCTAGCACGAAAAGCTGTCGTGCGTCGTCCTGGAAAACGGCAAGTTGTCAAATGGACGTGCAACTGCTGTTTTTTTTTTTTTTTTGCACCCGGTGGACAGTCTGCGGCGTCCGCGGTCACTCAAGCTGCTCCGCCGAGGGCTGTAAATTCGCCTGCTGGCGTCTTGTCGGACAGAAAAATAAAGATTTAAAATAAGACTCACGGCTCTGGCGGCGTGGCCAAAGTCGATCTTGAGGCGGCCCATCGCCCTGATGATGGCGATGATGGACTGGATGGTGTTGCTGTAGACCACCGCTCTGTACTGCTTGCACTCCTCTTCTGAGTAGCCAGCCTCATGGATGATCCTGGGGGGTGAGAAACAAGCATTTGTTGACGTTATTCACATGATTCCTCAAATTCAAAGCAGAAATAAATACAGGTAACACCCGACTTACGACCAGCTCGACTTACAACCACCCATACTTACGACCATGACCTCCAGACACTATTTTCTAAAATTTTAAATCTACGCCTGGCACTGTAACGCGCTAGCAGGCCGCTAACAGGTAGGACAATTTTGGCCAGGCAGCTAGCATCTCACTGTTGCAGGGGGCGGGGGGAGTCATTTAGCCTCCGAGTCTCTCTTCAACATTTTGAATGGATCTCAACTTACGACTATTTCGACTTATGACCGTTTGGTCGGAATGGAACTCGGTCGTAAGTCGGATGTTACCTGAATACCCCCCACCCCCAAAATAAAATGGTTGTCACACATCTCTATTATTAAATATTTATAACAATAATAATAATAAATAAATTTACATTTCATTTATTTACATTTAAATTTAAATTTCATTTATTTACATTAGATTAGCCTTTGTCTTACGATGGAGAAATGTACATTTCACAGCATCAAAAGCAGAATACATGAGGTGCTGGAAAGGCAGTCACTCTCGCGGCGCCATCTTGAAGTCCAAAAACAAACAACTGTCATTTAACTCCATTTTGAAATATTTAGATTAAACGAGCCTTTAATTGTCTCAGAGAAATTTACATTTTACACCATTTTTTTTTGGTCTTTTGACTTCAAGATGGCGCCGCGAGAGTGGCTGCCTTTCCAGCACCTCATGTATTTTGATTTTCTACTTCTTTCATTCCTTTATTCTTCCTTTCATAACTTTGCTGCTGTGAAATGTAAATTTCTCTACTGAGAGACTAATCAAGGTAAATCCAATCCAATCAATAACAAAATACAGGGGCTGCTGTGAAGGCAAAAAAAACAACCCCCCCCCTCAAAAAAAATAATGTGACACATTTACTACTATTAATAATAATAATAATAATAATACATTCCATTTATAAGCACCTTTCAAAACTCTCAAGGTCACTTTACAGTACAAGTTTTTCTGTGGGTGAGCAGCGGCAGCCACATGAGCCAGCATTCACTCAACCCGGAATAACTCAAACAGAAAGTTGGATTGGATTGGATATGCCTTTATTAGTCTCACAGTGGAGAAATTTACATTAAAAAGTTAGCTAACTAGGTAATATATAACTAATATAAGGCTAGCTAGCTAGATAGTTTATAGATAGCAAATAGCTAGCTAGCTAGGTTGCCAGCTAGCTGGGTAATGGATAGCAAATAGCAAATATACATAGCTAGCTAGGTTGCAAGCCAGCTAGCTAATAGATAGAACATAGATAGTTAGCTAGTTTATAGATAGCTAGCGAGATAGTTTATAGACAGTAAATACATAGCAAATAGATAGCTAGCTAGGTTGCCAACTAGCTAGATAGTTTATAGATAGCAAATAGTTAGCTAGCTAGGTTGCCAGCTAGCTCGCTAATGGATAGCAAATATACATAGCTAGCTAATAGATAGCAAATAGATAGCTAGCATGCTAGATAGTTTGTAGATAGTAAATAGAAAGCAAGCTAGGTTGCCAGCTAGCTAGCTAATAGACAGAACATAGATAGTTAGCTAGATAGTTTATAGATAGCAAATAGCTAGCTAGGTTGCCAACTAGCTAGATAGCAAATAGATAGCTAGCTCGCTAGATAGTTTATATAGCAAATAGCTAGCTAGGTTGCCAGCTAGCTAGTTATAGACAGTAAATACATAGCAAATAGATAGCTAGCTAGGTTGCCAACTAGCTTGTTTATAGATAGCAAATAGATAGCTAGCTTGCTAGATAGTTTATATAGCAAATAGAAAGCTAGCTAAATTGCCAGCTAGCTAAACAAGCTCACTTTTTAACACACGGTATACAATATTTGCAGCAAAATGGACTCACTTCATTTGCTTGACGATGGTACTCTTGCCCGACTCGCCGGCACCTGCAAAGGAGCGCAACACGGCACCGTTTTATGACACCTTCAATAATTCATCAGGGCTTTCGTGAACCCGCCACGTGGGGGGGCAAAATTAGAACGCCAAGTCGCATCTAAGCACCATCATCACAAAAAACAAAGATGGGTAAGATAGCAATATTTCCGTCAAATCACCAAAAGAAATTAAATAATTTGTGGGGGGCTTTAAAATGTATTATTATATAATTAAAATATAATTAAATAATTTGAGGTGGCTTAAAAATATTTAATAATACTAATACTACTACTAATAATAATAACAAAAATAATACATTTAATTTCTAAGTGCCTTTCAAAACTCTGACACTTTACAGCCACGGGATAAGAAGTTTTTTTTAAATATTCATATATTTTTATTGCATATTTCTTTCCTACTTAATTTTTTTAATTTATTTTTTGAGGGGGGGGGGGGTGGGCAACTACAAATGTTCACATTTTTGATTGTTTATAATGTAGCAAAAATAAAACACATTTTCTATTTTTTAATCATTTTCTAAATTAGAAATTAAATAATTTGTAGGGGCTTCAAAATATTATTATATATTAAAAATATTCATATATTTTTATTGCATATTTCTTTTCCTACTTAATTTGTTTAATGTGTTTTTTTAGGGGGGTACTACTACAAATTTTAGATTTTTTTTATTCTTTATAATGTAGCAAAAAAACATTTAATTTTGAAATATTTTTTTTGTGAATTACCAATTAAATATATCTGGATGGCTTTTTTATTATGTTATTGTATATTAAACACATTTATATATTTTCGCTTCATATTTCTTTCATACTTAATGTATTTATTTAATTTGTTTTTTTGAGGGGGGTACTACTACAATTATTTTATTGTTTATAATCTGTTAATAATAATTAATATGTTAATAATAATAATAATAATAATAATAAATAATAATAATAATTAATATGTATAATAATTAATGTTAATAATACTGTTCAACAGTAGCCAAAATGGAACTGTATAGTGCCACTTAGCAGTTTTTTTGACAACGATACTAGTGCAGCGTGTTCTACCGGAAACAAATTCCTTGTGTGTTCTACATACTTGGCAATAAAGATGATTCTGATTCTGATCTCTTTTTAAATATTTTTTCGTGATTTAAAAATTTAATAATTCAAAGTGTTTTAAAAATCCCCAAAGTTAAAGGATATTAAAGGCTTTTTGATTCTGATTCTGAAAATACAACAGAAAATATTTGTCAAGAATCACATTGATACTTTTTCTACATTTTTTTTATCTGGGACTTCTTTGTAGCGGCTTGCTAAAAACAACATCGATTGCGCAACAATGGGGAGAAAAATCTCACACACGCATACACATTTTTCAAGTTTTCTGGGGACCAATTTTCAGAACGCCATGTCACATCTGAGCACCATCATCACAAAAAAAAAAAAAGATGGGTAAGATGGCAATATTTCCGTCAAATCACCAATTGGACAATCCCCACCTCAAAATAAATAACATATTTATTTATTTATTGTTCTCTCTCTCTCTCTCACAAGCAGTAACCTGAAGAGGCCTGCCGGCGTAACCTGGTTACGAGTTGAAAACCACAACATGGCAGCTTGCCGGCCTCATCTCTTGTAACTAATGCAACTGTGGTATGAATTCCCAGCTAACAAAAATCATTCCACGTGATGGGATGAAAACATTTACCTAACCGTGGCCACTAACTTGAATTGACACGTCGGGGCAAGTGGCATCTGTTCCGCCACAGCAGCTGAGGAATGCACTAAAATATGTACGCCAATTGCCCGAAAACTATCATAATTCAAGCTACTTCTTATTTAACATTTAATGTATAGAAAGGAGTCTTTAAAAAATGTTTAATGTTAGTTGTTTTTAATTTTTTTTGATGTTCTAATGACCCACATACTGCATGTGTGTATGTCAATATTTGCCCAAGAATGGAAAAGTTCCTTAACTCAGGTCTTTGTTTACGAGTATAACAATGTCGCCTTTGTGTTTAAATAAAGCTGGGGTAAAAAAAAAAATAAAAAATCATAAGGATGTTCTAAATATAATCCTAAGGACTTCATGATGTCATTTGCCAATGTGGTTATGTGCGTTTTAATTCAACAAGTTGTTTCCGAGAATCGTTTTATTTCTGGGGAGAATTCAGCACAAGATATAACCTTGTGAAGGGTAATAAGCGATAATTTCAATTGCAATTAATGCATTGGATGTGCTTTTTTTTTCCTCAAAATGATGACGATACGACTACGTTGACATTTGTGAGGGTGTTTAAAGCCCACAATTATCATCTTTGGTCATTAAAATTCAATTCAGGTCGAGAAATGTTTAAAAAAAGGAAACATTTGACGGAACCGACACCATTTTTTGTTTCCTAACTGACATCAGAAAAACATTTCATAGCATCTAAAATACCCAAAACACGCAGGCTGATATTTTTAGTCATATAAAACGCTAATAAAAATGACTTAGTGTCCCAAAACTACTTCAAAATGACCTCAGAAAGTTTCAGTTTCAGAAGGTCCCGCCCCCTTGTTCGTGACGTCACGCCAGGACATATTACCTTGCTCGAGAATCAAAACAATGGCTTCAGATTCGGAGAAGATGCTTTCTTTTTACTCATCCAGTTATGAATATGATTCAAATAGTTCCGAAGAGGAAAGCATAAGTTTGCAATCGATTAAATAAGTCCTTACGTCTCATTTTGAGTCATCTGGACTCCAATGTAGCGCCCAGAAAATACACAAGATGGCGCCCAAGCTCTGTTGGAAATGGGCTGATATGTCTGCTGGGAATTTGTGTCAACTAGTATCAAATAGTAGTCTTGGTGCAACATACAATTCACCATCATGTTATTTATGTTTTTTTCCTTCTAATTTTGCCATCAACACGGATCAACACGAACTTTTCAGACCAAAAAAAGTACCCAAAATGCATTGTGTGTCGATTTCTCGGCCAGGGGCGTTCCAGACGTAACGTCACGTCAAGCATCGTCATCAACTCAAAAAACCAAACTTCCTGAATATTCGGGGGGGGGGGTGTTCGATTAAAAAATATATATTTTCGTCATTAAAATTCAATTCAAGTCGAGATATATTGTTTAAAAAAAGAACCAATTGACGAAGAGATAAAGTGTAAGATGTTTTTAATTGGATTTTTTTACGGAATGTGTTCGTGGAACAAAGTTAGCAGCGGTGATAACAACACCAAAGTAACCGAACTAAGCTACCCGTTGGGCGTCGACCACCACTCGGACAACTCACTCTCCACCCTGCGGTTAACCGGCATCCCTTCACCCGCTTTCGCATCTTACCGAGCAACAGCAGCTTGACCTCCCGGGCCGCCTTCTCGCCGTCGTCCCTCAGGTTCCTATCGATCATCTTACTCCTCTCCACCGCCGCCTTGTCCTCGGTGCTCAGCGTACAGCCCATGCTCGACCGGTGAAAATATCTTCACTCAACCTACATAAAATGGTTAAAATGTTCCCTCCGCCACTGCCACCTAACACACGACCATTAAAAAAAGAGACATTCGAATTATTCGAGAATGAACTTTCTTTCCTAAAAAAAAAAAATAAGGCCTCCGCACCACCGAGGTGTTGGACGGCTCTTATCCGAAATGGGAGCTACTTTGACCGGTCATAAAATGGTCGGTGGTGCCCCTCTAAAAAAACCGCTGGTGCTCCGCTCCATCCGTTGCGGCGGCAGGAGTTGAAATGTGTGCGAAGGGAGGAGCCACCAATTCAACGAAAGGACACGACCCACTTCCGTCTTATTTCTTCTGAATAAAATACATCGACAGACAGCGTAGCGTGCATTTTCACGCGTCGTGGAAAATTAATTAACAGTTTACTGTTATTTCGTTGTCAAATACGTGGCAATAGCTTTGCATTTTGGTTTACTTGAACGAGATAGTTCGAAATGAATGGTCGTCAAAGTGACACGCTTTTATTCTGAAGAACCGTCAAAGTGCTGGAAAACAATGTAAACCTGTCAGCAAGGAATATTTCACGCAATTACAGTAGTACTTGTATTACATTTTACACGAATACACTAGAATCGTATTCGGTGGGGTGATTGCATGTAGTTTTTTTGTCCGTAAAAGTACTAAAAAAAAAATCGCTAATTAATCAATTGTTTCTACAGGATTGCATATGACGGATGCATTTTTTTTTTGTTGCAAAACTGTATACTGGAACATATACACGACAGTATAGGACCATTTATCGTACAAGCAGTGACAATGGCAGGCCCAGTTGCCGCTGCCTGCTCACTCACCCGTACACGAGCCATTGTTTGTGGTTTCAATAATTCAGCCGCTGGGACAAAGTCAAGCTCAAGCCTCCACAGTCAACATCGGGTCCAAAGGTTGCTTGTGTGACAACAATTCCTGGTAGCACAGAAGCAACAATGCGTTTTCTGCTTTTTGTTTCTCTCCCTTGGGGCACATTTGGTGGTCGTCTTGTGATAGTCTTGTTAAAAAGGGAAAGAGCGTAGGAATTGATTAGTGTTGCACACGAAACTGCATCCATTTTTGAATCAATTAGGCGAACCGATTTACTGTGTAAGCCCTAGGCAGACATTCGGTTAGGAATTAACGTTTCTATTAAAATAGATTGAACTGGGAAAAAAAAACAAATGGAGGAATATTTTTAGTTAAAATACAACACGTATGGATTTATATAGTGCTTTAACAATAGCTGAAGCTGCAACAAAACATGCACAGGTATGTAATGTTATTATTATACAGGAAATAATTGAGTCACAAAGTTGTTATCGACGTGCCAGGAAACTCACATTTCAAAATACAGTGAGACCTCAACTTACAAACACCTCAACTTACAAACTTTTTGTCTTACAAACGTCAAATTTATGAAAATTAAACCTTATAATAAGCACTATTTTCATAATACACACCCACCACTGCTGGCGGAGTGATCTTCGGCGGAAGCACACGACCGAACAGCACCAGAGGTTAAGTTACCAATAGTCCTTATGGAAGGTGACTCTCCTTCCATAAGCCATCAGCGACCATCAAAAAGGCAAATAAAACTTTATTTTACAGCACAGTTTATTTCTTTAATTACAGTCCTCATATAATGCGCCTCTCTTTCCAAACAGCAATTCCCTTTGACCTTTGACGCCATTCCATCAAACCATAAATGACCATCACAAATGTAAATAAAGTGACTTTATGATACAATGCAGTGTATTTCTTTCATTACACTACAATAGCACATTTATTATACATAGAATAAGGTATGTTGTTTGTAGTTTTAAGGCTTATTTACTTGAAAAGTATATTTTATGGAAACCCGGGAACGGATTATTCCCATTTTAATGGTTTCCTATGGGAATTTTCTTTTTGAGATACACACTTTTCACCTTACACACTCTCTGGGAACCAATTAAGTTCATAAGTTGAGGTCTCACTGTAAAAGAAAAAGGCTTCCGTCAGCAGTTACCAAGAAAACTAAGATTTTGTTTTCTTATTTTGATTAATATCTATTGGCCCGTTTAAAAAAAAAAAAAAAAAAATCCAAGGCTTCCACTTTCTTGCGATTTCACGAGAAAATTGCTGCCCCTTAACCCCCTCCAAAGACAAAAAAAATATTCTAGAAATACCACTGAACTATTTAGGACTATTTAACGGCAACAAAACAACCGAATTATTCGATTGGACTAGCCCAAAATGGTCTCTCTCATTCGCCATTGTCCATCAAACAGCGATAAACGCTGCCCTCTGGTGGCAAAACTGAGAACGTACATGCCCATGTGTCACATTCTGGGCAATCGGTGACGTCACATTTTGACGCTCATCAAATTGCATTTCCGGATAAGACACAATCTGATACAGATCTGCTTAGTGGGATTTTTTTTTATTTAAAGATATCCACACGACGGTTGGAGGATTCCCTTGCTTTTGGCTTTTAGCAAACGTAAGAACAAGGTTCAAAACAGGGAGGAATATGAATAAGGATTGGAAGGAATCTTATTGGACGCATGGAATGTTTACTCGTTGGTGCGCGAGCGCTTATTAAGCATTTGCCCGTCCACGGTCAACCTTTCGACCGGTTATCAATTACTCAGATCATCTCAACTGATACCCGCCTTTCGCCTGACTGAACATTAAACCCTGTCCGAAGTGCCGTTCCGGGTGGAAGTGCGCACCTTCTACCTGGCATCAGCTGACGCCGAAGCCTGCGATCGGCGGTTGCGCACGGGGAAGAGAAGAGACAGGCGCGGGCGCAACGTAGAGCGAGATGGGCTGCTGTAACAGAAGGTGCGCGCTACTTACCGGCGCCGTCGTCGGGTTGGCGGTTGCCCTCCTAGGAGGCATTTTGATCCCGGTGGGGAACAATCTCATCCAGGAAACGGTCTTCCAGGTACGTGTGGTGATCAAAGGTGTCGCCTGCCGACGTTTGATGTTTCAGCGACCATCTTGTGCGTCGGTCCGGTTAAAAATAGTCTTTCTCTACCGGGAATCAAGGAAGCGGTGATCGCACCCGGAACGCAAGCGTATGACAACTGGTTGGCACCAGGGGGGGCGGTCTACAGACAGTTCTGGTTCTTCGACGTCCAAAACGCCAAGGAGGTGGTGGAAAAAGGCGCCGTTCCAGTCGTGGTGGAGAAAGGACCTTATACTTACATGTAAGGTTCAATCCCCACCTTTGACCCGATGATCCGCTCTTGACGTCTTTGACACCGATGACTAAAAACCTCTTCCAGGACCAGGTACTTACCGAAAACTCGCGTGACCTTCAACGCCAACAAGACCGTCTCGTACCTGCTGCCGCTGGGTGCCATATTTGAGCCGTTCTTGTCAACGGGACCGGAGGAGGACGTTATCACCTCGCTGAACTTGGCCGTGGCGGTGAGTGACGGATGACATCCGAGAGGATTCGTGAGTCTGCGGTATCCTTCGCAGAGGTCAAATTCAACATGATTAATCACCCCTACAGTAGCTACCAAACGTAATAGTATTAATCCAGGCTAAATGCTAACTCCAGGCTAAATGCTAACAAAAAAGTGCTGGCGCATGGCGTTGTCATGGAACGTTGCATAACCTCCTTGGCAGTTCCCTTTATTGATAAGAGTTAACTTGGATCGTCTAATCAGACGCTTACAAAAAAGTTGTGCTCTCAGATTAGTCTCTATTTGTGTGACAGTGGAGAAACTGACATATCACAGCAGCAAAAACAAAATACAGGAGCTGCTGTGAAGGCAGCCACTTTCGCGGCGCCATCTTGAAGAACAAATAAATTATGTGACACAACACTAAAGACTGTCTTCAATCTTTAGCCCTTTATGCACCCTCTTTGTTGCATGAAGCAGTTCTAGATAAAAGAGGAGAGGACTAAAGCCTCCTTTTCACCAGTGATCATGGTGGAACGTGCACGTCTGGCTATGTAAATACGCTTCGATTCCAAGCCGTGAAACATTTCCACAATTGCATTTCTGCACCTTCTTGGTTGCATGAAGCAGTTCTAGATGAAAGAAAGGATCAAAGCGTCCTTTTCACCAATGGATCAGGGACGTCATGGTGGAATGTGCACATCTGGCTACAAGCTAAATGTTGAAAGCAAACATGAAGCTGTAGCATCCATTGACTAAAACAGATTGTCTCACATCTCCCGTCCCACGTACTGTAAATCTGCTTCAATTCCAATCCGCGACAGTTTCCACATTTGCATTTCTGCACCCTCTTGGTTGCATGAAGCATTTCTAGATGAAAGAGGAGAGGATCAACGCAACCTTTTCACCAGTGGATCAGGCACGTCATGGTGGAATGTGCACGTCTGGCTAGGAGCTAAGCAAACACGAAGCTGTAGCATCCAATGACGAAAAACAGATCTCAAGCGCCGCGTAAATCCGCTTCAATTCCAAGCCGCGACAGTTCCACATCTGGATTTCTGTCCTTTTCACCACCAATGGATCAGGGACGTCATGGTGGAATGTGCACGTCTGGCTACAAGCTAAACTCCGAAAGCAAACACAAAGCCGTAGCAACCTATCCCACGTAAATCCACTTCAATTCCAAGCAACGGCAGTTCCTTAAGCTATGCATTCATGCAACCGCAGACTGTCCAACAGCACTGATCTTTCCGGGCCTGTGACCCCCACCCATTGCGCCTCATTCTTTGTTGTTGTTTTTTTTTTTTGTGTGTGTATCAGGGGGCGTATTCCAAGCTTTCAACTAACCTGCATTTTATTCTGGAGAGCATGATCAGGAGCAGCAATTCGTCCTTGTTCCAGCGGCGTAGCGTCAAGGAGCTACTGTGGGGTTACAGAGACCCCATGTTGAAAGCCACCGTGGGCCTTTTTTCACCCGTGGGTCACGCCGTCGTTTTGGTTCCGACTACTTAGCACTCCGCTAATACGAAATATTCATTCGATTTTCCAGTTTAACGGCACCTTCGACGGCTACTACAACGTCTACACCGGCGAGGGTGACATCAGCAAAGTGGGCATGATCGACAAATGGCGAGGATCCAGGTGACTGCGGAGTAAAAAAAAAATATAATGTACCGGATGACGCTGACGGATTTCAAGGAGCTTCGTGTTCTCTTGCTTTCAGGAACCTGCCCTTTTGGAATGACACATATTGCAATATGATCAACGGGACAGGTTAGGGTCTTGGTTTCGGGGGGTGCTAGGTGGTTGTCACCAGCATTCTAATGGAACTCGACCTCCATTTTTTCCTCCAGATGGTTCGAATTTTGCTCCGTTTGTAGACTCCAAAAAGCCCATCTACTTCTTTTCCTCAGACATCTGCAGGTGATTGACCGCACCCCTTGTACCCCCCCCCAAAAGACCACTAGAGGTCACTGTACCCCCCGCAGGTCGGTGTCGGCCAACTTTCAACAATCCGTGGATCTGAAGGGCATCCCGGTGTATCGTTACGGATTACTGCCGTCTACTTTAGCCTCGCCGGTGGACAACCCTGACAACCATTGCTACTGTCGGGATCCCAAGACCACTAAGAACTGCACCATGGCAGGAGTTCTGGACATCAGTTCATGTCAAGCCGGTCAGTCCGGATGGACATTTTGGGTCGTTTTGTTTCACCGGGTTCTCATCCGTTTGGGTTTTTCTTCGCAGGACAGCCGATCTATATCTCCTTGCCGCACTTCCTTCACGGGACGCCGTCCCTGCATCAGGCGATTAAGGGGCTTAACCCGAGCGAGGAGTACCACAAGACCTACCTAGATGTGGAACCTGTAAGATTTTGACTTTTCACTCTGTCAAATTTTCCTGAAAAAACTGCTTAGGGGTTGAAAATATTAATAACAAAACCAATTATTTATTCAAGTATGGATTTGAATAAACGCGGGTTATGCCAATCGCGCGGAAATTGTCTTGCGTGGGGTGCCGATAAAGCGCTGATCAGACCTCTGGCAATGTTTTTTTTTCCCTTCCACAAGAATGTAGCATTTGTTTTGTACAGCCGCCCCCATTTCAAGCTCAGATAACTCCAGACCCATATAAATTAGGAATGTATTTATTTTATAAGTTCACTGACAAAACTCTTTGTATGAGGAGCGAAACGTCCGATACATTCAAAGAAGTACAGATGATGGCTGAAGAAATCTAAAGTTTTTCAATATTTAACTCATTGACTGCCAGACGATGTGCAAAAGTCCGTCCACACCAGGGCCAGGGTTTTTGTCATTGTCACTCAAATTCCAATGCCCACATAATATTGCGTTTTCGGACTACATAAACATTGAATCCAGCGTAAGAATCCTTTGACCGTCTTCTTTTATCAGAAAAAAATAGTTAATTCCTAAGTTTTATGGGTCTGGAGTTATCTAAGCTTGAAATGGGGGAGCTGTACAAAATACAAAACTACATATTGATTTATATAGCGCTTTAACAACAGCCGAAGCTGTAACAACTAGCTAGCTATGTGTCTATCAGCTATCTATTAGCTAGCTAGATTTCTATCGATTTGAGTTACTTCTGGGTTGAGTGAACGCTAGTGCGTGTGGCTGACACTGCTCACCCACAGAAAAACTCATACTGTGACTGAAAAGTGACCTTGAGAGTTTTGAAAGGTGCTTATAAATGAAATGTATTATTATGATTATTAAAAGCGCTAACATGGACAAAAGGCAAATGCTGCTCCCTTGTGGAAGGGAAAATAATCGCCAGAGGCCATAGCCAGTGCCTTATCGGCACCCAAACAAGTGAATGAGGTGAAGATTTTAGTCCTATTTGTCGTCAAAATGTATCTTTCCACCTTTGTAGACGACAGGAATCACTCTTGGTTTTGCCAAGAGAATCCAGGTGAACATGAGATACGGACCCTCCAAGGTCATCACGTAAGTTGCATTTTTCTATCTTTTTACCGCCATCAGTCCATACCCGCTATCAACGCTCCTGTTTGTGCTTAGGGTGTTGAAGAAAATCAACGAAAGCACCATTTTCCCTCTGGTCTGGATGAACGAGGTAGCGACATAGCCGACGTGTAATATTTTGAGCTTTTTCCCCGATTATATCCCGGCGATTTGATTTTTTTTTTTTTTTAGACGGCGCAACTGGACGACGATTCCGCCAGCCTCCTCAAAGAGGAACTGGTGGACAGGATCAAGATGCTGGACGTGGTCCAGAAAGTCCTTCTGGGGGCGGGCTTAGCTGTCTTTGCCCTTTGTCTTATTTTGTACACCGCCGTTAGGTGCAATGATAAGTCGGTAACCGTCTGATGTTTTTTTTTTTTATTATTATTATTTATAATTATAATGCCCCCCCCCTCCCCCACGCCTGTTTGATATTCATACTGTGATTTTTGTAAAGGCTAAAAGTTGACTTGGGAGTCACGTGGCTTAAATTCAAACAATCAAGGATATCGAGGCCTTTTTAAAAGTGCAATCCGAGAAGCCGTTTCAAGGCTACATCATATCCGACATGCTAATTCTGTTTATTTGGGTTTATATGCTTAAATTGTGGCTTCAGAGGAATAAAAGCTAAAGTATGGCTATCGTCCCTTTTTAGCATAATCGCAACTTCTTTGACTCGTCCTGTGCGAATTGCCGCGACAGATTGCCGACTCGGCAAAGCGTCCGATCCGTGGTCTACGACGTGCCGGGAAAGAATAACAAAAGTGAATTCATATTCATAAGCAAGACTTTTTTTTTTATACTGCACATCAACAGTGAAAAATATTACGCGGTAAACGGTAGCTATTTAATGAAGTCGCTTAGTTAGCATTAAACAAAAGCTAGCAGGTCTCAAAATAATTTCAATGTAAATGTTGCGCTTTTGTTGCTAACATCCATTAACTTCATTCACTGCCATTCCCGAAAGTATTTGTGAATTGTTTTCAGATGGGGGGGTGCTGATAAAGCGCTGGTCAGACCTCTGGCGATGTTTTTCCCTTCCACCAGGGGGCAGAATTTGCCTTTTGTCCATGTTAGCGCTTTTTTACAGCTTCAGCTGTTGTTAAATCGCTACATAAATCAATGTGTATGTATTGTATTGAATATTGGACAGCCGCTCCCATTTGAAGCTCATATAACTCCAGACCCATATAACTTGGGAATTAACTATTTTTGTTTTCTGATGAAAGAAGACAAATATTTTTTATGTTGGATTGAATGTTTATGTAGTCCTAAAACTCAATATTCTGTGTGTCCTGGAATTTGAGTGACAGTGACAAAAACCCTGGCACTGGAGTGGATACATTTTAAATGAATCTCAATTTCAAATAAATCTCAATATTTCTATCTATCTATCTAGCTAGCTATCTATTAGTTAGCTATCTATTTAGCTAGCTCAGTATCTAACTTGCTATCTATTAGCCAGCTAGCTGTTTAGCTAGCTCAGTATCTAACTTGCTATCTATTAGCTAGATAGCGTTCTATCTATTTCACTTACTTCCGGGTTGAATGAACGCTGGCGCGTGTGGCTGCCGCTGCTCGCCCACAGAAAAACATATCCTGTGACTGCAAAGTGACCTTGAGAGTTATGAAAGGCGCTTATAAATGAAATGTATTATTATATTATGATTATTTTTACACAACAGTCAATGAGTGAAGTGAAGTGGGCTAAAGCTCGATGCAGGCGGAACGCCAAACGGTCGCATCTAAATGAGAATTTCATTTAAAATTCGAAAGTTTTGCATTCATGTCACTGATGTGTTTATTATTTTGCTTTATGTTGAACATTATGAATGAGTTAACTAGCGCGATGCTAACAGAATAAAAACCAAAGACATGAAAGATGTTCATTAAGACGCGGGACGGTGGCATGTTAGCTTAGCGTTGAAGCTTACAAAAATGCTATCTCAGGTCAACAAACATATTTATCAATTTCCACCAATGAATAAAAAGGATTGCTTACATTGGGCTTGTAAGGGGCGCATCCCTCGCGACATTAATTGACGATCTGCAATAAAAATAAGAAAATTAAGTGTCTGCGAATTGCAGATGGCGTCATATTGTATTTACATAGAACAAGAGCATACCTGTATTCACATTAAATTCACATTAAATAAGATAATCTTTATCTACAACCAGGCGGATATTTTACGTTTTTGTGCGGATTTCAAACACAGTTGAGAAGAAACAGTAATCAAAGTGGTTCTCAAACTGGGGTCCCCGGACCAACTTGGGAGTCTGCAAAAGAATTTGGAAAAAAATTAGTAAGGGACATGCTAAAATTGGAATAAAAGGGAATAATTTTGGGAATGAACCCAGTCCATTTTTTAGGTCAAAATGTGTTTTTTTGTTAGTTTTTTTTTTCTGGTAAACTATTGTTCTGTAAAAAAAAATATATATATATATATATATATATATATATTTTTTAACTGTTTTATTTCTGGGAAAATCATTATTCTGAAAAAAAAAAACTTTTTTTAACAGTGATTATTTTCTGGGAAAATAATTGTTCTAAAAACCATTTTTAACAGTGTTTCTTTTTTCTGGGAAAATAATAGTTCGGAAAAAATATTTTTAACAGTGTTTTTTTGGGAGCGGGATAATTGTTCTAAAAAAACGTTTTTGAACAGTGTTTCCTTTTTCTGGGAAAATAATTGTTATGAAAAAAAATAAGTGTTTTTTTTTCTGAGAAATACAGTAAAGTCTCGTTATATCGATATCGGATATATCGATAGTCCCGGTTATATCGATACTATTTCTATGCACGCACGGAGAAAATTACATGCAAACAGGGTCGGATATATCGATAGTCCCGGTTATATCGATATTTTTTCGGACTCCCTTGAATATCGATATAACGAGACTTTACTGTAAATTGTTATATTTTTTCTAGGAAAATAATTATGGAAAAAAAATGTTTTTTTGGGGGGGTATAATTGTTCTGAAAAAAACTTTTTTTAACAGTGTTTTTTTTCCTGAGAAAATATTTGTTATGAAGAAAAACTTTTTAATAGTGTTTTTTGGGGCAAATAATTCCTCAGAAAAAAAAGTTTTTTAACAGTGTTTTTTTTTCTGAGAAAATAATTGTTATGGAAAAAAAATGTTTTAAAAAGTGTTTTAAAAAAACATTTTAACAGTGTTTTTTTTTCTAAGAAAATACTTGAAATGAAAAAAAAAACTTTTTAACAGTGTTTTTTTTCTGAGAAAACAATTGTTTTAGAAAAAAAAAACTAAGTGTTTTTTATGGGAAAATAATTGTTCTGAAAAAAAATCATTTTTTTAATGGAAAATTAATTGTTCTGAAAAACAAACTTTTTTAATAGTGTTTTATGGGGGGGGGATAATTGTTCTGAAAAAACTAACTGTTTTTTTCAGGGAAAATAACTTATGAAAAAAAAATAAACATGTTTTTTTTTGGGCGGGGTAATTGTTCTGGAAAGGTTTTTTTAACTGTTTTTTTTTTCTGGGAAAATAATTGCTCTGAAAAAAAATAGTGCTTTTTTTAAACAGTTTTTTTTCGGGGGAAAATTGTGATGAAAAAAAAAAATCCAATTTGTATTTTTTTTTCTTGAAAATTAGTAACTTTAGCCATCCCATCTAAGGGCATCTCATTATTATTATTATTTTTCCAACATAACATTGCTACTTTTTCATTTAGTGCTGCATTCGGGGGCTTAGCCGTGATCGTTCTTTAATGCCTCGGACGAACCCTTTCAAGTTTGAGAACTCATGCTCTGCCATTTTGGTACATAACAATCGATCACAGAAATAAATACAGTGAGACCTCGACTTACATACACCTTATCTTTCAAACTTTTCGTCTTACAAACGTCAAATTTCTGAAAATTAAACCTTATAATAAGCACTATTTTCATAATACACACCCACCACGGCTGGCGGAGCGATCTTCGGCGGAAGCACACGACCGAACAGCACCAGAGGTTAAGTTACCAACAGTCCTTATGGAAGGTGACTCTCCTTCCATAAGCCATCAACGACCATCAAAAAGGTAGATAAAACTTTAATTACAGTCCTCATGTAATGTGCCTCTCTTTCCAAACAGCAATTCCCTTTGACCTGTGACCTCCAACGTCATTCCATCAAGCCATCAATGACCATCACAAATGTAAATTAAGTGACTTTATGATACAATGTAGTGTATTTCTTTCATTACAATACAATAGCACATTTATTATACATGGAATAAGGTATGTTGCGTGTAGTTTTAAGGGTTATTTAGGTGAAAAGTATATATTATGGAAACCCGGGAACGGATTATTCCCATTTTAATGGTTTCCTATGGGAAATTATTTTTTGAGATACACACTTTTCGCCTTACACACTCTGTCTGGGAACCGATTAAATTTGTAAGTTGAGGTCTCACTGTACTTGTCGATTTTTTTTTTTCATCTGGTTTGCAAAGGCGGACTTGGAAATGATGATTTGGCGCCATTTTTTTTCTCCTCCTTCGGCATCAAGCATGCATCCATCCTCTGGCGCCCTTCAAATGTGTCCGTTTTATCACGACACGGCACCAGAAACGAAATAATAAAAGGTTCCAGGTCCACTTGTTGCTCCCATTTGTCATTCATTCCCTTACTCCTCCGGGAGCTGATTGCGCCTGTTGCGGCTCGTTCTGCGATCCAGCAGGGGTTTGAGTTTCGCTAAGTCTCCCCTAAGGGGCCCCGGTGGCGGGTGGGCGATGTTCTTCTGCTTCTCCTGGAGCTCCTTCCTTTCCTTCCTCTCCTTGCAATACTGCTGCACGGACAAATTCTCGGCCGGGCTGAAGGCCTCCAGGAGCGCCTTGGGGTGCGCCGCCGCCGACCAAGGCCATGCCGAGCGGCCCTTTTCGGTTAGCGCCCCGGCGGCGGCGGCGCTTAGCACGCGCAGGCGGATTTTGGCCACGGTGCGCTTGAATCCGTTCTCGGTGGTAAGGCAGTAGTAGAGGCCTTGGTCGGAGAGCTGGGCTGAGCGGATTAGCAGGCCGTGCTCGGTGGACAGCACGCGCTCGCTTAGCTTCACCTGAGGTTCGTTAACAATCGGAAAACATTTTTTTTTTTACGTGGAGGTGCGCAAATGGAAATCAAGGTGCTAGTTTGTGGCTAACCTCCTTCCTCCTGTCGTCGTCACGGTGGATGAGCCAACGGATGGACGCCTGAGGCGGCTTGGGAAGACACTCCAGGAAGGTGGTGTTGTTCCGCACGCCGTATTGTGTCATCTCTGCGGCGTTACGATAAGCTAAGAACATTTGAAAAAAAAAAAAAAAAAAAAAAAAAATCAAGTAGTGTACACTCAATCATTTCGCGCCTATTCAGCAGCACAGTTTTTGATTCGGGAGGAATGTCAGTACCATTTGACCGTCATCGCCGGACAGCTCTGTGGCTTTTTTTTGCGCCTATAATGGTTAGCATTTTCTCAGCCCCGCTTTGTTCAACGGAAAGGTCGTATTCGTATGTGGATTTGTCGCGGCTTGGAATTGAAGCGGATTTACATGGTGTACGGGCGATGTGAAACAATCTGTTTTTCGTCAATGGATGCTACAGCTTCTTGTTTGCTTTCAACATTTAGCTTGTAGCAGGGTGCGCATTCCAGCATGACGTCCCTGATCCATTGGTGAAAAGGAGGCTTTAATAGTCTTCCTCTTTCATCTAGAACTGCTTCATACAACAAAGCGGGGTGTAGAAAGTGCTTGTGTTGTCATATTTTTTTTTATTTGGTTTTTTTGTTGTTGTTTTAACTCCAAAATGGCGGCGCAAGAGTGGCTTCCTTTACAGCAGCTCCTGTATTTTGTTTTTCTACTTCTTCATTTCCTCTTCCTTTCATCACTTTGCTGCTGTGAAATGTCAATTTCTCCACTGTGAGACTAATAAAGGCTCATCTAATCTAATCTAAGGGCACTTTTTGTTCTATTACTTTTTGTTATTTAGTTTTTGTTGTTGTTTTGACTTCAAGATGGCACCGGGAGAATGGCTTCCTTTACTGCAGCTCCTGTATTTTGTTTTTCTATTTCTTCCTTTCCTTTCCCTTTGCTTTAATCACTTTGCTGCTTGTGAAATGTCAATTTCACCGCTGTATGACAAATAAAGGCTAATCTAATCTAATGGCATTTTTAATTTAGTTTTTTGTTGTTTTGACTTCAAGACTAATAAAGGTAAATCAAATCCAAGATGGCGCCGCGAGAGTGGCTGCCTTTACAGCAGTTCCTGTATTTTGTTTTTCTATTTCTTCCTTTCCTTTCCTTTTGCTTTCATCACTTTGCTGCTTGTGAAATGCCAATTTCGCCATTGTATGACAAATAAAGGCTCATCTAATCTAATCTAATCTAAGGGCACTTTTTGTTTTTTACTTTTTATTTAGTTTTTTTGTTGTTTTGACTTCAAGACTAATAAAGGTAAATCCAACCCAAGATGGCGCCGCGAGAGTGGCTGCCTTTACAGCAGTTCCTGTATTTTGTTTTTCTACTTCTTCCTTTCCTTTCCTTCTCTCATCACTTTGCTGCTATTAAATGTAAATTTCTCCACTGTGACACTAATCAAGGCTAAAAAAAATAAAATAATAACCTTTCAGATTGAATCCACGACACTGCGTGAGCGGATTTCCGTGCATGACATCCTGCCTCCTGCTCCTCCTGTGACTCAATCAAAAGTCAAAATTAAAGTTGGTTGCGAAATGTTCCACCGGCGTCCCTCGCAAACCTTTTTCCGCTGGGATAGAAGCGAGAGCAGCTGTGTCCGTCCCAGGCGCAGTACGGATCCCTGGCTAGGCAGCAGTCGGCGCATGCCGCGCCGTAAGCGTGGCAGCGGTGCAGTGATATCTGGGACACGCCCAGCTCGGAGCTTATGTACAGTTGTTGCTAGTTTAGGAGGGATGAAAATTAAAAACAAAATGGTCGCTTCCTCACTTCACAGATGACAACAACATGAAGTTAAATGCTTACTTTTTTGGAGGAGATTCTCAAGTTGGTAACCGAAGCTTCGTTCTAGGGTAGGTTGGGGGGCGGTGGGGGCACAAAGTTGAAATTACACATATTGGACATTTCTATTAGATACATTCAGGAAGTGGAAAGAGGCGCTCGGTGGTTGAAAAGTAAGTAAGTTAATAATACAAATCTGGAGCTAAAAAAAAAAACCACACACACACACATCTGTGTAAGCTCTCAGTCGTACAGGAGTGGTCCATCGGTGAAAATGTTTCTTCAGCCGTCATCTGTACTTATTTGAACGTGTCGGACGTTTCGTTTCTCATCCGAGGAGCTTCGTCAGCGAACTAAAATTTGCTGGTAGCTCAGGTTTAGATTTTTATTGCTTATAAAGCGCTGGTCAGACCTCTAGCAATGTTTTTTTTTCTTCCACAAGGGGATAGCATTTGTGTTTTGTACAGCCTCCCCCATTTCAAGCTCAGATAACCCCAGATCCATATAAATTAGGATTTTTGTTTTTTTTTTTCTGATGAAAGACTAGAGTCTAAGTTCGCTGACGAAGCTTTTCGGATGAGAAGCGAAACATCCGACACCTTCAAAGAAGTACAGATGACGGCTGAAGAAAGCTTTTTTATCAAAAGAGAGTCTAAAGTTTATCAATGAGTTAACACATTCACTGCCAGACGATGTGCAAAAAATGAGTCCACTCCAGTGCCAGGGTTTTTGTCATTCTCACTCAAATTCCAGGACCCGGGGAATTTTGAGTTTTAGGACTACATCAACATTTAATGCAGTGTAAGAAACCTTAGACTCTCTTCTTTCACGCCCCCCCCCCAAAAAAAAAATGTTATTTCCTAAATTATATGGGTTTGGAGTTATATGAACATGAAATGGGGGCAGCTGTCCAAAATACAATGCAAGCCATACGTATTGGTTTATATAGCACTTTATCAATAGCTGACCTTAGACCTTCTTCTTTCATCAGAAAATATAGTTAATTAGTCATTAGCTTATTCCTAAATTACATGGGTATGGAGTTATATGACCTTAAAATGAGGGTGGCTGTCCAAAATACAATGCAATACATACATATTGGTTTCTATAGCGCTTTAAGAACAAGCTGAAGCTGTAACAAAGCGCTAACATGGACAAAATGCAAATGATACCCCCTTGCGGAAGGGAAAAACATCACCAGAAGTCTGACCAGCGCTTTATCGGCACCCAAGCAAGAAAAAACAAAGCCCGAACACATTTGGGAATGGCGCTCTATGTCATATTTTCAATTCCGGAATAAAATATAGTAATAAAATGACCAAAATAATATCATTCGCTCCCCGTTTGACTGCTTTTGATTTTTCAGGAACAAAAAACACGCCAAAGTAAAACCTGAAAGACTTGCAGCTCCTCCAGGATGAGATCCTGATGTAGAGATTGATTGGTGGGCAAGGCGATCACCTTCTGGATGCTTCCTTTGTCTGCGGAAAGACGAGCTCGGTTAGCGCCAGCGGGCAAACGATTATGACGAGCGAGCTGGCCGCCGGTCAAGAATCCAGCCTGAAGAAACAAAGCTAGTATCAAACAGCAGGGGGGCGGGGAAACTTGGACGAAAGGGCGTCGCCGTTCTCACTTTACGTGCTCGCGTCGCTTTAGGTTTGTTTTTCTATGCTCCTCAGGCAACAACCTGAGATTGCATTTTTTTTTCAGCTTCAACGCTAAGCTAACACGCCGTCATACCTCGTCTTAATGGAAAATCGTTTGGAATTTCTGTCTTTGGTTATTATTCTGTTAGCATCGCGCTAGTTAACTCATTCACTGCCAGACCACGTGCAAAAAAAAATGTGTCCACTCTAGTGCCAGGGTTTTTGTCATTGTCACTCAAATTCCAGGAGCCACAGAATATTGAGTTGTTGGACGACATAAACATTCAATTTACCATTTGGAACCATAGACTAATTTTATCAGGAAAAAAAAAATAGTTAATTACTAAATTACAAGGGTCTGGAGTTATCTGAGCTTGAAATGGGGGCGTATGTAAAAAATATAATACAATACTATACATATTGGTTTGTATGGTTATACATATGTTTTTTTTTTGTTCTTTAGACTTCAAGAGTGTCTGCTTTTCCAGCAGCACCTGTATTTTGTTTTTCTACTTCTTTCTTTCCTTTCCTCTCCTGTGCCTTTCATAACAATGCTGCTGTGAATACAACCCCGAATAACTCAAAACAGATAGAAAGCTAGCTAGCGAGCTAATAATAATAATAATAATAATAATAATAATAATGAGCAGCGGCAGCCACACGTGCCAGCGTTCACTCAACCCCAAAGTAACTCAAATAGATACCAAACTAGCAGGCTAGCAAAAGCTAGCTATTAGCCAGCGAATAGATAGCCATTAGCCAGCGAATAGCTGACCATTAGCTAGCGAATAGATAGAAATTAATACTTGAGACGTGAAAAAATGCCTCTCGAGGTCACTTTATAGTCACAGGATAAGTTTTTTTCTGTGGGTGAGCAGCGGCAGCCACACGCGCCAGCGTTCACTCAACCCCGAATAACTCAAAACAGATAGAAAGCTAGCTAGCTGGCCAATCGTTAGCCAACAGATACTTAGCTAGATAGCCAGTCAGCTAGATAGCGATATCTCTGAGGTAGCTAAACCGCGAGATGGCTAGCTACTTAGCGAATAGATAGTAAATCGCTAGCTAGCTAGGTAGCCAGCTAAATCGCTAGCCAGCTAGCTAGATAAATTCAAACACTTTTGACACACGCCTGATTCATTTCAGAAATCAAGGTGATACGTTCCTACCGGTTCCCAAGAAGAGAACTTGGTAGTTTCCGTCAGCTGCGACCACCTGGTCCACGGCCACCGCCGTGTACTTGTAGTCGGCGCCGGTGCGGACCACCAAGGGTTTCCTCCCCACCGGGTAGATGGGATTGAACATGACCGGGTGGTTGCGCACAAAGTTCACCACGTCGTCCGGGAATTCTTTGGTGGTATGAATGTCCGGCGTGAAAGCTCCGCCGGGGCACTGGTAAGAATTTTTCATGGTTTTTGAACACATTTGAGGTGAAACAGAATGTAAATAACAAAAACAAAAATGGCCGCCAGCTCACCGTTCCGGGTCTGGGGTATGGGATGCGTCCTTGGAAGGCCACCCATTGGTAGTTGGGTCCATCTCGATGGGCGAAGGGGCCGTTGAAGACGGTGAGGATGTCGGCCATGTTGTAGACGCACACTGCGGAGCCTTTGAAGACAGAACTGGGGGGGGGGGGGGGGCAGAAGTGGATTTGGCCAATAAATCGAGCATGATGACTCCATTAGGTATGAAAACACACGGATCAGGTGACGCGGCCATGACGGTTGGCCCGCTACGCTAGAACAGGAGCCGCTCAGACAGAAGCAATCAAAAAAAAAACGCAGTTCAAACGGAGCGTCTACAAGTTTTTCTACCGTGTAATAATAATCATAATAATAATCATAATAATAATAATAATAATAATAAATTATATATAATAATAAATTTCCTTTCTAAGCGTCTTTCAAAACTCTCAAGGTCACTTGAGTCACCAGATCAGTTTTTTTTTCTTCTGTGGGTGAGCAGCGGCAGCCACGCGCCGGCGTTCACTCAACCGGAATAACTCAAATAGATCGTGATAGCTATTAGATAGCTAGCGAGATATTTAATAGATAGCTAGCTAGCTAGATAGCTAACAGATAGCTATATAGTCAGCCAGCTACCCAGATAGATATCTAATAGACAGCAAATAGATAGCCAGCAAGGTAGCAAGCCTGGTAGCCAGCCAGATAGCCAGCCAGATAACTAGCTAATAGACAGCAAATAGATAGCCAGCTAGGTAGCAAGCTAGGTAGCCAGCCAGATAGCTAGCAAATAGATAGCAAATAGATAGCCAGCAAGGTAGCAAGACTGGTAGCCAGCCAGATAGCTAGCTAATAGACAGCAAATACAGAGCCAGTCAGATAGCAAGCTAATAGACAGCAAATAGATAGCCAGCTAGGTCGCAAGCTAGGTAGCCAGCCAGATAGCTAGCTAATAGACAGCAAATAGATAGCCAGCTAGGTAGCAAACTAGGTAGCCAGCCAGATAGCTAGCTAGTGTTATATTCAAAGCTTTTTTTTTTCATGAATCTACACTTTACGTTATTTTTTTACCTCGTGGACGTAAAGACTCCAAACAGCAGCAGGCCTTTGGGATGCTCGCTTTCCAGCAAGAACACACTTTCTGCGGGGAGAAAACAGAGGGAAAAAAAAAAAATCAGCGTGGGAAAAGTTGCCATAAAATCTGCAAAAAAAAAGCTCATGCCGGTTTGAGGCACGCGTGTGTGTGTTTTTTTTTTAAATAAGTCGTACAAAGTTTCAACCCAGTTATGGTCGATGTTAAGTGGTTGAAGTCCCAAATTGTAACATTTTATGATAAAAATGTAGTAAAAATGACAGTGAAAATAATTGTAACATTTTACGATGAAAAAAAAAAGTAGTAAAAGATAACAAAACTAATATAACATTTTACGAGTAAAAAAAAAATAGTAAAAGATAAAATTGAAAATAATTGTAACAATTTGATTAAAAAAATGTCGTCAAAGATAAAATTGAAAATAGTAACTTTTTATGATAAAAAAAAATGTACTAAAAGATCAAATCAAAAATAATTTTAAGATTTTACAATTAAAAAAATTTACGTTAATTTAACATTTTACGCTAAAAAAATTTCATCAAATTGAAAATAATTGTAACATTTTACGATGAAAAAAAAAAAGTAAAATATAACGTTGAAAATAATTGTAAAATTTTATTATAAAAAATGGAGTAAAAATTAAAATAGAAAATAATCGTAACATTAACGATAAAGAAGTAGTAAAAGATGACATTGAAAATAATTGTAACATTCTACGATAAAAAAAAAATCATCAAATTGAAACTAATTGTAACATTTTACGATGAAAAAAAATGTAAAATATAACGTTAAAAATAATTGTAAAATTTTATTTAAAAAAATGTAGTAAAAATTAAAATAGAAAATAATCGTAACATTTAACGATAAAGAAGTAGTAAAAGATGACATTGAAAATAATTGTAACATTCTACGATAAAAAAAAATCATCAAATTGAAACTAATTGTAACGTTTTACGATGGAAAAAAGTAGTCAAAGATAGAATCGAAAATAATTGTAACAATTTACAATACGATAAAAAAAATAAAAGCTAAAATTAAATTTAAATAAATTGTCAAAGATAACATTAAAAATAATTGTAACATTTTACAATAAAAAAAAAATAGTAAAAGATAAAACTCAAAATAATTGTAACATTTTACGATGAATATAAATGGAGTAATTGATAAAATAGAAAATAATCATAACATTTTACGATAAAAAACTACATAACATTGAACATGGAAAATGTAACGTTTTACGATGAAAAATAAATGTAGTAAAAGATACCAAAACTAATATAACATTTTACGAGTAAAAAAATTAGTAAAATTGAAAATAATTGTAACAATTTGATTAAAAAATGTAGTCAAAGATAAAATTGAAAATAGTAACATGATAAAAAATGTAGTAAAAGATAAAATAAAAAATAATTTTAAGATTTTACAATAAAAAAATGTAGTAAAAGATAAAATTGAAAATAATCGTAAAATTTTACGATGAAAAAAATGTAAAATATAACATTGAAAATAATTGTAAAATTTTATTATAACAAATGTAGTAAAAATTAAAATAGAAAATAATCATAACATTTTATGATAAAGTAGTAAAAGATGACATTGAAGATAATTTTAATATTTTACGATGAATATAAATGGAGTAATGGATAAAATAGAAAATAATCATAACATTTTACGCTAAAAAACTACATAACACTGAACATTGAAAATGTAACGTTTTACGATGAAAAAAAATGTAGTCAAAGATAAAATTGAAAATAATTGTAACAATTTACAATGCGATAAAAAAAATAATAAAAACTCAAATAACTACTAATTGTAACATTTGACGATGAAAAATAAATTGTAAAAGATAACATTTAGAAAAATTGTACCATTCTACGATGGGAAAAAAAACGTCGTAAAATATAACATTGAAAATAATTGTAATAGTTCACAAGAAAAAATAATAATAAATTTCAAAATAATACTAAAATGTTACGATTAACAAAAAAAATGGAGTCAAAGCTAAAATGGACCAAATTGATGTACAGTAAAGTCTCGTTATATCGATATTCAAGGGAGTCCGAAAAAATATCAATATAACCAGGACTATCGATATATCCGACCCTGTTTGCATGTAATTTTCTCAGTGCGTGCATAGAAATAGTATCGATATAACCGGGACTATCGATATATCCGATATCGATATAACGAGACTTTACTGTAATTCCGACAACAAAATAAACAACGCCATCTAACTCACCCAGCTCATCAAAATGCGTCTCGGTGCCATCTTCCTCCAAAACGGAGCAAACCATTCGAGCCTTCAGGTAGGTGGTCCACTTATTGACCAGACTACGTTGCCCTCCGATGTCGTTCTGCGGGCGAACCAGGACGCTTTTCGATGGAATCCAACGTTCACCGGCGAATAGGACAAACTTACCGGACAAACTCGAGCCACCATGCTGTGAATATTCCTGGTGTTCCCGCTGTTATCCGTCAACCTCTCGCGGAAAAAGAAGTACAATTTGGCGTCATTGGGATGCGTCCCGTCGGGGATCAGATGGGCGTCCACGAAGATTGGTTCTGATAAAAAAAAAAAAAAAAAAAAAAAAAAAAAAAAAAAAAACACGCCAAAAAGGAATTATTTCAAAGGACATTCGTTTCTCGAGGCGTCCCACCCGGGCGTACCGCTAAGCCACTTGGAATTGTGCTGGTCGGTGCGTACGGCGTTTCTCTTGGTGAGGCTGCGGAAGATGGCGGCGTCCGTGCCCATGAAGTCGATGTACATGCCGGAGAACAACTCCTGATCTAAGAACGCAACAAACATGGCCGTTCACTCATTCACTGCTGGACAATGTGCAAAAAAAAAAAAAAAATGTGTCCACTCCAGTGCCAGGGTTGTTGTCATTCTTACTCAAATTGCAGGATCCACAGAATATTGACTTTTAGGACTACATCCACATTCAATTCAGCATCAGAAAGCTTATCCTCTCTTCTTTCATTAGAAAAAGAGTTAATTCCTAAATGATATGGGTCTGGAGTTATATGAGCTTGAAATGAGGGCGGCTGTCCAAAATACTATCTATTTGCTATCTATTAGCTAGCTATCTATTAGATAGCTATCAACTAGCTATCAAGGTAGCTATCTATTAGCTAGGTAGCTCATTCTTTTGTCCATCTTTATAATTCACTTTGTTGGCTAAAAGTAGTGCTAGCATTAGTATATAATATATTTCCTCTCTTCACTTCTTTTTTATTTATCTAGCCATGTAGCTAGCTACCTAACTAGCTATCTATTTGCTATCTATTACCTAACTTGCTGGCTAACTAGCTATCTAGGTAGCTATCTATTAGCTAGCTAGCCCATTCTTTTGCCCATCTTCATCATTCACTTTGTTGGCTCAAAGTAGTGCCAGCATTAGCATATAATATATTTCCTCTCTTCACTTCTTTTTTATTTATCTAGCTATTTAGCTAGCTACCTATCTAGCTATCTATTAGCTAACTAGCTATCTAGGTAGCTATCTATTAGCTAGCTAGCTCATTCTTTTGTCCATCTTCATCATTCACTTTGTTGGCTCAAAGTAGTGCTAGCATTAGCATATAATATATTTCCTCTCTTCACTTCTTTTTTATTCATCTAGCTATTTAGCTAGCTACCTAACTATCTATTTGCTATCTAGGGAGCTAGCTATAAGCTAGCTAGCTCATTCTTTTGTCCATCTTTACCATTCATTTGTTGGCTCAAAGTAGTGCTAGCATTAGCATATAATATATTTCCTCTCTTCACTTCTTTTTTATTCATCTAGCTATTTAGCTAGCTACCCAACGATCTATTTGCTATCTAGGAAGCTAGCTATTAGCTATCTAGCTCATTCTTTTGTCCATCTTTACCATTCATTTGTTGGCTCAAAGTAGTGCTAGCATTAACATATAATATATTTACTCTCCTCACTTCTTTTCCTTTCGGCTTTTCCCTTCCTCTATTAACTTCTTTATTTATCTAGCTATCTAGCTAGCAATCTAGTTAGGTACCTAACTAGCTATCTATTTGCTATCTACAGTATTAGCTATCTTGCTCGCTGGATAGCTATCTAGTTAGCTATCTATTAGCTAGTTAGCTAGCTTTCTATCGATTTGAGTTACTTCCTGGTTGAGTGAATAATGAATGCTAATAAATGAAATGTATTATGATTAAATAAACGGGACTAAATTTGTTGCATTTGAGTCAGACATCAACATTCTTTATCAAATTATTAAATACTTAAAAAACTCACATTGTGTGATATACGTCTATATGATATGTGATAAGACTGAAAATAATCATGTCAATATTTTTTTTTTGGTTGGGTGTATTGCAACCTACTGAGCATGATGGAGACGGTGTTGACCCGCGGGTTGAAGGAGCACCTCCCCTTTCCCGATTCGGACTCGGAGTCAATGTGAAATGTTTTTTCCTGTCGCCAAAATAAAAAGACAGACAAGACAATGCAATAAATGTCATCCTGCTGTACTTTGTTTTTCTACTTCTTTCTTTCCTTTCATCACTTTGCTGCTGTGAAATGTCCATTTCTCCAGACTAATAAAGGTAAATCCAATCCAAATGACTGCTTGAACAGTTTGTTTGTGTCTTGACGGAAAAGCCGTAGAACAAATCAAATCTTCGCTTTGACCCCCACCCAAAATCCCCGCTGGGAACGGCGGCGGCTTGGTTGCCGTGGAAACAACCCGCACCATCTGCTGTCTCCCGTCAAAGTGACGGACGGCACTATTGGCGGCTTTTTTTTCCTGGTATTAAACTGCCATTGATATCAATTTTGCTCATGTTAGCTAGCTATCTATTTGCTATCTGGCTCACGTATTAGCTGGCGAGCTATCTGTTAGCCGTGTTTTAGCTAGCTAGCTTTCTATCTATTTGAGTTATTCCGGGTGGAGTGACCGCTGGCGCGTGTGGCTGCCAGTGCTCACCCACAGAAAATTTATCCTGTGACTGTAAAGTGACATTGAGTTTTGGAATGCGCTTATAAATGAAATGTATTATTATTATAATAAACATACCACATTGCCAACAGGCAACTCTTTGATCTAGCTAATCACTAGCTATTAGCTATCTATTCGCTAGCTATTGGCTATTTGCTAGCTCTTAGCTATCTATTCTTTAGTCCTTGAGAAATTAAAACTATTATTATTATTATTATCTATTCGCTAGCTTGTTATCTATTTGAGTTACTTCTGGGTTGAGTGTACTCTGGCGTGTGTGGCTGCCATTGCTCACCCACAAAAAAAATGTATCCTGTGACTGTAAAGTGACATTGAGTTTTGGAAGGCGCTTATAAATGAAATGTATTATTATTATTATTATAAACATACCACATTGCCAACAGGCGACTCTTTGATCTAGCTAATCACTAGCTATTAGCTACCTATTCGCTAGCTATTGGCTATCTATTTGCTAGCTCTTAGCTATCTATTCACTAGTCCTTGAGAAATTAAGTATTATTATTATTATTATTATTATTATTATTATTATTATTATTATTATCTATTCGCTAGCTTGTTATCTATTTGAGTTACTTCTGGGTTGAGTGAACTCTGGCGTTTGTGGCTGCCACTGCTCACCCACAAAAAAATGTATCCTGTGACTGTAAAGTGACATTGAGTTTTGGAAGGCGCTTATAAATGAAATGTATTATTATTATTATTATTAAACTTTTTTTTCTTACCTCGGGTCGGCGCCCCCTGTTGACGTAGACGCAGACAGGGCTGTAGGCGCCGCTGCCGCACATGAACAGGTGCGTTCGGTTGTACGGTTGCACCACTCGGACGAAGTTGCCGCAGCCGTGCTGTCAAATGATAGATGGGAGAGATTTGGACAAAAGTCACATTTAAGTCCCTGAAGGGACGACTGGATATATTTTTTTCAATCAATCAATTAAAAAAAAAGCAATTTGACACCTAGAACCAATTTTTATTCATATACTAAATGAAAAGAAGCATCCAAACACCGTTTCAGCACACATTTGATGGTCCCTTATGATGTTTTGTTATGACTCATAAAAACGATGTGATGTTTTTCGCGACTCAGTTCGTGGCACTTTCGGGGCCGCGACTTAAGTGCTTTTATAAATCTGGCTTCCGAGACAATGTTGAGAGAGAGAGAGAGAGAGAGAGAGAGAGAGAGAGAGAGAGAGAGAGAGAGAGAGAGAGAGAGAGAGAGAGAGAGAGAGAGAGAGAGAGAGAGAGAGAGAGAGAGAGAGAGAGAGAGAGAGAGAGAGAGAGAGGGAGAGTGAAGAGAGAGAGAGAGAGAGAGAGAGAGAAAGTGAAATAGAGAGAAAGAGAAAGAGAGAGAAAGTGAAAGAGAGAGAGAGAGAGAGAGAGAGAGAGAGAGAGAGAGAGAGAGAGAGAGAGAGAGAGACAGACAGACAGACAGAGAGAGAAAGTGAAAGACAGAGAATGAGAGAGAAAGTCAAAAGAACGAGAGAGAGAGAGAGAGAGAGAAAGTGAAAGAGAGAGAGAAAGTGAAAGAGAGAGAGAGAAAGTGAAAGAGAGAGAGAAAGTGAAAGAGAGAGAGAGAAAGTCAAAAGAATGAGAGAGAGAGAGAGAAAGTGAAAGAGAGAGAAAGAGAGAGAGAGAGAGAGAGAGAGAGAGAGAAAGTGAAAAAGAGAGAGAAAGTGAAAGAGAGAGAGAAAGTGAAAGAGAGAGAGAGAAAGTCAAAAGAATGAGAGAGAGAGAGAGAAAGTGAAAGAGAGAGAAAGAGAGAGAGAGAAAGTGAAAGAGAGAGAAAGAGAGAGAGAGAGAAAGTGAAAGAGAGAGAGAGAAAGTGAAATAGAGAGAAAGTGAAAGACAGAGAAAGAGAGAGAAAGTCAAAAGAACGAGAGAGAGAGAGAGGAGAGAGAGAGAGAGTGAAATAGAGAGAGAGAGAGAAAGTGAAAGAGAGAGAAAGAGAGAGAGAGAAAGTGAAAGAGAGAGAGAGAGAGAGAGAGAGAGAGAGAGAGAGAGAGAAAGTGAAAGACAGAGAAAGTCAAAAGAACGAGAGACAAAGAGAGAGAGAGAGAGAGCGAAAAGGGGAGAGAGAGAGCAAGAAAGAGAGAGAGAGAAATGAAAGAGAAAGAGAGATAGATAATGATAGAAAGGGAGAGAGATAGAAAGGAGAGAAAGAGAAAAAGAAAAAGGGAGAGAGAGAATGAAAGAGGGAGAGATAAAGACAGAGGGAGAGAAATAAATAGAAATAGAGCGAGAGACAGAAAGGAAGAGAAATAGAGAAAAAAGAGAGATAGAGAGGGAGAGAAAATGAGAAGGATGGGTGTTGAAGAATCCCAAGCACAAGCAGCCAATATTCCGGTGGTCGGACATGGAAAAAATGAGGTCTGAAAGATGAGAAAAACGAGAGGATTAAAAGGACGGCGCGATCCAAAGAGTCGACTATTTGCGGCAGCGCTGGGAACCAATCAAGATACAGCCGTGGACTAAACCCCTGAGTCATTCGCCATTTTTTTTTTCTTTCCTGAAAGTTTTTTTTTTCCCCTGTGATGCACTGAAACGGTGATAAGTCAACCGTGAAGTAGCGGGGGATGACTGTCAAAAAAAAAAAAAAAAAGTACAGTGATACCTCGGCTTACAAACGCCTTGGCTAACAAACTTTTCGGTTTCCGAACGTTAAATTCACGAGATTTTAATCTTGGCATACTAACTATTTTTCGGGATACACACGGAGCGACACAATGAATGATGTGTGCCATCTGTACACAAAGCTATCAACCTAGCTAAACAGAACACAATTGATGAGGAACTAGGTAAAATTATCGCAAAGAAAGCACGGCAACTTCACTCGGATATCGTCAAGAGACAACTTGGAAGTTCGTCATCCATTGATGATTTCAAGGCTAGCTACGGATGGTTCGAGAACTTTAAGTGTCGTACAGGGATTCATAGTGTTATTCGTCATGGTAAGGCAGCCAGTTCTGACGATAAAGATGTCAAAGCTTACAAGGAATCATTCCTCAAGATAATAATAATAATAATAATAATAATAATAATAATAATAATAATAATAATACTACATTTCATTTCTAAGCGCCTTTCAAAACTCTCAAGGTCACTTTACAGTCACAGTATATGTTTTTCTGTGGGTGCCACACGCGCCAGCGTTCACTCAACCCAGAAGTAACTCAAATAGATAGCAAGCTAGCAAATATATAATAATAATAATTATAATAATAATAATAATAATAATACATTTAATTTGTAAGCGCCTTTCAAAACTCTCAAGGACTAGCGAATATATAGCTAATAGCTAGCAAATAGATAACCAATAGCTAGCGAATAGATAGCTAATAGCTAATGATTAGCTAGATCAAAGAGTTGCCTGTTCTGTAGCCATATTGTGCCGGTCCCAAGCCCAGTCCATTCCATCAAGACATCAACAACCATCAATAAAGGTTTTCTGATTCTGAAATAAAACAACTTTATGATGCAGTAGTTTATTCCTTTAATTACAATACCATAGCAAGTTTATTATACCTAAATTAATGTATATTTCGTCTAGTTTTAAGGCTTAGAAAATTAGGAAATAGAAAATTATGTTTTATGGGCACCTGAAAACGGATTATTCTCATTTAAATGGTTTCCTATGGGAAATTATTGTTTGAGATACACACTTTTCGCCTTACACACTGTCTGGGAACTAATTAAGTTCGTAAGCCAAGGTATCACTGTATCAAAAACATGCCTGAAGCAGACGTTTGATTTCATTTCAAATCCAAACCAACAGAGGGCAGCAAAATCCAACTTGAAAAAGTAGCCAACCGATGTTAATGATGCATTCAAAAAGTTCGTTAATTTACCGTGGGGTCTTTCCCCGCCATTTGGCATTCCTCGATCTTGCTTGTCGATGCCGGCCAGAACACCTGCAAAACAACATAAGAAGTGAATTAATGGCGAGAAACCCCACCCCCCCCTCCCCCGACGCCAGCCGACCATGAAAATGCAAATGAGACGCTTTGATGAAATAAAAAAGCCCCCCTCCCCCCACCGGCACATGTTGAGGGGAAGGAAAAGGCGGCGCACCGTGAACGCAGCAGCCCCGTAATTTACGGTGTGGAGGGAAGGGCGGAACGGAACGCTTTTTCCATCTGTTCGCTCGCCTCGCGTTGTCAATTACGCTTGTCGAGAGCTCCCTCGGCGAAGCGCTCTGGTGCTTCCATGGCACCGTTAGATCACTCCGTAATGCTTGTCAACATGTTCACCATTTGCATAATATCACCGCAGAATCTCCCAGCGTCGCCATATTAGCATAATGGTCATGCAAACAAACCACTAACGAAAAAAAAAGTATCAAAATGCACAACGGGAAAAAAAAAAAGACCTTTTGCACGGCACGCGTGATGTTGTTGATGTCCATCGAGAGCATGTGGTTCTTGCAGCCCACATACATTCGGTCCTGGTCCTCATCCACGTGCAGGATGCGGTAGTCCATGGGCTTGTCCGACAGCGCGTAGTGCTCCAACGAGGTGTCACTTAGCAGCTCTGCCGTTCAAAGATACCCCAGACAAAAAAAAATAATACAAAACTTAAATCATCAAAAGAACCGGAAGTTCTTGATTACAGTTAGTCCCTTGGAATCCTGGCATGCATTTCGTTGGTAACACAAAAGTTAAGGGGACCTAAGCATGAGCTCTGAGGTACTCCACGAAATTAATTGGAGCTAATTTTGGCCCTCAATGTACAATACAACCACTTAGCCAAATAAATTACATTACATAGTTAGTCCCTTGGAATCCCAGCATGTATTTCATTGTTAATGCTCCCAATCAGCAAAAAAAGTCAAGGGTACCTAAGCATGAGCTTTGAGGTACTCCACATAATTCATTGAAGCTAATTTTTGCGTTCAAGGTACAGTACAACCACTTAGCCAGCAAAATTTCATTACATAGTTAGTCCGTTGGAATCCAAGCATGCATTTTGTTGGTAACGCTCTCAATGAGCAAACGTCAAGGGTACCTAAGTAGGAGCTTTGAGGTACTCCACAGAATTCATTAAAGCTATTTTTTGCGCTCAAGGCACAGTACAACCACTTATCCAAGAAAATTACATTACATAGTTAGTCTCTTGGAATCCAAGCATGCATTTTGCTGGTAACGCTCTCAATGAGCAAACGTCAAGGGTACCTTAGTAGGAGCTTTGAGGTACTCCACAGAATTCAGTGAAGCACATTTTTGCGCTCAAGGTACAGTACAACCACTTAGCCAGCAAAATTTCATTACATAGTTAGTTCGTTGGAATCCAAGCATGCATTTTGCTGGTAACGCTCTCAATGAGCAAACGTCAAGGGTACCTAAGTAGGAGCTTTGAGGTACTCCACAGAATTTAGTGAAGCACATTTTTGCGCTCAAGGTACAGTACAACCACTTAGCCAGCAAAATTTCATTACATAGTTAGTCCGTTGGAATCCCAGCATGTATTTCGTTGGCAACGCTCCCAATCTGCAGAAAGTCAAGGGTACCTAAGAAAGAGCTTTGAGGTACTCCACGGAATTAATTGGAGCTCATTTTTCCCCTCAAGGTACAGTACAACCACTTAGCAAAAAAAATAAATACATTACATAGTTAGTCCCTTGGAATTGCGGCACACATTTCGTAGGTAACGCTCTTAATCTGCAAAAAGGCAAGGGTGCCTAAGCATGAGCTTTGAGGTACTCCACAGACTTCATTGTAGCTAATTTTTGCCCTCAAAGTACAACAATTTAGCCAACAAAATGAGACTTTTGAATCTGATTCAAAACTCGGCGACTATTTTCATTCACTTCCAGGTGAGTTCACGGCAGTGATTTAGCGGCTGCTCGCGAGCGAGGTTGCAGTAAGAAAAAAGTCGCTTGCGCTCATTAAAGGCGGCCATTGTTCCCACGCCGAGTAAACATTCCCAGACTAGCTACTTCCAAGCTATTGGCTCCGGAGATGAAGTACTCTTCAACCGCCTGCATCATGAATATTCATGTCTTCTTCAATCGGAACGTCGAGTAGCAGCGCAGAGCGAGGCTCTCATGTGCAACAAAGACTGTTTTTAGGTCAAGTCACCTTTTTTGTTTTATTTTGAAGTGGCAGAGATAGCGAATTGTCGTTTTGGGGGGGTGGCCCAGGTTTTTAAGTGTTTTCATTTTGAATGCTTTCCAACAACGCTTGCTTCTTCTTTACCTGCCGTTTTTGGCAGAGGAAAGCAATCCCGTCTTGGTCCTCAACGCCACATTAACTTTAAACAGACGAAGCGAATATTATCCATCGGCCATGCCAGGCTGTGAGCGAGTCTCGCTAAATTGAAAACACGCAGGAGGGAGAATTGCGCCAAGTCACCGTTTCATCTCCCGACACGCTCCGAGGAAGCCCTCCTTGAATCCATTTGCTTGTGGATACCATGCGAACATGACAAGGGAATGCTTCAGGATGTTCATCTCCCTCTATGGCGTCACAAATGACCTGATTCCATCCGTCCACAAGTCTCGAAGGAATGCCAGTGAGACCAAGACTCGGCATTTAGTGGCGTTGTTTTGGAGCGAGGCTCGTTAAAACGGTCACCCGCAAGCTCTGGTTTTGGTCAGGAATGTCATCCGTGTGCGAGGTTTTGCTTGTTTTTGCTTTTCGTGGCATGCGAGCGCTTCCCACGTGTTGCTCAGTTCGTCGGGGAAGTTGGGATCACGCAAGGCGGCCGCAGGAGGGAAAATATCAGACAAGCCAAAGATGAATCGAGAGGAAGTAGGCCATCCAGCATCTGACAGTCGGCGGCTTTTCTATTATGCATGCGGGCAGGTGGGACTTTGACCCCTCGGTGAAATGCCGTGTAAATAAAATCCGAGAGGATCTCATCCAGCAGGGTGAGCGGAAAAGACAAGTAGACTCCTCCTGGTTGGATTTTGTTGGACCGTCCACTTCCTCACACAGTGTCCACCAAGTACCTAATTTCTTATACAGTGATACCTCAGTTTATGAACTTAATTGGTTCCCAGAAAGTGTGTGTGAAGCGAAAAGTGAGTCTTCCAAGTATTAATTTTCCATAAGAAACAATTAAAAATGTGAATAATCCGTTTCCAGGTCCCCATAAAACAATTTTCCACGAAATAAGCCTTAAAACGACATAAATATACCTTATTTTATGTATAATAAATGTGCTATCGTATTGTAATGAAAGAAATAAACTGTACTATATACTAATGTCGTTTTACTTACTTTTGTGATGGTCCTAAATGTAGTTGCCTCTTGATATCTGAGTGATAATACCCTCACACACTGTCCCCTGCTAGCTGCTTTTTTGTTAATCCAAATCAACAGTTTTTCAACCTCTTCTATTGCATGAGACCATTGCTTAGACAACACAGAAACAGGTGCTTAGCCACACGTAGCGATGGTCGACTTAGCATACTGGTACTGGGACGCTAAGTCACACAAACGCACACCTCGTTCGTGTTTTTTGATGATCTTCTTCTCCTCGACTGTAATTTTGTTTTGTGGCTTCTTCGGCTTAATACTAGCCTGTGGTGGGGTCTTTTTTCGGTCCCATATAAGCAAAAGTACTCCACTCGATAACAAACCACGTCTGCGCTCAAAGAAAGGAGGTGTGGAAAACTAGTCCGCCAGCCATTGTGGCGCTCCGTGTCTTTCCCGAAAAGTAGTTTGTATGCCAAGATTATATTCTCCTGAATTTAATCTTTTTAAGATCGTTAGCTAAAGCGTTCGCAAGACGAGCGATCACTGTATATTTATTTCATTAGCATGTTTACAATTTACATCATGGGTGATCGATCCTGTTCTGCTTTTTCTGGAAACATCCAAACATCGATAGAATGCTAACCGGGCCTTTAACGGAAAGGATTCCAAACAAGACAGAGTGATCAAACGACCAGGCGCTGTCGTGCCGCTAAACAACCGACCTTGAAACTGTCGGCGTGTCCATAAAAGAGCACGTTTGTTGGCTGAATGCTTTTGGAGCGCTCCGTCATGCTCTGTCGAGGACAGAAGATGAATCTTGTGGAATTTTGGAGTCAGGGAAGTTTTCCCAAAGTCGTAAATAGACGCAATCAGGTGACATTTTGGTGTCAACAACCAACGTTGAATCCGGGAGAGGAGTCTCATTTTGATAAAAATAAGTAGCATGTCAGGGAACTATTTTGAGATGAATACTAGAGTTTCACGTCAATGGAAACAGCCCCCCCCCCCTCACATCTTCTGGTATCCTGGTGTCGAGGAACTACGTTGAAGTGAGCTAGAGGGTTTCAGTTTAAGGACTATGGTGCTTTGCCAGCACCAAGTGGGCGTTTGTTGTTCAGGAACTATGTCAACGTGAGTTGGAGAGTCTCACTGTGAGTTGAGGAATTCCAATTGGGACAAAGCTGTTGGATTAGATTGCATTGGATTAGCCTATATTAGTCTCGCAGTGGAGACATTTACATTTAACAGCAGCAAAGTGATGAAAGGAAGAGGAAAGGAAACGAAGAAGTAGAAAAACAAAATACAGGAACTGCTGTAAAGGCAGCCACTCTCGCGGCACCATCTTGAAGTCAAAAAATCCAAAAAAAACTAAATAACAAAGGACAGTCATTGGATCTTAAGCACTTTCTGCACCCTCGTTGTTGCATGTAGCAGTTCTAGATGAAAGAGGAGAGGATCAAAGTGTCCTTTTCACCAGTGGATCAGTGACATCATGGTCAAATGCGCACGTTTGCTACGAGTTAAATGTTGAAAGCAAACACGAAGCTGTAGCATCCATTAACCCAAACAAATTGTCTCATATCTACTGTCCTATGTAAATCCGCTTCAATTCCAAGCCGCGACAGTTCCACATACGACCTTTCCGTTGAACAAAGTGGGGCTGTGAAAATGCTGCCCATTACAGGCGCAAAAAAAAAGCCCAATCGCCTCAGAGATGACAGTCAAATGGCACCAACAATCCTCCCAAATCAAAAACTGTGCTGGCATATTTGTGCTGCCGTGAAGGCGCAACGGCTCAGCAGAGTCTCCTCCTTGATGAATTTTGTGGCTAAAAATTCAAGAGACGAACCCTCCCGTTCAAAAAAAGAGGCTTCAACAGTCAACTCTTGGCATGACTCATATTGGACACGGGTTAAGGAGACCACCCAGGAAGTCTGGCGTCAGGGTTGGACATAGACGGGATTCCCGGGAAGGTGAAGCGAGCGCATTGTCATGACAACAAAACGTCTTCATTCATCACCACCCTGCTTGATGGCGGCGGCCAACTGTCAAGAAGCAAACGCAGGTGCAGATTCCAAAAAATGCTAATCGTACATGGTAAGCTAGCTACAAATTTCCACTTAACACGCAATGGGGTTTCTGCAAACTAGTTGGAGATGGAGGGAAACTATTTGGCTAAAAAAAAAAAAATAATAATAATAATAATAATAATAATAATAATAATAATAAAATAGAATAGAAGAAGAAGAATAGAAGAAGACAAATAATAGAATAATAATAATAGAAGAAGAAGAATAGAATAAGCAAAAGAATAGAAGAATAAGAAGAATAGAAGAATGAGAATAGAAGAAGAAGAATAGAAGAAGAATAGAAGAAGAATAGAGGAAGAAGAAGAATAGCAGAAGAGTAAAATAATAGAAGCAGAAGAATAGAAGAAGAATAGAAAGAAGAAGAAGAATAATAGAAGTATAATAGAATATAATAATAATAATAGAAGAAGAAATAGAATAAATAGAAGAAAAAGAATAATCGAAGAATAGAAGAATAATAGAAGAAGAATATAATAAGAAAAAGAACAGAAGAATAAGAAGAATAGAAGAAGAGTGAGAATAGAAGAATAGAAGAATAGAAGAGGAAGACGAAGAAGAATAGAAGTATAATAGAAGAAGAATATAATAATAACAGAATAATAATAGAAGAATAGAAGAAGAAATAGAATAAATAGAAGAAAAAGAATAATAGAAGAAGAAGAAAAAGAATAATAGAAGAAGAAGAAGAAGAAGAAGAAGAAGAAGAAGAAGAAGAAGAAGAAGAAGAAGAAGAAGAAGAAGAAGAAGAATTTAAACATTACATTTCTAAGCGCCTTTGGAAACTCTCAAGGACACTTTACAGTCACGGTATTTTTGTGCGAGTGAGCAGCGGCAGCCAGCGTTCACTCTACCCGAAAGCAGTTATGAAAGGAAGAGGACAGGAAAGAAAGAAGTAGAAAACATTGATATTACTCGACTTCCGGCTGTTAACGTTTGGAAGCTAAGCATAAGCTAACTCATCACCATACAAATTTGCTCCTTCAAAATAGTATATAGTATATATGTATATTAATAAAAGTACAAAAAGTAATAAAAGTACAAAAACGTAAGGAAACAGTCACTATTACTGCAGTTTATGGAAGACTGACCGTCTCCCGTGTCGTAATTACGTCCAACTTGTTGACTTTAACCGCCTCTGCCAGTAAAGTGAGGCCTGGCGTGTGTCCGTATCGACCCCCACCGCTAATATTATAAAGGGAGCGTTCCTAGCTGACCCGCTAACGTGTCATCTCGGATTCCCACTTGGCTGAAACACGAAGCCAGTTGGCACCCCAATTAGCACCCGGGTCGAGCGCACGACCACTCCCTCTTCGGCGCAGCCCCCCTTTTTTTCCCCTGTGACACGAATGAGCGATTTTTTTCCCCCATTGGATGTGTTTATGAGTCACAAGAGACAAGTAAAAAAAAAATCTCAAGCGCAACCAACTTTGACCCTCGGCGACCTCGTCAAAGTTGATTGCGTGGCTGCCCCGCGCCGCTTCAATTTAGCTTTCAGCACATTTGTCTCAGGAGCGCACGTCTGCTTTGAAAGGGGGCAGCGACGCAGATGGAGGACATCATCGCCTGGTAGCTTCTCAGACATAACTAGTCGATCAAAAGTCTCTTATGGAACTCTGCATTGATATCCGAAAAGTAATTTTATCATAATACATTTCATTTATAAGCACCTTTCAAAACTCTCAAGGTCACTTTACAATCACAGGATACGTTTTTCTGTGGGTGAGCAGCGGCAGCTACACGCGCCAGCGTTCACTCAACCCGGAAGTAACTCAAATAGATAGAAAGCTAGCTCGCTAATAGATAGCAAGCTTATAGATAGCTAAGATTGTTGACATTGATGGTGTCTTGAGATGTTAGCTCTGAGCTATTTTCCTAGCTTGCTTTCTTTTGGAATTTTAGGGGGGGGAGGGGCACCAAAAAATCAGCCCCCCCTACATTTTCCGCATACAACATTCTGGAAATTACTCAGGGAAAATAATCAATAAATGTGGCCTTCTCCCGTTCTAAAATATCCCGCAGAATGACATCCGATCCGGCGCTGAGGCTGATTCGGTTGACGACGGGACATTAGGTAAACCGCCCGCTGAGGACTTGCTGCCTCCGACGTTCTTTTAGGGGGTTTCCTGTGGCGGTGCCGCCAAGCCACAATCGAAGCCGCGCAATAAACGCGGCAAAGCCAAAATTCACCGAGTTTGCGATTCACAACAAAGGCGGCGCGTTGATTTAGCGGGTGCTCAAAAAGATGATTGAGACCGGCGGTTACGTCACAGCGTCATCCCCGCGCCATCGCCGTCGATCCATCAAACCGACGGCATGTGTGCCGACTGGATTTATTTGCCAAGCGCGCACATGCTGAGGTCATTAAACGTAGCGCTACCGTGCAGAAATCGCACACTAAACAGAAGCAGGCTCGACGCTCGCTGGTGTTTTGTTTGAACCCCAACTTTGAGGCGGGCAAAAATTCAGTGACACCATTTTTTTTTAGTTAATTAAAAAAATAACACCCTGACATAAAAAAAAATATCATTATCCAGGTAACATCCAAGTTACGACCGGTGCGATTTACAACCACCCGTACTTACAACCACAACCCCCACCCTTTTTTTTATTCTACGCCTGCCGCTGCAACGCGCAAGCAGCCGGCAATGCGTACTACAATTTTGGCCAGCCAGCATGTACCCACTCGCACAGCAATCTACCGCGTGACTACACTCAGTAGAGTAGTTATACAGTGCTTTTTTAATTGGGCGACCGCCTGAGTCCGAGCGTGTGTGTCGGGGGACCTTTTCTGGTGATTTTTCAACAGCGCATATGCGTGGGAAACCGTGCGTATTTAGGGAAGTAGAACGCATATGCGCTGACACTAAAAGCTAAGTATAAAATCTACAAATAAACTATATAGAAAACAGTTTGGTATACAGTAATAAAAATTGATAATATGAAATATAAAATGATAAAAATGACACTAAACGGTAAGTATAACATTGATAAATGAACTGTACAATGAACAGTTGTATAAATTATGGGTGCAGTTATACACCAATAAAAATCCATAATACGGAATATAAACTGATAAAAAAAGACACTAAAAGTCATAAAATTTATACATGAACTGCAAACAGGTTGGTATATAATATTATTCAATTGAAAATGTTGCTCAAAATGAACAGATTGACATAGTATACTCTCCTGTCGTATCAACCTCGCGTCGGCCATTTTGAATGCATTTCGACTTACGACCATTTGATTTACGACCGTCGTTTTGTCGGAACGGAAACCGGTCGTAAGTCGGATGTTACCTGAATATACATTAAAAAAATGTCTGTCTACCTACCTACCTACCTACCTGCATACATACATACATACATACATACATACATACATACATACATACACATACACACATACATACATACATATACATACAGACATACATACATACATACATAGACACATACACATGCATACATACACACACATACATACAGACATACATACATACATACATAGACACATACACATACACACACACACACACACACATACATACATACATACATACATACATACATACATACATACATACATACATACATACACACACACACACACACACACACACACACACACACGCACACACACATATATAAAAGTTTACGTCGTCAAATGACCTTGTATAACAACAAAAAAGGCGGGATAGCAAAAAATAAAAATAAAAATAAAAATAAAGTAACTTTCCCCAAACTCACTCGAGGCCGGCCATTTTATGATTTGTACTGACCCCCCCCCCCCCCCTCCTTAAGGCCCTTGTTTTTCAAACATTCACATGACAATTCTACATCTGGGAGAGTAAATAAAACAAAAAGCGCAGCCGCAGCCGAGATGATGAAAAATTTAACAAGGAGCAGGTTGCCGAGCTTTTATTCTCCGATGGACTTTTCCAGTCCGATTCGTACGATATGAAACAGATCGAGGTAGGAAAATCCACAGCAGGCTGCTTGCATTAAAGTACACCCCCAACCCCATCCGACAACCCCCCCCTGGCTGTGTACACTCACTACTAATGAATCCGCGAGCTGTGTACTCGCCTAATGAACACACGGCGGGGGCTACGTTGACTCATTAAAGCGCCCCCCCCAAAAAAAAAAAAAAAAAAAATTCATCTTTGATGCTGCTTACCGTCAAACGAAAGGAAGACTCTGGGAAGTGGTTGAGGAAGGCCGGCGGCGCCCTCGGTGAAGCGGCTCATCAGAAGGGAAAGTAGAAGAAGGGGAGCAACGTCCGCCGCCATCGGTGACTTGGCGGCTGCAGCTGAGGGGCTCATGGTTGACCCCGGATGGGACGAGACGGCACCGGCTGAAAGGGAGAGACGCAAGGCTAGAGTTAGAACGGCAAATGAGCTTCATACAAAAATTCATATTTTTATGATTTAAATAAAGCTTTTCGTTTGAGGCTTTCAACACTTGTTTTATCTTTGAAGGTGTCGGGCGTTTCACCTTTTATCCAAGAAGCTTCGTCAGCAAATTAAAGTCTTGCTGGTAGTTTCGGCCCTATATATATATATATATATATATATATATATATATATATATATATAGTAAAAGTCTCGTTATATCGATATCGGATATATCGATAGTCCCGGTTATATCGATATTTATATATATGAATATCGATATAACGAGACTTTACTGTATATATATATCCCTGCGTCTCCACTGATTGCTTCTACTGTCCTGATTGACGACTGGCCTGATTGCCCAATTTGCCCTGGTATCACCTCATCAGCACACTTTGTTTTAGTATTTTTTTTTTCCGACGTCATTTGTATTGGATTGGATTGGATTGACCTCAATAAGTCTCGCAATGGAGAAATTTCCATTCCACGGTAGCAAAGTTATGAAAGGAAGAGGAAAGGAATGAAAGAAGTAGAAAAAGAAAATGCACGAGTTGCTGGAAAGAATTGATGTTTTGTTTTAATATGGTTGTTTTTATTCCATTTTGATATATGTTCTGTGGTTTTGCTGATTTTAAAAAAAGAAAATATTGTTTAACAGAATTAAGACACACTATTAATTTGTTATTTAATCCATTTTTTTAAATTGTATTCTCATATTTTACATTAAATAATGAAAGGTGCAGTATTGTTGAATTTAAAAATACACAAGCCACATACTTGATTGAATGACATCTATTTGAATAAAATAACTATTTTTTCATGTATATTTCTATAACGTAATTCAGAATTTAACTCATTTACTGACATTATTTATTCGAGAATTGAAAATATGACAATATGAGCTTTAGTCCCAATTTTTTTCAGGTTTTGTTTTTTTCTTGCTGGGGGGTGGCGATAAAGCGCTGGTCAGACCTCTGGCAATGTTTTTCCTTCCAAAAGGGCGCAGAATTTGCCTTTTGTCCACGTTAGCGCTTTGTTTCTACGACAGCTGTTGTTAAAGCGCTATAAAAATCAATGTTTTGTATTGTGTTTTGTACAGCCACCCCCATTTCAAGCTTAGATAACCCCAGACGCATATAACTTAGGAAATAACTCTTTTTTTCTAATGAGAGAAGAGAGTTTAAGGTTTTTTACGTTGCATTAAATGTTCACGTCAGGTTTTGGTTTTTTTTTCCTGCGAGGGGTGCCGATAAACCGGTGGTCAGACCTCTGGCAATGTTTTTTTTCCCTTCCACAAGGGCGCAGAATTTGGCTTTTGTCCATGTTAGCGCTTTGTTACAGCTTCAGCTGTGGTTAAATTGCTATATAAATCAATATGTATGTATTGTATTGCATTTTGGACAGCCGCCCCCATTTCAAGCTCAGATAACTGCAGACCCATATAACTTAGGAATTAACTTTTTTTTTTTTTTTAACCTGAATTAACTTGTTTTTTTTCTGATGAAAGAAAATAGTCTAAGGTTTCTAACGCTGTATTGAATGTTTATGTAGTCCTAAAACTCAATATTCTGTGGGTCCTGGAATTTGAGTGACAATGACAAAAACCCTGGCACTGGAGTAGACACATTTTTTTTGCGCATTGTCTGGCAGTGAATGAGTTTAAAAAAATGTAACTCCGCTTCAAAAGTTAAATTTGCTGGTTTGTTGGTACACAAATCAAGTGCTCCCCCTAAAAACGACAACAGCAGAAACAATGACATTTTCAACACAAAATTACATGAGTCTACCATCCCATATCTTTACTTTCTGAAAAATGGATAAAGTCAATCCTCCTTCTTCGCCTCAGACGTTAATTATTGATAAGCGGCAGGTAGCCGACTGCTGCGACGATGCGGCTGCCGCAAACTCAAAGCCTCTTATGGCTATAGAAAAAAAAAATGTTCTTACAAGCAGGTGGATCTTTACTCTCATGGCTTATGCATGTACGCTGAAACATTGATGATCGCCATGCTGCAACAAGGCAATGAAACTTTTAGTGCACTTTATGCACCGCCCCCCGCCCCCCCAAAAAAAAAATATTCAAAACGACACGCCCTTCATCAATAAAAATCTTCAATTCAAGTGTATGGGGGAAAGAAACACTTTGGGGAATTTGAATTGATACGGGAGGACTTCTTTAATCGATTGCAAACATTTACGCTTTCCTCTTCAGAAGTATTTGAATCATATTCATAACTGGATGAGTAACAAGAAAGCATCTTCTCCGAATCTGAAGCCATTGTTTTGATTCTAGAGCAAGGCAAAGACGTCCTGACGTGATGTCACGAACAAGGGGGCGGGACCTTCTGAAAGTCGCCATTTTGAAGTAGTTTTGGGACACTTTAACTGATTTTTTTTTTTATTGGTGTTTTGCATTTGACTAAAAATATCAGCCTGTGTGTTTTGGGTATTTTACATAAAATATAATACAGGAAAGTCTCGTTATATCGATATTCAAGGGAGTCCGCAAAAATATCGATATAACCGGGACTATCGATATATCCGATATCGATATAACGAGACTTTACTGCATATAATATAATATAAAACGTTTTTCTGATGTCAGTTAGGAAACAAAAAAAATGGTGTCGGTTGCTATCTACTATTAGCTAAATAGCTATCTAGCTAATTTGTAACAGATAATAAGGAGACAGAATGAACTTAACACAACGAGCTATTTAGGTAGCTATCTATTAGCGAGCTAGCTTTCTATCTATTTGAGTGACTTCCGGGTTGAGTGGCGCATGTGGCTGCTGCTGCTCACCCACAGAGTAATGCAAAAACAAACAAAAAAATGTTGAAGTGAGGTCTTGCAGAAAAAAAAAAGAAAAAAAAGAGTTCAGGATGATAGTACAGCGTGTAGCGTGTACTCAGTTTGGTGAGTGTGGCAGTGGGAAGGGGCAGGGGAGGCAGGGCTGGGAGGGAGTTGAGTCTCCTGGTGGCAGAAACTGTCACTCACGATAGCAGCTTCTTCACGATAGAAGAAACATTGTGAGGAGCGATTTTTCCAGACAATTTCACATCCACTGGCAAACTAAATAAACAAATCCGATCAAATATGCTTTCCACAAAATCTCATCGTCGCACCCCTGACCTCTAAAGGTCGCCGCCAGTTGTCCAAACTCAATCACGAGCCTCCCCCTCCACAACATCTGCTCAACAACCCCGCACTGAGAATCGCTGGCCGGCGAAATTCCCGCAGCTGCTCGACTCATCTCCCTGACATCCCGTCACGCGTGAACCTTCCCGCCTATCCACACCTCGGGACATCCAAAGCGTTCAGATCCAAGAATTCCAAAAATGCCGCAGTTAGCGATCTATGCGGTAGCCGGAAAAAAAAAAAAAAAAACTAGCGAACAAGATGTCACACATCGCTGTCATAAAAAAATAGTGTGGACGACAGTGTCGCAACGGGTTGTCTAAACCACACCCCAACAACTCTTGACAGCATATTCGGGGGGTTATTCGGAACATTCCGGCTGGCGATAAGCTCCCCCCCCCTGGTAACTTGAAGCAAAGTTGCGAAAATGCAGTGGAGACGCTTCACCTGATGATGCCTTCCAGCTGATCCCGAATCGAGAAGGTTAGCGGTGTGACACTCACCTTTCACAAGCGGGCCACTCCCCTTCCTAATCCAGGTGTAGACAAAGGGAACCCGAATGGTGAACGGGTAACTGTCAAAAAAAAAAAAAAAAAAAAAAAAAAAAGCACATTAGCATTTCCCGGGACTGGGAGGAGGAAGTCGTTCCGTTTAGCGAGTGGAGGCGACTGAACGGCGAGGAGAGGGAGGAAAGCGGGGAAGAGGAAGTGAAGGGGCGGGTGTCCTGTTACACCCCTCCCCCCCCTCACCCCTCTTGCTCGTCTCCCTCGCCCCCTGTCATTAATAAGACCGCAAACGCGTGTGCCTAAACGGGCTGCGGTGCAAATGATTCGGGTTGGAATCGCACTGGAATTGGATTGGCCTTTATTATACCAAACATGTCCTCTACTAATGTGACACAACACAAAAAAAATACTGTATAGCTTTTCTAGCTATCTATCTATTAGCTAAATAGCTATCTAGCTAATTTGTAAGAGATAATAAGGAGACAGAATGAACTTAACACAACTAGCTATTTAGGTAGCTATCTATTAGCGAGATAGCTTTCTATCTATTTGAGTGACTTCCGGGTAGAGTGGCGCGTGTGTCTGCCGCTGCTCACCCACAGAGAAACTTAACCTGTGACTGTAAAGTGACCTTGAAAGTTTTGAAAGACGCTTAGAAATGAAATGTATTATTACTATTATTATTATTATTATTATTATTATTATTATTATTATTATATTATTTTATTTACTATTATTATTATTATTACTACTATTACCATTATTACTACTATTACCATTACTACCAACATTATTACTGCTATTACCACCACCACTACTGCTACTATTACTATTATTACTATTATTACTTCTACTATTACCATTATTACCACTACTACCACCTTTATTACTACTATTACCACCACCACTACGACTATTATTATTATTATTACTATTACTATTATTATTATTATTTATTAGTCTCGCAGTGGAGAGATGTATATTTCACAACAGCAAAAGTGATGAAAGGAAAAGAAGAAGTAGAAAAACAAAATGCATGGGCAAGGAACTATTTTGATATGAATTCTAGAGTTTCACGTAAATGGAAACAGTTTTTTTCCCCCCTCCCACACTGGTGTCGAGGAACTACATTGAAGTGAGATAGAGAGTTTCATTTTGAGGAATATGGTACTTTGCCGCCACCAGATGGCTGTTCGGAGTTCAGGAACTATGTTGATGTAAATTGGAGAGTCTCATTGTGGGTTGAGTAATTTCAATTGGGACAAAGATGTTGGATTGGATTAGCCATTCATGGTTAGGAAAGGAAGAAGTAGAAAACCAAAATACAGGAGATGCTGTAAAGGCAGCCACTCTCGCGACGCCATCTTGAAGTCAAAACAACAACAACAAAACTAATCATGTGACACAGTCTTCAATCTGAAGCACTTTCTGTACCCTCTTTGTTGCATGATGCAATTTTAGATGAAACTGGATAGGATCATAACGTCATTTTCACCAGTGGATCAGGTGGATTGCGCACATCTGGCTACAAGCTAAATGTCGAAAGCAAACACGAAGGTGGAAGCATCCATTGACCAAAAGCTATCTCTTGAAAATGACTGTCAAAGTGTCAACTATGCTGGCGAGCCTCAACTATTGGCTGCCTAGACGGGCTGCAGTCGAATTTTTTTTTTTTTTTACGCTGATTATCGCGAATCACACTACATTCCTGGAAAATGGCCGCTAAAATCGCGCCGAATGCGCAATGAATGACAAGGTTCACACCCCCGCGCCCAGTTGGTGGCAGGATGCCTTTGATACTGCGTTGGAATTCTTGGCTGCCTCGACGGGCCGTGGCAAATACATTTTGTTGCTTATGATTATTCGCTGGGAACCACATTCGGGTTGTGGGAGAGTCCAGATACAAATATGGATGTTTTTGAGCTTCTATTCTCAGATTTAGGATACTACATGCGGGTAAGAATGCTAGAGGTGCTGATAAGGCGTCGGACCACTCATTTTGGAACCCTCAAACAGTCTTTATAAGACTTTTGGGAACTAAAGGGGTTGCAATGAGATTTTGTTTTTTTGGGACACAGGTGGGGTTTTCATGATGTCAATGAGATCATCTGGTTTTATCTTCAACTGTACTGATTGGGTGTGAATTTTATGATGGCTTTGGATTTTTAGAGCGTACGCACTGTTTGGGTTTCAGCGGCTGAAATTCCTCATTGGTGTGGAATGTTCATATCGAGCCTCTTTGCAGCTGTTTTTTCGAGGGGAAAACAAAAAAAAAACAAGATGACCGCAGAGAGACCTGAGCGGTTTTGTTTTGAACAAAAAGACGGACTTGCGGATCGAGGAAAGCAAAACGTGGCGACAGAAGCGATTTTTTTGACGCACGAGTCAGATTTTAAGTCTAAAATGTTCACATACACAATATTTTTTTTTTTTAAACAACTATTATTCAAAATAATATAGTCAGCCAACTATTAACTCATTCACTACCATTCGGGAATTGAAAAGCATGACGTGGAGCGTCATTCCCAAATTTGTTCGGGGGGGTGCCGATAAAGCACTGGTCAGACCTCTGGCAGTGTTTTTTTTTGCCTTCCACAAGGGGGCACCATTTGCCTTTTTATCCATGTTAGCGCTTTGTTATAGCTTCAGCTGTGGTTAAAGCGCAAAATATATCAATATGTATATATATTTTGTACAGACGCCCCCATTTCAAGCTCAGAAAACTCCAGACCCATATAAGTTAGGAATTAACCCTTTTTTCAGATGAAAGAGCGTCTAAGATTTCTTATGCTGAATTGAATGTTTATGTAGTCCGATGAAAAGGTTTCTTCAGCCGTCATTTGTACTTCTTTGAAGGTGTCGGACGTTTCGCTCCTCATCCGAGAAGCTTCATCAGCGAACTAAAATTTTGCTGGTAGCTCTAGCCCTCTATATATATATATATATATATATATATATATATATATATATATATATATATATATATATATATATATATATATGTTCAACAGTAGCCAAAATGGAACTGTATAGTGCCACTTAGCATTTTTTTTACGACGATACTAGTGCAGCGTGTTCTACCGGAAACAAATTCCTTGTGTGTTCTACATACTTGGCAATAAAGATGATTCTGATTCTGATATATATCCCTAAATTACAGAGGTGGCAATGCCAGACCTCTGCTTTGATAAGTACCTGCTCTAAGGTTGAGGGGAGCAGAGGATTATTTCCTGAAGCTAAATTGATTACTTCTTTCGTCGTGACTAATTATGGTGTATGACTGGCCCTGATTGCCCCATTCACCCTGGTATCACTTCATCAGCATGACATTTTTTTTCGGATGAAAGAAGAGTGTCTAAGGTAACAAAATAATAATATAATAATGCATTTCAATTATAAGCTTCTTTCAAAACTCTCAAGGTCACTTTATAGTCAAAAGATCAGTTTTTCTGTGGGTGAGCAGTGGCAGCCACACGCGCGACCGTTCACGCAATCCACTCATAGAAAGCTAAGTAGCCAGCTGATAGCTAATAGCTATCTTTCTATCCAGCCAGATATCTAATAGATAGCTCGCTAGATAGCTAGCGAGCCAGCTACATAGCTAATAGATAGCAACATGAGAAAGCGTTCACTCAACCCGGACGTAACTCAAATACACAGAAAGCTGGCTCACTAACTAACCGGTAGCTTATAGCTAGATAGATAGCTAGCCAGCTAGAGAGCAAATAGAGAGCTAGGTAGCTAAATGGGACCCTTATCTCTGTTCGAACAGCGCCAAACGTTTTAGCGCGAGCGCAACAGAAGCCTGCGAACGTCTTTTGGTCAACGTAAGTCATACCTGGACTGCTATTCCGGCGGCAGGTTTTCATAAACTGCACTTCACTCACTTAAGACATCGCTTTGATGCATCCGACCAGAGGTTGGATAATGAAAAACAGACGATATTATCAGTGGCTTTTCTCTCTGTTTTTAACGACCTCGCAGATGTAGGTGTAGTCAGCCCAGAGTGTCTTGACAGATGCACAAGATTGATGCTTCAATCCCCAAACCGGAGCTAAATAAAACCCCCAGTTTGACTGTCATGTTAAGCTCGCAGGTGGGATCGTCCCGCAACGCAATTTATGGGTTTTTTTTCGTTGCCGTTCGGGCACTCCTGGGGTCCCGCGTTCTGCCTGAAACCTCCCCCCCCCCCGTGGAGTAAATCCTGTGCCAGACCGCAAACGGCATCTGGCTTTCATTTTGCATTATCATCAAACGCAAACCACTGATTTATGTTTGCGGAATAATTTTCACTGTTTTGAGCGTGCGCCATATTTAGATTAGACGTCTATATCCTTTCAGGAAGAAGGAGAACAACAAAATACAGGAGCAACTGTAAAGGCAGCCACTCACGCGGCGACATCTTGAAGTCCACAGTATCAAATAGGTTCAAATGGAGTACATAAATAATAATAATAATATAATTATATAAACATAAGCTCTCTATTTGCTATCTAGCTGGCTAGCTATCTAGCTACTGCGATTCGCTATTCATTTGCTATCCATTAGCTAGCTGGCTAGCTATTAGCTGTCTAGGAGACTGGCTGTTAGCTGTTGGCTATCTATTAGCCATTTATTAGCTATCCAGTAGCTAGCTAGCTATTGGCTGGCTGTAAGCTGTCTAGCTGTTGGCTATGTGGCTATTTATTAGCTATCCATTAGCTAGCTGGCTAGCTATTAGCTGTCTAGCTGGCTGGCTATAAGCTGGCTAGCTGTTGGCTATATGGCTATTAGCTATTTATTAGTTATCCATTAGCTAGTTTGCTAGCTATTAGCTGTCTAGCTGGCTATCTATTCGCTATTCATTAGCTAGCTAGCTGGCTTTCTATCTATTTGAGTTACTTCCGGGTTGAGTGAAGGCTGGCACATATGGCTACCGCTGCTCACCCACAGCAAAACTAAGCCTGTGACTTTGAAGTGACCTTGAGAGTTTTGAAAGGTGCCTATAAATCAAATGTATTATTTTTGTTTTATTTTCAGAGTAGCCACGCTGAGTCGTCATGAATTCAAATTAGCGGCAGATAGCAATTATGAATTAACCTGAACTTTTATGCTCATAATTATCAGATTTTCTTTTTTAACTCTTTTTTTTTTTTACTCTTAATTCTGGGATGACGAGAGCATTCGATGGAGACTCCGACGGGAATACTTGAGCATATTGCACAACGGCCCTCATCTAATTAGCTCCATTCATTCCTAAGGGGGAGTCAATTAAACATGCTAGCTTTTATATACCCCCCATTCATTTTACTTAACGTGATTATTCATGATTGATGGGAACTCCACGGAATTCAGATTTAATGGTTTAGAGTTCTGAAGGGCGGGTCAAGTCATCGAGTTAATTGAGAGACGGGGGAAAAATGGAGGAGATCCACGAAAAAAAATCGTATTGATTCCGAAATTAAAGGCAGTCCAAGATGGCGCCTGAGTAGTTAGCCGTTAGCAAGTGCTCTCACGAGCTTTGCTTTTTTGGTTGTTTTTGTGTTTTCTTTTGTGCAGAACTGGTACAGATTGTTTTTTTAGCATTTTTGACCATGACCTTCGCCCTGCTGAGCGGTTGCGCCTTTTCGCCAGCACAGTTTTTGATTCGGGAGGAATAATCAGTGCCATTTGAGTGTCATCGCTGGACAGCTCTGGGGCCATTGTGCTTTTTTTTGTGTCTGTCATGGGCAGCATTTTCACAGCCCCGCTTTGTTCAGCAAAAAGGCCATATGCATATGTGGAATTGTCGCGGCTTGGAATTGAAGCGGATTTACGTGGGACGGGCGATGTGAAACAATTTGTTTTTCGTACATTGATGCCACAGCTTCTTGTTTGCTTTCGACATTTAGCTTGTAGCAGACGTGCACATTGATCCACTGGTGAAAAGGATGCTTTGATCCTCTCCTTTTTCATCTAGAACTGCTTCATGTAAAAAAGGGTGCAGAAAGTCCTTAAGATTGAATGACTGTGTCTTTGTGTTGTCATATTATTTGTTATTTAGTTTTTGTTTTTTTTAGTTATTTTGACTTTAAGATGGCGCCGCGAGAGTGGCTGCATCTACAGCAGCTCCTGTATTTTGTTTTTCTACGTCTTCCTTTCCTTTTCTTTTACTTTCATCACTTTGATGCTGTGAAATGTCAATTTCTCCACTGCCAGACTAATAAAGGCTAACCCAATCCGTATTGTGGTATTTCACACAACAGTCAAGCAGGTGGACGAACCTTATAATCATAATACATTTCATTTCTAAGCGCCTTTCAAAACTCTCAAGGTCACTTTACAGTCACAGGATCAGTTTTGGTGGACGGACAAATTGGAAGAGGACCTTGGGGTCTCCGTTATTGACGAAGGGGAAGCATTTGGCATCGATTAAGGGTTTTTGTAAGTCACCGTCTGGTCTGGATTTGAGATTGAGCGGATGTCATTTGGAGTTTGGATATGGAGGACGCTTCCCAGACGGCAACCTGGCAGATGAACCTCGGGGGAGAGAGACTCATTTGTGTCTTGTAGAAGGAAAGCAGGCGAAGGGAACTAGGGGTTTCATATCGGGTCAGGGGTAAGTTCCATCAAAAGCAGCCCATGGGTGGACTAATTTGTGGCGGGTTCCACAGATGGCGACGAGAGAATCTCAGGAATGTATGAATGTACGGAGGGCGTTTGACAGAAATTAGCCTGCGCCGGACGAACTTGAGGAAGGGACCAATTTGTGGACTGTATCTGGGACATGTTTCATAGAAAGCTATCAAGGTGAGGGAATCTCTGGGGTGGACCCGAGGTTGACGGGTTCCCACTCGGAGGGTTCACAAAGGGGATCCGGGGGACGTTTCACAGAAAGAAACCTGTCAAGTGAACCCCAGGGACAGTCGGACTCATTCGGCAATTGAGCGGTTCAGATACGTGATAGTCTTTGACCTGTCACAGGGTCTTTTCTCGTCACCATGCAGCAGTGGGGGGCACGTGGGAACCCCACTTCACGCATCTGTATCGAATGCCAAGGTCGGGTAAGGGATGCGATTTGACTCTGGAGCCCCCCCCGCCCGGGTCAAAGTTAAGTCATTCGTCATGCTTCAGTGGATCACAAGAACCATCTGGTATCAACTGCTTCTGCTTTGACGTGTTTAAACAGGGTAGCAAGTGGTAAGAATCCTTCCCAGTCCATAATCTGGAGGACCGTAGCCCACTTTTAGTGCAGACAGTCCTCCTTTTGAGGTTTATTTTGGCGTGGACCACCCGTTTGTCCACCGGCTCATGTTTAAAGGACTATTTGGCAACCGCCGGACGTTTACATTACCAGGATGGATCCTTCACCGTGTGTACATTACGTCTTTTTTAGTCTCTGACTAACTCTTTAGTTCTCACGTTTGTATTGGGTAAAAGCGATTCTGTCGTAAAAGCACAGACATGGTTCGGGGACCGGTGTGTATACAAAATATTAAAAAAAAAATGTTACATTGGACGCAAGTAAACAACTTCTGTTATTTTGAATGAGTGTTTTTTTTTAATATAATGTAATACTTTGGGTATTGTGATTGTTGCTGGTACTTCATATGTACCAGCAGCAGCATATGTATGCTGGTACTTACCATTTTGTCGCATTTGGAAACCCTTGACATATTTTGTAATCACACCGACAACCATCAACATTGTTTTTTTTTGCTCGAATCATGCTAACATGATACAATGTTATTTACCTAGCTAGCTATATATTTACTCTCTATTAGCTATCTATCTATTAGCTGTGTAGTTGGATGGTTACCTAGCTAGCTAGCTATTTTCTGTCTATTAGCTATGTATCTAGCTGGCTGGCTATCTAGCTAGCTATATATTTGCTGTCTATTAGCTATCTATCTATTAGCTGTGTAGCTGGATGGTTACCTCGCTAGCTAGCTATTTTCTGTCTATTAGCTATGTATCTAGCTGGCTGGCTATCTATCTAGCTATCTATTAGCTAGGTAGATAGATAGCTTTCTATCCATTACCTATCTATATAGCTGGCTATCTATCTATCTCGCTAGCTATCGATTAGCTATCGAGATAGCTAGCTTTCTATCTATTTGAATTCTTGGTTGAGTGAATGCTGGCGCGTGTGACTGCCGCTGCTCACCCACAAAAAAACTTATCCTGTGACTGTAAAGTGATCTTGAGAGTATTATTATCATAAACATACAACATAGCCAATGTTGTCGTGTTTAATGTTGCCCTAAAGTCTTTGTAAAAATCTGTTTTCAAGTTTGGTCATGGAAACAAAAAAAAAGCTGGGAAAGAACTCACCGGCCACTTGATCAGGGCTGCAGACCAGCTTGTGAGAAACACTAATATGTTCCTGTAAAGAAGAAAAACAAGCATTGAATGCAAAATAAGATTTCAAAACGGCAAACCGTCGACATTTTGAGTGGATTGGAAGTTTAAATTTGATTGGCAGTCAACATACTACAGTACATACAAGTTACGTCTAACTATTTGGTCGGGAGACTCCCGATTTTGACCACAGTACAGGTAACATCCGACTTACGACCACCCATACTTACGACCACCACACCCTATTTTTTTTATTTTAATTCTACGCCTGGCACCGCAACGTGCTGCAATTCAACTTACGACCATTTTGACAACCGGTCCTAAGTCAAAACGGTCGTAAGTCGAAATAGAGCGTGTTGCGGTGCAAGGCGTAGAATTAAAAAAATACTGTCTGGCGGTCATGGTCGTAAGTACGGCTAGTCGTAAGTCGGATGTTACTGATACTCACTCGCGCCTCATGATTAGAGAGCCAAATCTCCCAGTTTAAAAAAAAAAATATATATATATTATTATTATTTTTGCTGCTCTCATTTTGTAAACAATACCAATCGCTCCTATTTGGAAAGTGATGGAACTACGAATAGCCCCAATCACCGTCATTTTTCTGCCGGCGCTCGAAAAATGAGAATCGAGAATACGTAGTAAGTAATTTTATAAGGCAACTATTGACACAATACTGTCAGTTCATTTGTAAGGTGAAACAATAGAAAATGTAAAAAAAAAACAAAATACATTTTTATACTAATTGAATGTATAAACAACGTAAGCACTTTTGTTTGCCCTCTAATTCATACTTTTGTAAATGTTATAATAGTAATGATACATTTAATTTAAAAGCACCTTTCAGAACAATTCCAATTAAAATAACAATACACATAACAATAAAACAATACATGATAAATAATAAAATAGCTGATTAAACTAAATGAATGTAATTGTAAACAGATGAGTTTTGAGGTAGAATAATTTTAACAAGCACAGCGTCTCAAGTACGAAAATCTCCCTATTTATGATTTCCAAAAATGGAACATGTATGCATACCTGTAGTTTTCGTGCAAGAAACGACCGCTTCCTGATTGAGTCACGTGATTCTTCAACAGCGGTTGGGATATGCCGCCGCCCAGTGGACGAACGTCGTACTGCAAGTCAAACGTCACACACAAGGAAGTTTTATACCTTTTGACAATACGTTTGATTTATGGATATATTTCAGTTCTATACAGTAGCGTGACCGCGTAGCATAAACTACAGTTTCATTCGATTGTATTCATTAACGTACACTCAAGAATTGAACAAAACAAAACTAATTTTGAATTTTAGTTCAGGAATTTAAAAAATGTCAAATCATAGATTGAAAGAAAAACTATTTTGACCACATGGGTGTGCTGTCTCCACATTATAAGGATGGAAAATATCAACGTACAGCACGAGGCAGGCAGAAACAGGCATTCATAGATTTTGCAGTGAAGAGTGTGATTGTTGACTTTAATATTTGATCAAACATCCCACACAGGCATCACGCCGCACTGTCAAAATATGTATAAAGATAAATCATAATAATCATAATACATTTCATTTCTAAGCGCCTTTCAAAACTCTCAAGGTCACTTTACAGTCACAGGATCAGTTTTTCTGCAGGTGAGCAGCGGCAGCCACATGCGCCAGCGTTCACTCAACCCGGAATAACTCAAATAGATAGAAAGTTAGCTAGCTAGCTAATAGATAACTAATAGTTGGCTAGATAGAAAGTTAGCTAGCTAGCTAATAGATAACTAATAGTTGGCTAGCTAGTTAGATAGCGAATAGATAGCAAATAGACAGATAGCTAGGTAGCCAGCAAGCTAGTAAGATAGCAAATAGATAGCCAGCTAGCCAGTTATATAGCAAATAGATAGCTGGCTAGATAGGCAGCTAGCTAGTTAGATAGCAAACAGATAGCCAGCTAGGTAGCGAGATAGTAAATAGAGGGCTAGCTAGGTAGCCAGCTAGCTAGTTAGATAGTGAATAGATGATTACCTGTATTAACTCACGCTCTATGAATATTCCTCAAATATTCAGAATAATCCTTGTCAAAGAAAGGGCAGGAAATTCCCGTGTTATCTTTTCATTTCCGCCCTAATCACTCTTTGCCGAGTTGGCGCGCTGCGTGGAAAGACTTGAAAGATCAGACATTTTGTTTTATAATATCACATGACTGTTAGGGGAAAAAAAAAAGTCAATGAAAAGCACACCCTCAGAATTCCAGGTCCTTCCGGATGGCCTCGAAAAGACGGACGATGGACGGCGACCAGGCGGTTCGCCTTTCGGCGCCATCCGCCGCCGCCGCGGTCTGGGTGGCGTACACTAACGTCAGCACGGTTTTCTCAAAGTCGGGCGGGCTAAGAGGGCGGCGGATTCGGCCGTCCAGCCGGGCGGACAGACGCAGGACGTCAGGACGGCTTTTAGGGAGGACGTCGTCGCAGATGAGCTCCAGCGGGCGGACCACGCGGAGGGACGCCAGCTCCGGGTCGGGGATGACGAGCGGCTCTCGGGTTCGGATTTCCGTCCCGGAGAGCAAAATCTAAATGGGAGACAAGGAAGTGGATTTAGTGGGATGTGAATACGTGATGATTAGGAAGGAGGATGCGTGCTCACCTCAAAGAGGAGGTTAACGTCTTCTACGGATTGTTGGAAGGAAGGATTGAGAAGCTGCATGGCCGCCGGGTACAAAACTGGACAATCATCATCGATATGACCATTTCGGTTATTTTTTTAGGCATACAGTGATACCTTGGTTTACGAACTTAATTGGTTCCCAGACAGAGTGTGTAAGGCGAAAAGTGTGTATCCCAAAAAAATAATTTCCCATAGGAAACCATTAAAATGTGAATAATCCGTTCCCTGGTCCCCATAAAACATAATTTCTTACTTTCTAAGCCTTAAAACTACAAAAAAAATATACATTATTTTATGGACAATAAATGTGATATGCTATTATAACTAAGGAAATAAACTGTACTGTGTAATAAAGTTGTTTTATTTACTTTTGTGATGGTCGTTGATGACTTGATGGAATGGAGTGGCCGGTTTCATCAGCGTTAAACATTTGATGAGGAACATAACCTTCTTTCACCATCTTGAGGAATGATTCCTTGGAAGCTTTGGCAATTTTATCGTCATTACTGCCTGCCTCACCATGACGAAAGACACTATGAATCCCTGTACGACGCTTAAAGTCGGTGTCTAGCCTTGAAGTCATCAATGGATGATGAACTTACAGGTGTCCTCTTGACGACATCCGAGTGAAGTTGCCGTGCTTTCTCTGCGATAATTTTACCTAGTTCCTCATCAATTGTGTTCTATTTGATAGCTTTTTGCATCAAGTGTCCGGATGGCTTGTGTGGGTGATTTGTAGAGCCTGATTAATGGGAATTTTAACCTTGCAGTCTACACTCTGCCTTTGAACTATTAAAGTTTAAACCAGTCCAAATTGCACTGTTTTCTATCCATTGTGTCACTCTCTCTGCTGTCTGCCTGTCTCTTTAATGTTTAAACTACCTCCCTCACTGCTGCGTTCTTGACCAATCACGTGGCTTTAACCGAAGACTGGGGGCGGGGAATAGAGGACCAAAACAAGCCGGCTGCCATTTTCTTGTTAGAACGGGCTCGTTCGCGAACGACACATCACTCATTGTGGCAGCGCCGTGTGTATCCCGAAAAATAGTCTGTGTGCCAAGGTAAAATTTTCATAAATTTAACGTACGTAAACCGAAAAGTTCGTAAGCCAAGGGGTTCGCAAACCGAGGTATCACTGTATTGCGTATGACATATTGGGTCATATGACGGGATATGCAAGAAATTCAGTCATCACTGCCATCATCAACAAAGACTGCCACTTTTTAGAAGCCGATCAACGAGACGGACTCACCTGAACGAGAGCCTTGAGCGGACGCCAAGGTGGCGAAGAGTAAAAGCGCCACGAGCACATCAGCGGAGGCCATCGGGAAGCATCTGCTCACGCTTCCTTCGACGTCTCGCACCGACTGCGATTGTCATCTGGAAGCAATCAGACGTCTGGACCGAACTGGACCAGACGTCCCTCTTTGGCAGCTCACGTATTGCGCTTGACTGACTTGGGAGCCTCAAGCGTTTGCTTGGCGTGGTGACAAAACATGGCAAGAAGCCGACTGCTTTTGAATTGAGGTGATACCACACACCACCAACCCCAAAAAGTTATACAGTTAGCCAAAGAAAAACAAATATATGACTCAAAAATTACAGCATTAGAAAACAAAATAAATTCATACATTTTACTCAACAATTGCTAAATAAAATATTTGTTAAAAATGTTTACCAAATTTGATTTTACTTGAAACAAATTAAATTATGATTTAATAAATCCAAAATATAAAAATGTATGCGTAAAACGGTTGTAAAAAATAAAAAAATAAATGTATCAAATATTTTAGGATATTAGAAAGTAAGTTTAACATGTATTTATCTTTTTTTCATAAATTAAATGCACTTAAAAAATGAAAATATCAAATTATTTGACAGATATTGATCATATTTAATACTGGTTCTTAAAAAAATATTTTTAAAATGTAAAATAAATTCATACATTTTACTCAACAATTGCTAAATAAAATATTTGTTAAAATATTTACCGAATTTGATTTTACTTGAAAAAAATTAAATTATGATTTAATAAATCCAAAATATAAAAATGTATGCGTAAAACGGTTGTAAAAAATAAAAAATAAATGTATCAAATATTTTAGGATATTAGAAAGTAAGTTTAACATGTATTTATCTTTTTTTCATAAATTAAATGCACTTAAAAAATGAAAATATCAAATTATTTGACAGATATTGATCATATTTAATACTGGTTCTTAAAAAAATATTTTTAAAATGTAAAATAAATTCATACATTTTACTCAACAATTGCTGAATAAAATATTTGTTAAAAATGTTTACCGAATTTGATTTTACTTGAAACAAATTAAATTATGATTTAATAAATCCAAAATATAAAAATGTATGCGTAAAACGGTTGTAAAAAATAAAAAAATAAATGTATCAAATATTTTAGGATATTAGAAAGTAAGTTTAACATGTATTTATCTTTTTCTTCATAAATTAAATGCACTTAAAAAATGAAAATATCAAATTATTTGACAGATATTGATCATATTTAATACTGGTTCTTAAAAAAATATTTTTAAAATGTAAAATAAATTCATACATTTTACTCAACAATTGCTAAATAAAATATTTGTTAAAAATATTTACAGAATTTTAGTTTACTTGAAACAAATTAAACTATGATTTAATAAATCCAAAATATAAAAATGTATGCATAAAACGATTGTAAAATCTACAATAAATGTATCAAATATTTTAGGATATTAGAAAGTAAATTTAACATGTATTTATCTTTTTTTTCATAAATTAAATGCACTTAAAAAATGAAAATATCAAATTATTTGACAGATATTGATCATATTTAATACTGGTTCTTAAAAAAAGATTTTTAAAATGTTTATCACATTTTATTTTACTTGAAACATATGATTTAATAAATCAAAGATTTTAAAATGTATGCGTAAAAGTGACTACTGTTGAAAAATATGCAATACATCTATCAAATATTTTATTATATCATTAGGTAAGTTTAACATTTATTTATAATTTAATAAATCAAAGATTTTAATATGTACCCATAAAACTGACCATTGCAGAAAAATATGCAATAAATCTATCAAATATTTTCTTATATTATAAAGTTAGTTTAACATTTATTTATAATTTAATAAATCCAAGATTTAAAAATCTACCTGTATGCATAAAACTTACCACTGTAGAAAAACATGCAATAAATCTATCAAATATGTTATTATATTTTAAACTAAGTTTAACCTTTATTTATAATTTAATAAATCAAAAAAAAAATAAATAAAATGTACCTGTAAAAGTGACCACTGTAGAAAAATATGCAATAAAACTATCAAATATGTTATTATATTTTAAACTAAGTTTAACCTTTATTTATAATTTAATAAATCAAAAAAAAAAAATGTACCTGTAAAAGTGACCACTGTAGAAAAATATGCAATAAAACTATCAAATATTTTATGAAATAAGTTTAACATTTAATTATAATACATTTTTTTTTACAAACAAAAAGCATTTAAAAAAAATACATGTTAAATTATTTGACCAATATTGACCATTTTTAATACTGATTATTAAATTAAAGGACATATAAGCTAACATCAAATACTTCACAGTGTATTAGCATTGACTATTTGCAATTGCTTGTGACTTGAGCATTTTTTTCCCAGCTGCACCCTTCCGCGGTCATTGCCAATTCCAGTGAGAACGGGGGTTAAATGATATCTGCTCCCTTGTTGTTGACCAGCTTTTAATTTCCCATAAGAACGCCATCGGAATATTATCTGCCTTTTAAAAATCCACGAGCGAGGAGGAAATCAGATCTGCTTGTGCTTGTTTGTGTCGGACGCCGTTCTGTTTGCGGCAATACAAGTAGATATGAATCCCCCCCCCTTCCGTTTCATAAGCTTTGAGAGACACAACCGGAGATTACGAGTCGAAAAGCTTTTTCATGTGTTCGACCCCACTCGGACACTGGTGAAAAAAAAGTCAAATGACTTGACAAACTGAGGGAAGGTGAAAGTTATGCCGCTGTTGACCGCCATTGCAATGTCCATGAATCGACGATACGTTACATCAAGAAAGACTAGTATACCTGGAAATATTATACAGACGTTCCCCAACTTACAAACGAGTTGTTCGTAAGTTGCTTCAGTGCTACATTTTGTATGGACGGTACTGTATGTTTAAGGCTTATATAAGTACAGTAAAGTCTCGTTATATCGATATTGGTTATATCGATAGTACTGCTTATTACGATACTATTTCAATGAACGCAAGGAGAAAATTTACATGCCGCAGGATCGGATATATCGATACTATTTCTATGCACGCACGCAGAAAATTACATGCAAACAGGGTCAGATATATCGATAGTCCCGGTTATATCGATATTTTTTCGGACTCCCTTGAATATCGATATAATGAGACTTTACTGTATCTGTATTTTTGACTTTACTGTATGTTTAAGTTTTATATAAGTAGGTTTAAGGCTTGTATGAGTAACCTGTATTGGTTTGTACTGACAAAATAATATTGAATAAAAAATATGTTCTATAAACATATATACATGTACTACTAGAGAGAATACTACATATTGCAAATTGCTCCATTGTGAGACGATTTAAAGGGCAACCGACGCCGTTCAGGCTTTCTGATCTGATCTGTTGCGACAAAAATGTTCGTATGTACCATTGTTCGTAACTTGAATGGTTATAAAGAGGGGAGTGTCTGTAATGCAATCCGTAACTACCGACGCTGCCTGATTTACAAGATACGTTCTACAGTCGTTCGTAAGGTGAATTTGTTCATAAGTTGCTTCAGTGCTATATTTTGTATGGAATGTATGTTTAAGGCTTATATAAGTATGTTTGAGGCCTGTATCAGTAACCTGTATTAGTTTGCACTGAATAATAAACATTTAATAAAATATATGCTCTATAAAGATATGTACATGTACAACTGGAGTGAATACTACATATGTTACCACAAAAAATGTTCGTATGTACCGTTGTTCATAACTCAAATGTTCGTAAGTAGGGGTTAGTGTCTGTGTCGCGGTTTAACAACAGCTGCAGCTGGAACAAAGCGTTAACAGAGAAAAAAAGTATGTGAAATAAGTGTGTTTAAGCTTTATGGAAGAGAATACTACATATGTTACTACAAAAATGTTTGTATGCACCGTTGTTTGTAACTCGAATGTTCATAAGTACGGGAGCGTCTGTACTGTATATACTGTATGTTGATAGTGGACTGCTTATTTACTGTGCTTCTTTATGCATGTACGGTACTGTGTTCCACTAAATTTGGCCTTATAACTATTTTTTTTTTTTACTCATAAATTTACCAATACATATCGGCTTCACTCCACGCGCTTTTTTTTATCTACCGCGGGTGATTTCGGTACGCATTAACTGCGATAAACGAGGGATTACTGTAATATGATGTCAGAGAACCAATAGATTTATAACCTGGTTAATGAGCTCTTCCTGTGTAGGACTTTAGCAATTCGTAAATGAGTCCATGGCCAGATCTTCTACATGAAGATGACAGTTTAACAGGCTGTGTCTGTTCAACTCAGATTGACCCCAGATTTTCTGTGCTTCTATTGTGGGCCTTCTAAACATGAAACTTTTGAATATGATATATAAATATAATTAATGACTTTGCTGCTGTGAAATGTAAATGTATCCACTGTGAGATTAATAAAGGCAAATCCAATCCAATCCAATGATAACTTCTTCAATTAGCTATCTGGCTAGCTATCTATTTGTTATACTTTTGCTGTCTATTAGCTGTCTGGCTGGCTAGTCTAGCTGGCTATCTATTAGCTATCTATCCAGCTGTTACCTGGCTTTTAGCAAGATTTCTATCTATTTGAGTTATTCCGCGTTGAGTGAACGCTGGCGCATGTGGCTGCCGCTGCTCACCCACAGCAAAAAAAAAACTTCTCGTGACTGTAAAGTAACCTTGAGAGTTTTGAAATGTGCATATAAATGAAATGTGTTATAATTATTATCTGTTGTCTATGATATGGTTATGCAGTTTACAGTAATCCTTGTGACCAGAAGGTGGCAGTGTGGAGACATTGATCTCAGCGTTAAAAAATAAAAAATCCTGAAGATATCACGGGATTTTTTTTTCATTAAATCAGGCTTCACTGAAATCCTTCAAATCACGTTTTATGTATAATTTCAACATCCATTTTTTTGTTTTGAAAGTATGACATATTCAGCATCTAACACTGGCACTTGTCTATTGTCTATTTTCAAAGCGAATGTCAAGCACGGCGAGGCCTCGAAACCCTCTTGCTCAAAGCCTAGCGTCTCATTCGGTGGCATCCGTCACCGCCTTCCCCCAGTCAAGCCGTCACATCTGCTCGGTAATTAAAAAAAAGTCGAACGCTTGCAGACAAAAGGCGGCCATCGCAAAGCAGCCCAAATCAACCTCAGATCCAATCAACGTCTTTGGTGCAATGTAAGATCTGTCAAACGTCAGTTTTATTTGCGCCGGTTATGCCGTAATTAGCGATGGCTGAGGGGTCGTGTGCAATTAAAAGCAGACGACACAAAAATCTCAGCGGGTTCGAGGGTTGCTACGCCGATATCCAACGAGACCCCCCCCGACTGGGTTATCATTAGCGACTGGACGCTACAAACGATGAGTGAGGCCTTGACAGGCCATTAAGTGACGTCAGCCGATCATTCCCCGGGGTCGCTAATCAAAATGGCGGGAGGATGGAATTAATAAGATGGCGGCGTGAAAGTTGCGCAACTACAGTAAAGTCTCGTTATATCGATATGGGTTATATCGATAGTACTGCTTATTACGATACTATTTCTATGAACGCAAGGAAAAAAATTACATGCGCGCAGGATCGGATATATCGATAGTCCGGTTATATCGATATTTTTTCAGACTCCCGAGAATATCGATATAACGAGACTTTACTGTATTACAGACCGAATTACGGGGGGGTGGACAAAGGAGCATCTGCCATGCAAAATACAAGTCCCAAAAACCGGACTCCATTTTGGCTCAAACAGGGAAATCGTGGTCAACTGTTAGCAGGTATTTAGTCTGAATAATCATCCCTGTGGCGCGGAAAAAATATATATATATATATATATATATATATATATATGCAGTAAAGTCTCGTTATATCGATATTCAAGGGAGTCCAAAAAAAATATCGATATAACCGGGACTATCGATATATCCGACCCTGTTTGCATGTAATTTTCTCCGTGCGTGCATAGAAATAGTATCGATATAACCGGGACTATCGATATATCCGATATCGATATAACGAGACTTTACTGTATACAGTAAAGTCTCGTTATATCGATATCGGATCGATATATCGATATAACGAGACTTTACTGTATACAGTAAAGTCTCGTTATATCGATATCGGATATATCGATAGTCCCGGTTATATCGATATTTTTTTCGGCTAGTCTTTGTATATATCTTTGTATATATATACACACACACATTTAATACCGATCCGATGATACATTCCACGCGGTTTAACGTCACGACTAGAAAACCTTTTTTTCCCGCCACTTGTTTAAAGGACAAGCAACACCATTTTAGGTGTACTAACTGACATCAGAAAAACATTTCATAGCATCTAAAATACCCAAAACACACAGGCTGATATTTTTAGTCAAATGCAAAACACCAATAAAATGAGTTAAATTGTCCCAAAACTACTTCAAAATGACCTCGGAGAAGGCGGGTTTCACAAGGTCCCGCCCCCTTGTTCGTGACGTCACTCTATGACATATTCGCCTTTGCCGAGAATCAAAACAATGGCTTCAGATTCGGAGAAGATGCTTTCTTGTTACTCATCCAGTTATGAATATGATTCAAATCGTTCTGAAGAGGAAAGCATAAATATTTGCATTCAATTAAAGAAGTCCTTCTGTGTCATTTTGAGGTGTCAGGACTCCAATGTAGCGTCCCAGAAAATGCACAAGATGGCGCACAAGCTCCGTTGGAAATGGGCTGATTTGTCTGCTGGGAATTTGTGTCAACTAGTATCAAATAGTAGTCTTGGTGCAACTCACAACGATTCTCCATCGTGTAATTTATGTAGTTTTCCTTCTAATTTTGCCATCAACACGAATTTTTCAGACCAAACAAAGTACCCAAAATTCATTGTGTGTCGCTTTCTCGGTCAGGGGCGTTCCTTCAGTGACGTAGGGTGAGGACTCGTCACCAACTCAAAAACAAGACTTCCGGAATATTCAGCGTGAGTCTTAAAACATAAAATATAGCTATATGCCGTGGAATCTTTGTAAAATATGCTCAGTAGAAGTCATTTGAGACAAAAAAAGTTTTCGAATAGGAAGCCAGTATGCTAACTTAGCAATAATATGCTAATGGCGACAAACAGGAAGAGTGAAACGCATTCAAAAGTGGCCTTCCCTCTACTCCGCGATGCATTTGTTAGTTGCATGACTGCGTAGATAAATGGCACCATGAAAAGCATTCAACCCCCAAAACCCCTTCTACTTCTTCTGTTTCGTAAACATTCGTTATCACGCAAGATGGGGAATAAAGGTGCGCAACAAGCGAACCAAGTGCACCGCGGCGGCCATGATAATCATGAAGTGTACAGTAAGAGGGCACCCGGAAAAGGTTAATAGAGTGCATGTGATCTTTTTGTCCCGATAAGACTCAAAGCGAATTAGCCTGTCTGCTTCGGGGGGTGGTGGGGGGTTTGGGGGAGCGATGGCGGGCAACAAACAGGAAGGTAATGAAGGAGAACGAATACAGGAAATACAAGAGAAGCTCAAATCAATGGCGTGACATATCGCCTTGTCTTGTTGGGAAGCGCCGTCAATGCGGATGAATGGCGCCGTTAAAGTTGATAAAACAGCCATTCGCTACGCCCCCCCAAAAAAAAAAAAAAAAAAATCTCAACAGTCGGGTAGTATTTACATTAACTCATTCACTGCCAGACCATGTGCCAGGGTTTTTGTCATTTTCACTCAAATTGCAGGACCCACGGAATACTGAGTTTTAGGGCTACATCAACATTCAATGCAGCATAAGAAGAATACAATACAAAACATCCGAATGGCTGTCTGGCTGGCTGGCTATCTGTTAGCTATCTCATAGCTAGCTAGCCTTTTATTAATTTGAGTTATTACGGGTTGAGTGAACGATGGCGCATGTGGCTGCCGCTGCTCACCCATAGAATAATTTATCCTGTGACTGTAAAGTGGCCTTGAGAGTTTTGAAAGGCGCTTACAAACGAAATGTATTATTATTATTAATATTATTATTATAGCGCTTTGACAACAGCTGCAGCAGTAACCAAGCGCATCACAAAATAGTCAACATTAAGCAAAATAATAAACAACAGTGACATGAAGGCAACATTTTAGAATGTAATTTTAGAATTTAAATGAAATTCTCATTTAGATGCGACTGTTTGGCGTTCCGCCTGCATCAAGCTTGAGCCCACTTTACTTAACTCATTCACTGCCAGATGATGTGCAAAAACGTGTCCACTCCAGTGCCAGGGTTTTTGTCACTGTCACTCGAATTCCAGGACACACAGAATATTGAGTTTTAGGACTACATAAACATTCAATTCATCATAAGAAAACTTGAATGATTTTCTTTCATCAGAAAAAAAAAGTTAATTCCTAAATTCTGGAGTTATATGAGCCTGAAATGGGGGCAGTGGTAGAAAAATACAATACATACATATTGATTTATATAGCGCTTTAACATTTGATTGTGTAACAAAGCGCGAACATGAAAAAAAGGAAATGCTGCCTCCTTGTAGAAAAGAAAAAACATTGACAGAGGCCATGCCCAGCGCTTTATCGGCACACAAGCATGAAAAAAAAATGAAACCCGAACAAATTCGGGAATAGCGCTCTCCATCAAATTCTCAATTCCAGGATAAATTTGGCAATGGCAGTGAATGAGTTAATGGTCAAGTGTGTCGAACACACAAGGAATTTAAATGTCTGCTGGATTTGGTGCGTATAGATCGGTAGCGCCTGCCTGAGGGGATTCGCTGGAAAAGGTGGTGGGCAGGGTGCGAAGGGTCCAGTAAGAAATATATTGTCGCGGAAAATGTTTCGCAGATTAACTCACGGTACGATTATAGACGACCTAGCGTTAAAGAAGCAAAATCACATGCCAAAATCATTTTAATAATTAATAATAAATTCAACAATGGCAGTGAATGAGTTAATGTTAGATGCCGATTCCTCATTGGGAGAAAATAAGTTATAGATTAGTAACAGATCACCCGTAAGATCAACTAATGCACAGGACACGGATTTGATAAAAGATGAAGACAGACGGAGGCAAATATGCCCGAAAGGCAATCAAGAGTCCGTATTAATTATGCTAATGATTTGGATTTGCTACTTCATTAAGCAGCATGTTGAGCCGTCTGATGACAATGGAAGTGACACTTTTAATGTGCGCAGCCAGCACACGGATGCTAATTACGGCATCTGTCAATCATCGCCGATCGGGTTTGGTCAGCGGCATGCCAGCGGCAGAGCCGACGGGCGACGACGACGTTTAATGAGCGCCTTTAATTCACTCGTCACGGAGATGTTGGATTTAGAGGATAGGTATGCATCTTAATTATAAAATACTACTACTACTACTACTATTACTAATAATAATAACAACATAATTCTAATAAAATAATAATAATAATTATAAACTACTACCAATAATATAAAATTCTACTACTAACTATAATATAAATACAATTATAATAACACTAAGAAAAATAAAAATCTAAACCACTCCTATTATTACTAATACTACTACTAATAAAAATAACAATAAAAATAAATAACAATGCTAATAATAAAAATAATCATATCATTATAAAATACTACAAATAATAATACAAAATGCTACTACTAATAAGTATAATAATAAAATATATACTAATCATAAAAACATTACTAATACTACTACTAATAAAAATAACAATAAAAATAAATAATAATGCTAACAATAATAAAAATAATCATATCATTATAAAATACTACAAATAATAATACAAAATGCTACTACTAATAAGTATAATAATAAAATATATACTAATCATAAAAATAATAAAATTATAATAATATGACTAATAAAATAATAAACTCTGACTACTGTGATTACTAATACTACTAATATAACAATAATAATAAAAATAATATGGCTAATAATAAAACAATACAAATAATCATATAATTATATACTACTACTAAAAATAACAATAATAATACAAAAAGCTACTACTCATAACTATAATAAGAACATAATACTAATAATGAAAATAATTACATTATAATAATACTACTAATAAAATAATACTAAAAAAATATAAACTACTACTACTATCATTACTACTACTAATAAAAATAACAAAAAATAACAATAAAATTATAAAAAAAAAACATATAATTATAAGCTACTATTAATAATAACAAATGCTACTACTATAACTATAATAATAAAAAAACATGAGAATTAAAATAATAAAATAATATACTATGAATAAAATAATCATAATATAAATTATAAACTATTACTACTACTCCTAATAATAACAATACACAATAGTACTACTACTACGACTAGTAATATAAAATATAATGATAACAATAATAATAGTAAAAGCCCAGCGTGACAGCTCATGGGCTTTAGAGCGCCTCATTGTCATATCAGAGGAAATATACGCCGTCGTGTGGCAGCGATTTAATGGTCGCCATTTGATTTTTCGGTGAAAAGGAATCTTTGGCCATGACAAAATGAATCAATTTGCATTTTTTTTATGCTACTCAAGGGGGAAAAAAAAGCCACACATTTGTGAACTAGCTATTCTGTTATGTAACTTGACGTTACTTGACTCAAGACAGTTCCATCTATGAAATATGTTTTTTTTAATACTTGGACTATGTACAGCACAGGTGTCAAAGTCAAGGCCCGCGGGCCAAATCCGGCCCGCCACATCATTTTTTTCGGCCCGCGAAAGCAAATCAAACTTGTTAAATTCCATGATGATTGCTAAAATCTGAGCCAAAATTTCATATTTTTGGATGTCAACCACAATAAAAGTCATTATTCTTGACTTCAGATTTGAAAACGAGTTATTCATTAATTTGCTGTGTGCTCTAGTTGTAATATTTGAAGGGATTTAAACATTCTAATGACTTCCCCAAATTCATAACGGCCCTCGAGAGGAAACCACAACAACAATGTGGCCCGCGGCAAAAAATGACCCCTGATGTACAGTTTTATTTCCCAAACAATTTTTGCACAGTTAAAAATTTCAGTCTTACATTACTACAGTAAAGTCTCGTTATATCGATATCGGATATATCGATAGTCCCGGTTATATCGATACTATTTCTATGCACGCACAGAGAAAATTACATGCAAACAGGGTCGGATATACAGTAAAGTCTCGTTATATCGATATTCAAGGGAGTCCGAAAAAATATCGATATAACCGGGACTATCGATATATCCGATATCGATATAACGAGACTTTACTGTATCGATAGTCCCGGTTATATCGATATTTTTTCGGACTCCCTTGAATATCGATATAACGAGACTTTACTGTATATGCATATAATATTATATATATATATATATATTTGTTTTTATCTTTTCACCCTTTCAATTTTGCGGCTGTCGATTGAAAATTCCCCCCAATTGTGGCACTATTAAAGGCTTTCTGATTTTGATTATTTTATTAAACTGCAAAATAAAAAAAACTTAAAAAAAATAAAATCCCCGTTTATTTAACACTGCAAGTTTTTTTGGTCACTTTACCGCCTAAAAATATGCGAATGTAAATACCTCATTTTTTTATGCAGATGTCTAATGTGCTGGGGGATCATCTGAGCACGGCTTTTGTCGTTACAATCTGGCATTTGCGCACTAATTACCGTAGCGGAATCCGAGATGTCAAAGAGGAATTGTCCAGGGAAGATGCTGGGGGGCGGGGGGGAGGGCTTGTAGTGGGAGAGAAAAATGATTCTAACTCAAACTATTTGACAGACAAAACATTCCTTTGTCATTGTGATCACAAACAGATCAGATTAAATGAACGTTTATAGAGATTTTTATTACTGTTTTTTTTTTTTGGTTGTTTTTTTTTAAACAGACTTATTGTCACATAAAAGTCAGCGAGACCGTTTCTTTTTGAACTGTTTTTTTCTTTTTCTTTTTTTTTTAATACACCATAGCAGTTATTTTTGTTTGAAATCAACCGATAGAGAGAAAGAGAGCAACGACATGTCCCGGCAGAGTTGACATGTATCCAAAGCGAATTCAAGTAGAGGGCTGGGGGGGGGGGGGGATGAGTGGGGAAAGGGCTATTACTATTTCGGAAAGTGGATTCACACTGTCCACTTCACTGCAAAACAAACATTCAAATATCGCTGGCTAGTTTTGTTTTACTGTTAGCAGGATTTTCTCCCCCCTCTGACCCGCAAAATAAAACATTCAAGTGTTGTAGTTGTTATGAGCCAGCATTGTGATTGGTCAATGGACACAGGAAATACAATGCGCTATGAAAACAATACAAAAAAAAAGGAACTTTCGGGAGTAGTTGCGTTATTTAAAAAAAAAAAAAGAAGATATTTCAACACAGTGCAATTCTACGAAAGACATTTGGAGACACACTGAAAAGAATAATATATATTTTTTTTCTGTTCAGTGTGTCCCCAAACACTCCTTTGTACAATTCGGAAGCCAGAGAAGCAAAAAAGAACACATGATCACGGCTAAGAGCAACTTTTGTTCTGAGTGCTAATAAGCTTTGTGTTTAATCAGGAGCGACTTAAGCGCGCACCCTCCACCGATCCTCCCGTTTAATGGTGATTAACCCAACAAAATAAAAATAAATGAGAGAGGGAGAGGAAACCACACCCGAGAGACGTGAGAAAAGAACAAAAAAAAAACCATGAAACAGGGAAGATGAGGGGCTAACAAAAAGAAGCAGTGAGGAGAAGACCACCTGGTTTCCACGCAGAGTCCCGTCTTGATGCGCAACGCCCTTTGACCCCCGCCCCCATCACTTGAGCAGCACCATGATGTGATCGTCGATGGGCATCTCGGTGACCATCTTGCCGTCCGGACCTTTCAAACTTTTATCGGCGCCCTGGAAAGGACAACACGGAGGAGGTTGAACCAAGCTGACATTTACATGATTCAAACCTTTTTTTAAAGAAATTAATTTATGTATTTTTATGTGGACATTATTCTTTTAATATTTGAAAAAAAATCAGTTGTATCTTTCATTAAAATATTTTTAAAGCATTTAACTTATTCACAAACGTATTCTTGAATTAAAAATATGACAGAGCGACATTCTCAAATTTGTTCGTTTTTTTTTTTTCATGCTTGGGTGCCGATAAAGCAATGGCCCTGGCCTCCGGGATTTTTTTTCCCCTTTCCACAAGGCGACAGCATTTCCCTTTTTCCACGTTAGCGCTTTGTTCCAGCATCTATAAAGCGCTATATAAATCAACATGTATTGTATTTTGTACACCTGACCCCATTTCAAGATCATATAACTCCAGACCCATATAATTTAGGAATTAACTATTTTCTTCCAATGAAAGAAGAGAGTCTAAAGTTTCTTACGCTGCATTGAATCTTTTTGTAGTTCTAAAACTCAATATTCTGTGGGTCCTGGAATTCAAGTGACAATGACAAAAACCCTGGCACTGGAGTGGACACATTTTTGCACATGAATTAGTTCATTTCTGCATTTTTTTATGTGCAACTAGTTATGTATTTCGCAAATACATTTTTAAACATTTAATATTCACAACAGCAAAAAAAATTGTTAAGCAGAATAAAGGGAACTTTTATGCATCAAAAAGTCAAAAGTATGGACCAAAAACATATTTTTGAGAGGGAAAAAGTACAATTTCGGCATGGTCAGAACTCACGTAAACACAGATTCGGGTTAAATTGCCTTTTGAAACGGGCGACTCCGTGGCAACAACAGCAAAGTTAGCACGAAAAAGTGACACGTATTAGCGAAGGGGTCAGCTCCCATGGTCAACCGGGAGCGCACAAAGGCCTCTTGTTTGCTGGCAAGAGCTGCCGTGAATGAGCCACGCCAGTCAGCAGGCTCTTTCTAAGTTCAAATGAGGTCGTGGTGCAGAAAACACTCCAAATGTGGAGTAAACAATAAACAAACGCAGCCCATCTCAAAGACAATAACAAGATTTTAAACCCCTGCAGAAACACGGATTTTGCTCCATTATACTCCGAAAATCATTCCACGCCGCTACGTAGCTTTTTTTACATGGCGACTGCAGTCTCGTCAATGTTTTAAGCGAACGGCTTCATACAGTAGGTGCACGTGATTATATGAATTACTTAATTCCACAAGTAAAATACATCAACCAACCTGTGCTAGCAGGAACTTGACGCAGGCGACGTGACCTTCGAGGGAGGCATAGAACAGCGGAGTGAGTCCATGTTTGTCGGTAGCCTGCAAATGGGACGCAGTGCGCCGCTTATTGGAGGTGAAGACAAAAACAAACAAGAAAAAAAAAACACAAATGCATATATTGGGAACATAATCCTGGTTACGTTGATATCTGCTCCCTTGGAGATGAGGAACTCCACCATGCGGGTCTGGCCAAAGTCGCAGGCAATGTGAAGGAGCTTCCTGCCGTTGTCCAAGGTCCGGTTGACATCTTCAGTCTGCCATGCCCAAAAGAGATAGAAAGGGGGTGGAGGGTGGAGGGAACGTAACAAATACAGTGAGACCTCAATTTACAAACACCTTAACTTACAAACTTTTCATCTTACAAACATCAAATGTATGAAAATTAAACCTTATAATAAGCACTATTTTCATAATACACACCCACCACGGCTGGCGGAGTGATCTTCGGCGGAAGCACACTACTGAACAGCACCAGAGGTTAAGTTACCAACAGTCCTTATGGATGGTGACTCTCCTTCCATAAGCCATCCACGACCATCGAAAAGGTAAATAAAACTTTATTATACAGCACAATTTATTTCTTTAATTACAGTCCTCATGTAATGCACCTCTCTTTCCAAACAGCAATTCCCTTTGACCTTCCGACGTCCAACGCCACTCCATCAAGCCATAAATGACCATCACAAATGTAAATAGTGACTTTATGATACAATGCGGTGTATTTCTTTCATTACAATACAATAGCACATTTATTATACATAGAATAAGGTATGTTGTGTGTAGTTTTAAGGCTTATTTACTTGAAAAGTATATTTTATGGAAACCCGGGAACGGATTATTCCCATTTTAATGGTTTCCTATGGGAATATTTTTTTTGAAATACACACTTTTCGCCTTACACACTCTGTCTGGGAACCAATTAAGTTCGTAAGTTGAGGTCTCACTGTAATGACTTCCTATCAGGAGTGACGGCATGAAGATGTGCTTAAAAAAAGCCTAGCCTAACAGCTAAAGTAGTAGAACATGTTTGGCATGCTCCGTTATTTGACGGATGCTAATCGGTAAACAACACCTGGAGGACAACCATGGGAGTGGTGGAATGTAAGGTGCGAAGGGGTTCAATCAAATGCATGCTCGAATTAATTTGTTACGCAAGCTACTGGTTACCAAAAGCCTATCTAAGCATGCATGTCATACACAGCCTGAAACATGATTCTGGTGGAGTTAATGTTCATTGAAACGAAAGCTAAAAGCTGTAACATGACGACAGGTACGTTCCTGTCAGCGACGTCTCCCAAAGCGCGTCACAATGCGAGCGAAAGGCAACCTACCAACACATGGAAATGCCAAACATTATCGGTTAAAATCACACTTCGACGTAACTATTTCGTTAAAGACTTGTGTGACAACCCCACGGGCCCAAAAGAACGGTTCACGAATCAACTTAATGACGTTAGCCGAGCGGGGCTAACGCTAGCATGCTAAAGCACTTTCCACACGGCGGCCACTTGTCGGAAGAACATTAAACTCGCTTGAGTGAGCACAGACGCATCGGATAGTCCTCCTGGTTTATTGTCTCTCACCGTCCTCAGATTGTGTTCGACCACATCCATATCGCCGGTCTTCACCGCCCAAGTCAAATGAGTGTCCCCCATTTTGTGCGTGTGCTTCTTAAAAGTGATGGTCCAGGAAAAAAAAAAGTTAGCTTAGTTGCTAGCGGAAGGTAAAGTGTTCTTATGGTCGCGGAAAGCGGGCGACTCAAATGTTTAGCCCAAAATGACAGCGAATGGTTTTAGTTTGAGCCGAAAGGTGACAAAAATACGGAAGGAAGCTGAAAGTAAATCTGGGGTGAAAAAGGCAAATTAGCAGAAAGGGATCCGCCTTACTAGGACCGGCACTTCCGCTGTCGTCACCCTCAGGACTTCCGCTGTCGTCACCCGGAAGTAAAGAATAACAAAGGAGAAACGCGAAATTCTGATTAGCAACACTTTGTTACATTTAAACATTTTTAAATTCAATTTGCAACTCCAAAGCAGTATACGGTGTCACTGTTGCAATACTACAACCACAACTAAAAAATATTCTTTTAATTACGATTATAGAAGCTCAATCACATCAAATAAACTATTGTGTTTTTTCAGCACAACCAATAGCTGTAGCATTACTTTTGCAAACGATTTCACCCCAATATACTGGTACTACTAATGGTAATATTAATATTTACATGATAACGTGCATATTATTGCCACACTACTCAATGTATGACAGCTACCACTCATTTGAATTTTAGGATTCTCACACATCCCAATAATAATATACATTTTGCAGTACAAATGTTTGTAATTGCAATGCTAATATTGCTTATTATTGATATGGATACAGTAATTAGTATTATATTTTGATTTAGGCAAATCATATTAGGTAGACGAATGGGTTTCTGTCAAATTATTATTATTATTATTTCTTTCATAACTTTGCTGCTGTGAAATGTAAATTTCTCCACTGCGAGACTAATAAAAGCAAATCCAATCCAATCCAATTAGATGCCAAACGTATAACACAAAAAGAAAAAGCATGTACAGAACTCAGATTGTTAATCGGTCCATTTGCAGCTACGCGAGACATACAGGGATGGACATGCTATCCAAATCCTTGTAATATTGATCCAAACGGACAGTCGGGGATGTAGGAAATAGTTATGACTACCTTGACCCGTCCAAGCTCAAGAAGGGGAGCTCGAGGGGGGAGTCAAACGTCTCTTTGCGATAGCATCGCGCGCCTTCATTTCCTCTGAGCTAACCTTGTTGCCCGGACGAATGCTAGCGGCGTTAGTCTGCTGTGCCTTCTAAGCCCTGACACCAATGTTGCCATGATATCTTGACACGGGATCAGCTGCTCATGAAGAAGAGGAGTAAAGAATCAAGACGCCATTTTGGATATTATTGTCCAGCTCTGCTTGATATAGGCACTTTTCTAAGCTAACAGTCGAAATTGATATTGTGACTGTGATAATACGGTCTCAGGAGTGACTGTTTTAGTATATCAATACCTCAGTGGGGCCTTCAGTTGATGCGGAGATCATTAATCCGACTGTGGATTGATAATACTCACATGGTGTGAGTGTCGCTTTCTTTGTTTGAGCTCCTGCAGATTCTCCCTCGCCTGTGTGATTGAGTTCATTATAGTTAGAAGCGTCAATGTCAAGACAACATGGCCGTAACAGAAAGACGAAGCCGCACCAAAGCTAATTTAATTCATCTATTTACGGCGGCGTCCAAGTTTTTGCCTGAGAAAAAGTCATAAAGTGAAAAGGCACGCCGCCTCCGTTTTTCAATCCATTTGCGGCACAATAGAGGTTAGCTAGCTATCTAGCTGGCTGGCTAGATAGCTTTCTGGCTGGCTAGCGAGCTATCCATCTGGATATATATTAGCTATATAGCTGGATAGCTTTCTAGCTAGCTAGCTGTTGGCTATCTATTAGCTAGCTAGCTAGCTGCCGTTCTAGCTATTTGAGTAACTTCCGGGGTGAGTGAACGCTGGCGCGTGTGGCTGCCGCTGCTCACCCACAGAATAACTTATCCGGTGACTGTAAAGTGACCTTGAGAGTTTTGAAAGGCGCTTATAAATGAAATGTATTATTATTATTTATTATTAATAATAATAGAAGTTATATTTAAAAGTTTCAAGGTTAGTTGGCCGCTGAACACAAGGCCCACAATGGAAGCACATAAAATCTGGGGTCAATCTGAGGTGAACAGACACAGTCTTCATGTAGGAGATCTGGCCCTGGACTAATTTAAGATTTGGCTCATTCACAGGAAGAGCTAATTAGCCAAGTTACAAATCTATCAGTTCATGGAAATGACAACCAATTAAAATGTCTATGTTCTGTTGTTTTATGGACGTTGATGCTTGGGACGTCCAGGGGCGTGGTATTCAAATGAAGATTTGTTTTACTAATGTGTCACTTAAATTTGCATATATTCTCAATAAATAGCATGGCGGAGTGCTGCAGAAGTTTGGTCATGAATAGCTACGTCCCCTGCCGGCAGTAAAGGACAATATTCCTGTGTTTGAGCCTTTGTTCACAGTATCTGAACAAACACAACTCCATTTTTTACACACCCTCCACGGGGCGGGAGGGAAGGACGAAATCTTAACTCCAACCGACCCGCATCCGCCATTTTTATTCGATTATAACTCTCCGAGGATTCTCAGCATTACTCTAACGGATGCTCAAACGTCGCAATTATACAATTTAGTCGACTAATTCCACACGCATGACTTATTTCGGGATTCAATCAGTCTGTACGCAATAACAATATCACGTCGTAATTCAGCGAGCGCGTTGAGTCGGTAATGCAATTCATATTGAATTAGTGTGCATGGTAATGGGAAGTAAAAAATGGGGCGCGCGGATAAAAGTAGCCTGTCGCCCCCCCATCTCTTTATACCTCTCTTCTTTTTTATTCATCTAGCTATCCAGCTATCTAGCTAGCTATCTAACTCGCTACCTACCTCGCTATTTGCTATCTTGCTGGCCAGCTGGCTACCTAAGTCGCTACCTACCTAGCTATCTATTAGCTATCTTGCTAGCCAGCTAGCTATCTAGCTCGCTATCTATTAGCTATATGGCTATCTGGCTATATATCTAGCTATCTATTAGCCTCTGTATTAGCTAGTTAGTCAGCTTTCTATCTATTTGAGTTACTTCTGGGTTGAGTGAACGCCGTCTCATGTGGCAGCCGCTGCTCGCCCACAGACAAACCTAGGCACTTAGGAATTAAATGTATTATTTTTACTATTACTATTACTACTACCCTACTACCATTACTACTGTTACTATTACTATTACTACTACCCTATTATCATTACTACTACTATTACTACTGTTACTATTACGACTACTATTACTACTACTACTACTACTACTATTACTACCACTATTACTACTATTACTACGACTACAACTACTACTACAACTACTACTGATACTATAACTACTAGTACTACTACTATTACTACTACTACAACTACTACTACAACTAATATAACTACTATAACTAGTATTACTCCTATAACTACTATAAATACTATTACTATTACTATAACTACTATTACTACTACTACTACTATTACTACCACTATTACTACTATTACTACGACTACAACTACTACTACAACTACTACTGATACTATAACTACTAGTACTACTACTATTACTACTACTACAACTACTACTCCAACTAATATAACTACTATAACTAGTATTACTCCTATAACTACTATAAATACTATTACTATTACTATAACTACTATTACTATAACTACTATTACTACTACTATTACTACTACTACTACTACTACTATTACTACCACTATTACTACTATTACTACGACTACAACTACTACTACAACTACTACTGATACTATAACTACTAGTACTACTACTATTACTACTACTACAACTACTACTCCAACTAATATGACTACTATAACTAGTATTACTCCTATAACTACTATAAATACTATTACTATTACTATAACTACTATTACTACTACTATTACTACTACTACTACTACTACTATTACTACCACTATTACTACTATTACTACTACAACTACTACTACAACTACTACTGATACTATAACTACTAGTACTACTACTATTACTATTACTACAACTACTACTCCAACTAATATAACTACTATAACTAGTATTACTCCTATAACTACTATAAATACTATTACTATAACTACTATTACTACTACTATTACTACTACTACTACTACTACTATTACTACGACTACAACTACTACTACAACTACTACTGATACTATAACTACTAGTACTACTACTATTACTACTACTACAACTACTACTCCAACTAATATAACTACTATAACTAGTATTACTCCTATAACTACTATAACTACTATTACTATTACTACTATTACTACTACTACTACTACTATTGTTATTATTATTATTATTATTATTATTATTATTATTATTATTATTGTTATTATTATTATTATTATTATTATTATTACCATTATTATCGTTATCGTTATTATTATTATTATCATTATCATTATCATTATCACCAAACCGCACATTACGCAGAGGAATAATTTTACGCCATATTTATTTACATTTAATCATGCTACTGGTCTTTATGTAGTCATTCAAAGTAACTGTAAAACTCTGGAAAAGGCTGCGGCGCTGAAATAATACATTCCAAATTATAAATCGTCTTCCTTCACACTAAATTGATATTTTTGCTGCCAGTTTGGGCCTCTCGCCATGGTTTTCAATCAATTTTATGTTCACGTTGTCTTAAATGATATACCTCGGCGGAGAAAATATAGGCTCATAACTATTTATACGGACGGCTACAGTAAACATGATATGCCCTCTTGACCTTTAGTAGGTTGTAAATCATGATTATTATTATTTTTTTAATAGAGGAAACGCTAGAATTGGATCTCTTTTATTAACCCGGGCGGTTTCAATTTATTCTCCCGCGAAAAAAAAAAGCCACTAAAATGAGACGCTTGCATCGTTCACTCTCACAGCAGGGTCATTTCCCAGTGTGTCAAGTAACATCTTGAAAATCAGCATTGAGAACTTTGAGGATTTTTCTTAAAAAAAAAAAAAAATATATAAATATATCACTAATATGAAACTGCATGGGGGGTGGGGGGTGGGGCACAAGAGGAAACAAGTTATGAATAATTTTCCACTCGGTAGAGTTTCGGTGCCATCGAGCAAAATGTTTGAAATATCCACCGAGGCCTGCAGGATGGAGATAAAGGTGCATTATTCAAGCATGCGATGTACTCCATTACAAGCCTGATGATGATATAAAGTGGATGGGGAGAACCTCAAGTGGTGTGAATAGCTTATTTGTGGCTAGGTGTCGATAGCAGGGCGCCCTCTAGGGGTCAAACTATAAACACCATCTTGAACCGGGAGAGGGGGGGGGGCTCGGGGGAGATAATAATAATAATAATAATAATAATAATAATAATAATAATAATAATAATAATAATAATGCATTTAATTTATAATCTACAGAATCTGAATCATCTGTATTGGCCAAGTATGTAGAACATGCGAGGAATTTGTCTCCGGTAGAACACGCTGCACTAGTATCATCATAAAAAAAAAAGACATGACATGTAAATATGGATGACATGAATAAAGGCTAATCCAATCTAATCTAATCTAATCTAATTCCTGTATGTAACATGAATAACTGCGAGACAATGAGCAAAGTATATAGTAGACAGTGGTTCAAGTGAGTACAGAACCGGAGCGAAAAAGATTAGTCGCTGGAAAAGATGGTGGGCAGGGTGCGGAAGGTCCATATAAAACATTTTTTTTAAATTTCATTTGTACAATGTTATGATGTTCCAATGCCTTTTTTTTCAAATTTTGCCTAGCAACAAGTGACCTCAAAAAAGGTTCGAATACTGTTCGACAAGTGCGAAAAAAAAAAGAAAAAAAAACTCAGCGGTATGGTGACCTGACAAACTACATAATAATAATAATAATAATAATAATAATAATAATAATAATAATAAGTGACCTCAAAAAAGGTTCGAATACTGTCAACAACAAGTGCGAAAAAAAATAACTCAGCGGTATGGTGACCTGACAAACTAAATAATAATAATAATAATAATAATAATAATAATAATAATAATCATCATCATCATCATCATCATAATTATAACAACAATAATAATAATAATAACGATAATAATAATAATCCTAATAATAATAATTCTAATAATAATAATCATCATCATCATCCATTTCTTTTATAAGCGCCTTTCAAAACTCTCAAGATCACTTTACAGTCACAGGACAACTTTTTCTGTGGGTGAGCAATGGCAGCCACACGTGCCAGCGTTCACTCAACTTCGAAACAAAATAGATAGTAAGCTAGCTAATAGATAGCTAACAGATAGCTATCTAGCTAAAAACCTAGATAGGGTTAGCAAGATAGCTAATAGATAGCCAGCCAAGTAGCTAGATCAATAAAGAAGTATTTTCAGCGAATCAGTGTCCTCTATCTAATCCGGTTTTGTGCATCCTCTTCTCTCACACCAGCTACCTTCATGTCTTATTTGACAACATCCATAAACCTATAAATAAAATAAGTAATAATCATAAAAATAATAAAAAACTCACCTGTATGTATCAGCCGCCGTCATCGTTCCACGTAGAAGATACCTCTCATCCATCACTCGGACATCGACTCCCTCCCCCTTCTGAACAGGCCTTAGGTTGTGGGGTCTCATGTCAGCCTCCCGTGTGGAGACCTGATAGGATGTGACAAGTTTATTAGGCACGAATCAGGAGGGTACGTTTCTCCCTTCGCGGCGCTCCCGTCCTTTTTTTTTTTCCCTGTCACGGGTGACGAGATCCGCTCCCCTCGCGTTGGCTTTTCATCTGTCTTTGTTTATTCAAAGCCCAAAAAAAGGTACGGGGTGGGTGGTGGGTGGGCTGTTCTTGATGTTATCAGTGCCAGGGAAGAGACACCTTGGTGGATTCGTAAACAGACACGCATTTGCAAAGTATCAAAGAAAACCATGAGTAAAAATCTGCCAAGATGAAACAAACCTGACAGGGTGAAGCAAACGCATTCACAGTACAATGACCTGACACGGTATGGTCGTGCCGGGAGTCCTTTTAACTGCCACTGATTGGATTCCAAAAAATTATAAATTATTAATAATATAACAAACAGGTGTTGGTCATTCCAATCATTGGAATGACCAATCATTGGAATGACCAACACTGAATACTTAAGAAGTCTTGTTTTCGAGTTGATGACGATAGCTGACATGACGTCATGTAAGGAACGCCCATGACAGAGAAAGCGACACACAAGGCATTTTGGGTACTTTGTTTGGTCTGAAAATCTTGTGTTGATCCGTGTTGTTGGCGAAATTAGAAAAAACATAAATAACGTGCTGGTGAATCGTTCTTCTGACTTCAAGACAGCGCCGCGACAGTGGCTGCCTTTGCAGCAGCTCCTGTATTTTGTTTTTCTACTTTCATTCCTTTCATAACTTTGCTGCTGCGAAATGTAAATATCTCCACTGTTAGACTAATAAAGGCAAATTCAATCCAATCCAAAGTTAGCTAGCCAGCTAATGGATAGCAAATAAATAGTGAATAGTTAGCCAGATAGCCAACAGCTAGCCAGCTAAAAGCCAGTCAGCTAGACAGCTAATAGCTAGCGAATGGATAGCAAATAAGTAGCGAATAGATAGCCAACAGCTAGCCAGCTAGACAGCTTCCAGCAAGCCAGCTAGAGCGATAATAGCGAGCCAGCTAGCTAATTTATAGTGAAACAATAGCTAACAGATAGCCACACAGCCAACAGCTAGCCAGCTAAAAGCCAGTCAGCTAGACAGCTAACAGGTAGCGAATGGATAGCAAATAAGTAGCAAATAGATAGCCAGATAGCCAACAGCTAGCCAGCTAGACAGCGAATAGCTAGCCAGTTAGCTAAATTATAGCTAATAATTAGCTTATAAATAGCCAGCTAACAGCCAGTCAGCTAATAGCTAGCGAATGGATAGCGAATGGATAGCAAATAAATAGCGAAGAGCAGTTTCCGTCAGATCACGACGAAACTGAAACCGTCTGAAGGAAACAAATTGCCGTTGAACTAAATGTGTTTCTTTCGCTATTTTGCGCTAGTGGCTGTCAAAATGCGTAAATGGCGCAAGGGGGCAGATGCATCCCTGCTACTTCCACATGAGGTCTAATTTCCAATAACGCTAGGGTATTTATTAGCGTCGGAACCCTCAAATGGGAGACACGGGAAGACAGAGTGCCTATTCCAGGATTACCGCAAACTAGCTCGAGAACTGGCGTTACTTTTGTTCCTTTCCATGACGTTGCGTCTCATTTGCATAATTGTAATTTGCCTCTGTGGCCAAAAAAAAATAAATAAAATAAAATAAAATCCGACGGACACCCGCAGGTAGCGACGAGATGAGAAGCTTTTCCCACCTTCTTTTTCTTTCCGCTTAAATTGCCGTCTCGGGGGGAAAAAAAAAAGCTTGCATTTCCAGGTGGCCATTTGCTTTCCTTTAATGACATCTTGCAACAGATATCTTTTTTTTTCAAGGGGGGTTAAAATCAGACGCACTTTTTTTTTAACCCCCCTCCTGCTGACCATACCTTTTTCCGAGACTTTCCAACCCTTATTACTGGCAGGGTTTCTCCGACTGAACGCCCCTATTTGGCTAATGAGCTACGAAAGAAGAGCGTCTAAGGTTTCTAACACGGTATTGAATGTTTATGTAGTCTTAAAGGACAACCGACGTCTCCGGACAAATTGTGTCCATAATTCGTAAAATGGCTTCAAATGACTTCTACTGAGCGTATTTTAAAAAGATTCCACCGCATATAGCTATATTTTACGTTTTAAGACTCGCGCTGAATATTCAAGAAGTCTTGTTTTTGAGTTGGTGATGAATCCGTACGTGACGTCACTAAAGGAACGCCCCCTGACCGAAAAAAAAGACACATTGTAGCAGTCCTTCCATCACGTCAATGTATTTTGCTGTATTGTTTGGTCTGAAAACCTTGTGTTGCACCCAAAAGCCGCCAGAAGAGGGTGTCCAAGCTCCATATAAGGAATTTATCACCACAGGCCACAGGAGGTCGTCATTTTGTGCCTCTTTTCTGGTGATCGTTTCTCCCCAATGTTGCCTCAAAAGGGCATGGAATAAATTCTTTAAGCGATTGCAAATATGTATGCTTTCCTCTTCAGAACTATTTGAATCATATTCATAACTGGAGGTGTAACAAGAAAGCATATTCTCTGAATCTGAAGCCATTGTTTTGATTCTCAAGCAATGCAAGACGTCTTGGCGTGATGTCATAAACTGGGGGCGGGACTTTCTGAAAATGCCCAATTCGCAACGCAATTTTTTTGCAGATTTTGGACACTTTTTTTTATTGGTGTTTTGCATTTGAATAAAAATATCATACTGCATGTTTTGGGTATTTTAGATGCTATAAAACGTTTTTCTGATGTCAGTTAAGAAACAAAAAAGCGACGTCGGTTGTCCTTTAAAACTCAATATTCTGTGGGTCCTGGAATTCAAGTGACAATGACAAAAACCCTGGCACTGGAGCGACCCCATTTTTGTATATCTGGCAGTGAACGAGTTAAAGATGATTCTGATATTATCTCTGCGCTCGTCTTTAAATGCATTGCCGATGTCATCAATCAAGCTACTATCCAAAATAATGGCTGGATATTGCGCAAATACTGCAGTGGGATACAATCAATACAACTTAGCAAAAAGCATTTGTTTTGATGTTCGAGTGAAGCCGTTTCCGCTATTTTCAGCTCGACTGCTTCTCGGGGAGGGGGCTGAATGTCACCCAGTAAAATCTTCAGATGCTGAAGTGACTTCAAGAAGTTTGGCAAAAGCTGCATTCATTACTTTGACTCTGAAAATATGTACTATTATTTTTTTTTTTCCAGTGGATTGTCAATCTTGCGGTAAAAGCAACTCTCTGCAATGACACCCGCAGCTAATTAGCCCGAGACGGCGCCATAAAATCTTTTTGTTGTTTTGGATTGTTTTTTTGTGTGTACTGTAGGACTACCTGTGTGAATATTTCCACGTATCCCTTCCTAGAGGGCTTGTTACTGTGTTCGCGCGTGTTGCTTAGCCCTCTAAATTTAGCCTGACTAGTATTCGCAGGGCTCTTTTGTCCCTCAACTCCCAATCAATACTGGATGCATCTACGGGGGGGGATCTAGCAAAGCAAAATGGCTGCGGGCAAATTCCCTTCCCACCATTTTTCTATATACAGTGAGACATCAACTTACAAACACCTTAACTTACAAACCTTTCGTCTTACAAACGTCAAATTTATGAAAATTAAACCTTATAATAAGCACTATTTTCATAATACACACCCACCACGACTGGCGGAGTGATCTTCGGCGGAAGCACACGACCGAACAGCACCAGAGGTTAAGTTATCAACAGTCCTTATGGAAGGTGACTCTCCTTCCATAAGCCATCACGACCAACAAAAAGGTCAATAAAACTTTATTTTACAGCACAGTTTATTTCTTTAATTACAGTCCTTGTGTAATGTGCCTCTCTTTCCAAACAGCAATTCCCTTTGACCTCCAACGCCATTCTATCAAGCCATAAATGACCATCACAAATGTAAATAAAGTGACTTTATGGTACAATGCAGTGTATTTCTTTCATTACAATACAATAGCACATTTATTATACTTAGAATAAGGTACGTTGTGTGTAGTTTTAAGGCTTATTTAGTTGAAAAGTATATTTTATGGAAACCCAGGAACGGATTATTCCCATTTTAATGGTTTCCTATGGATTTTTTTTTTTAGATACACATTTTTCACCTTACACACTCTGTCTGGGAACCAATTAAGTTCGGAAGTTGAGGTCTCACTGTATATAAAAAAAACTGGCCTGGGATATAATGAAAAACATTAGCTGCCAGCGGGGTACATAACGCAAGGAGTTATGGAGCGCCGTTGCGAAGAATGATCCAATTACACCAATTGTATTTTTACAATTGGGGGGGTCATTTATCTTAGCACGGGGATGGAGATAAATAGTAGCTTAGCTTTGAGATTAAGTTGGACCAAATCACTTCATAATAGACCGTTAAAAAATACAATAAAATAAAAATATAAAAATATGTCGGGCTCGAGTTCCCAAGCAGCTAAATAAATATGACGCACTGGTTAGCGCTCTCTACCCGATGTCATAACATGACCAAATATGACAAGCAGGTATGCTAGTTTTAAGCTAATTGACGCCATGATGACTGTAAGTGCTCAGAGCGTTAGCATATCGTGACCGTTCTTGCTATTTCGTACACTTAATATTTTTGCTAACCTCATCTAGCGTTACTTTATGTTGACGATGTCCATTATCCTTGCCTTTTTATCGAGGATCTTCATCTGACACACGTCATAAATGTGCTAACGGATACGTTCAGTGTTGCGTTTAGCTTCTCAACTGGTAACAAACTTACTCGCTATATATTAGCTGTTTATTTCGCTTGACATCTTAACTAGCTTAACTATCTATTAGCAAGCCATAAGCTACCTGGCTAGCTTTTTATCTATTTGAGTTACTTCCGGGTTGAGTGAACGCTGGCGCGTATGGCTGCTGCTGCTCACCCACAGAAAAAAAACGTATCCTGTGACTGTAAAGTGTTCTTGAGAGTTTTGAAAGGAGCTAATAAATGAAATATATTATTAATATTATTAATTTCCATCACAATTTATAAAGCAGCCACATTGAGATTTGAAACTGGGTTGGGGTGAAGATCCTGATCCCCTTTCGAGCGGATAACACTAACTGGTAAACTACAACAAAGCCCCCAAAAAATGATTTCAAGTTAGCTTCTGTACATTCTTACTTTTTTCCTCTATTCACTTATTTTTATTTATCCAGCTATTTAGCTGTCTAGCTAGCTGGCTATCTAGCGGACTACCTAGCCAGCTATCTATTTGCTATATGTTAGCTGGCTGGCTGTCTAGCTATTCGCTGTCTGGCTTGCTGTCTAGCTAGCTATCTATTAGCTATATGGCTGTCTGGCTATCTAGCTAGCTTTCTATGCATTTGAGTTACTTCCAGGTTGAGTGAACGCCGGCGGGTGTGGCTGCCGCTGCTCACCCACAGAAAAACCTAACCTGTGACTCTAAAGTGACCTTGAGAGTTTTGAAAGGCGCTTAGAAATGAAATGTATTATTATTATTCTGATAAAGCGACACTAGCGTAATTGCTAAGCTAGTCGTCAACGCGGCGCAGTGAGGAGTCCATTCACAAATGCCATAGCTCCGCCCACCCAGATTGCGCCATCACAAGCGAATATTAGCAAAGTTACGTTGGGTTATTCTGACGGTAGCATAATTATATATGTCCAGTAGCGGGACACCCGGGAAATGCGTAAATGTGAACATTTTGCAGGCTGAAAAAAAAAAACAAACAATTCTGCGGGTCGGTGCAGGCTAGCTAATGAAGCTTGCTCGCTATCTGGCCGACTAATGAATTAGATGAGGCCGGCTAAAAAACGAGCTGACTGGCTACGGAAAATAAAAGGGACTCGCCGGCTGTGAATTTCGTGATTGATTTCACTCCTTTAAATTCTTCCACATCCTTTCCTTTAATTTATTTTGCTACCCCACGGTCGATGCGCTGTAAATGTAGCCGGTAATCGACAATTAAACGAGGCTCTAATGGCGCTGGAAGCGAGGTCGCCGGTTAGCTTAGCTTAAGCGGAGGATTGGAGACGAATCAATGGATAACATTTCCGTCGTTCGCCACCCGAAAATTTGGATGAAAACGATATGTGCGAAGAATTGCGGTTGACGCTTACATACGTCGCGTCATATTTTAGTCAACAAAATGCTACGTTTGGCTCGTTAGCTCGTCATTGTTTCGTTAGCGTAGTGGGAAAAAAATATATAGTTTGGCCTCCCGAATTATTATTTTTTTTTATGAAAACGATACGGGCGAACAATTGCGGTCGACGCTAACATACGTTGAGTAATATTTTAGTAAGAAAATGCTACATTTAGCTCTTTAGCTCATCATCGTTTTGTTAGCATCATGGAAAAATAAACAGTTCTATCCTTTGGCCTCCCAAAAATTTGGATGAAAACGATACATGCGAACAATTGTCATCAACGCTAACATATGTTGAATCATATTTTAGTAAAAAAAAATGCTACATTTAGCTCGTTAGCTTGTCATCGTTTTTTTAGAATCATGGAAAAAAAAATCCATCCTTCGGCCTCCCGAAAATTTGGTTAAAAACGATACATACGAACAATTGTCGTCAACGCTAACATACGTTGAATCATATTTTTGTGAAAAAAAAAAAAAAATGCTAGGTTTAACTCATTAGCTCGTCATCGTTTCGTTAGCGTCATGTAAAAAAAAAAAATAATTCCATCGTTCGGCCTCCTGAAAATTTGGATGAAAACGATACGTGCAAAAAATTACAGTCGACGCTAACATACATCGCACATATTTTAGTCAACAAAATGCTACGTTTGGCTCGTTAGCTCATCATCGTTTTGTTAGCATCATGGAAAAAAAACATTTCCATCATTCGGCCTCCCACAAAATTGGATGGGAGCGATATGTGCGAACAATTACGGTTGACGCTAACATACGTCGCGTCATATTTTAGTCAACAAAATGCTACGTTTGGCTCGTTAGCTCATCATCGTTTCGTTAGCATCATGGAAAAAAAAACATTTCCATCATTCGGCCTCCCACAAAATTGGATGGGAGCGATATGTGCGAACAATTACGGTTGACGCTAACATACGTCGCGTCATATTTTAGTCAACAAAATGCTATGTTTAGCTCGTTAGCTCATCATCGTTTCGTTAGCATCATGGAAAAAAAACATTTCCATCATTCGGCCTCCCCAAAAATTGGATGGGAGCGATATGTGCGAACAATTACGGTTGACGCTAACATACGTCGCGTCATATTTTAGTCAACAAAATGCTATGTTTGGCTCGTTAGCTCATCATCGTTTTGTTAGCATCATGGAAAAAAAACATTTCCATCATTCGGCCTCCCCAAAAATTGGATGGGAGCGATATGTGCGAACAATTACGGTTGACGCTAACATACGTCGCGTCATATTTTAGTCAACAAAATGCTACGTTTGGCTCGTTAGCTCATCATTGTTTCATTAGCATCATGGAAAAAAAAAACATTTCCATCATTCGGCCTCCCACAAAATTGGATGGGAGCGATATGTGCGAACAATTACGGTTGACGCTAACATACGTCGCGTCATATTTTAGTCAACAAAATGCTACGTTTGGCTCGTTAGCTCATCATCATTTCGTTAGCATCATGGAAAAAAAACATTTCCATCATTCGGCCTCCCCAAAAATTGGATGGGAGCGATATGTGCGAACAATTACGGTTACGCTAACATACGTCGCGTCATATTTTAGTCAACAAAATGCTATGTTTAGCTCATTAGCTCGTTATCATTAGCGTGAACGAAATACTTGCGGAAACCGACTCCCGGTGCATCTCGAGCATATTTGGGCCAATAAAAATGATTCTGATTTTATGGGGGTGGAGCCTGGGGGGGATGCTACTATGCTAGAACTGCTGCGAGGAGGCTCAAACAACACAAACAACTATCTTGTCAGGCCAAACTAGTCACTGTTAGAATACACTTGAATGCGAATGGCATACAAATGAGTGTTGAGGAATTGAAAGGGTTGGGGGGGGGGGGTGACTGGGGGGAGTCTTTAGTGCAATTAAAATGATGAGCTCTCTGTAACAGTCACCTTGGGTGAATCCCATAACTTTTTAATAATCGCCTCAACGCACCACAACACAACATAACACACAGCGCGCAACTTCCTGCCTCCCGGCGTGACTTTTTGACCCGGGTGGAATATTGCGGATTGTTACATAAGCGAAAATAAATAAAAAGCCCCTGCGATGGTTGGCCCACATGCTTGATAACACCACCTGTTTGTTTTTTTCTGGTATGCAACAAATGCCATTTAGGAAATTGATTGACTATTGATTGGCTTGTTGGTTGGCATTATTTAGGATGGACATTGATTGGGGAGTTGGAGGGGGGGATTTACCCCTGATCTAACTGTGTGTGGTCAGAACAAGTTCATTTGCTATATATTTGCTATCTAGCCATTTGCTATCCATTTGCTATCTGTTATCTAGCTAACTAGCTTGCTATCTATTTGCTATCTAGCCATTTGCTATCCATTTGCTATCTATTCGCTATCTATTATTTAGCTAACTAGCTGGCTATCTCTTTGCTATCCATTTGCTATCTATTTGCTATCTATTAGCTATCTGGCTAGCTAGCTAGCTGGATATTTATTAGCTATATGGCTATCTAGCTAGTTAGCTAACTGTCTAGCTGGCTATCTATTAGCTAGATAGCAAGCTTTCTATCTATTTGAGTGACTTCTGGGTTGAGTGAACGCTGGGGCTGCCGCTGCTTACCCGCAGAAAAACTGATCCTGTGACTGTAAAGTGACCTTGAGAGTTTTGAAAGGCGTTTATAAATGAAATGAATTATTATTATTATTATTATTATTATTATTACAGTAAAGTCTCGTTATATCGATATTCTCGGGAGTCGGAAAAAATATCGATATAACCGGACTATCGATATATCCGATCCTGCGGCATGTAAATTTTCTAATTGCGTTCATAGAAATAGTATCGTAATAACCAGTACTATCGATATAACCAATATCGATATAATGAGACTTTACTGTATTTTTATTATTATTAATAGAAGTTATCATATTTAAACGTTTCAAAGTTAGTTGGCTGCCGAACACAAGGCCCACAATGGAAGCCCAAAAAATCTGGGGTCAATCTGAGGTGAACAGACACATCCTGTTAAATTGACATCTTCATGTAGGAGATCTGGCCTTGGACTAATTTAGCCAGGTTACAAATCTATCAGTTTATGGAAAGGACAACCTATTAAAATGTCTACGTTCTGTTGTTTTGTGGACGTTGATGCTTGGGGCGTGGTATTCAAATTTCGAAGACTATGATTACTATGATTTGCACTTAAATTTGCGTATATTCTCAATAAATAGCTTGGCTACGCGTCCCCAGCCTTTGTTCACAATGTCCAACGAATATCTCTGACATCCCAAAAGGTCAACCTCGGCGCTGCGAGGTGTTCACCTGATTTATTGATCGCAGTGTACGAGACGAGTTATGGCAGGGTGAAGCTGCTCCGGGGTGAAATACACACCGAGGCTATGGGCTGTAATTGCATGTGGAATACCGGGGATTTGCCAAAATGGGTGTGGGGGAGCCGAGAAAACATTATCGTATCGCTTCTGCGAGCGATGAAAAATAAGTGGCGGCCATCTGTCCAATGCACATGCAAACGTCAGCAAAAAAAAAAAAAAAAAAGTAACAATGACCCTAAAATATTGGCGTTTCACCAAAAAAATGACAGACATCCTGTTTCTGAGACTACTTATAACAGCCACGCCCTTTTCATTCCACTTAACATCCACAGCTGTGAGACGCCCTTGTCGAATAGGAAAGGACACAGATGTCCAATACGCAAGTTTTCCGACCTTCGTTTTTTGGCTTGATACAATATGGCACCCATGTCGCTTCATTTAAAAGCAATGTGAGCCGGAGAGGACGGCGGGATTGCTTATCTGTATGCAGGCAGCCATTTTTTTTTTTTTTTTGCTTCCAGGAAAGCGCAATCACAGCCTGATACGGCCGCGACAAATTTGCAACAAAACCAATGTCGTTTAGCATTGAGGGGTGGTAGATAAGCAAAAGGGGGCATGCGTGAAATAGGCAAACAAAGAGAATGGAGGGTCCCAGCAGCCGCAGTGGAGTTAATCTTACTCGGCGGCGGGATTAGGAGTCACGCTTGTGTTTTCCCAAAGAAGAAGGAGGAGGCGGCTGAGGGCTCGCGTATGAACAACAACCCCGATGAGGGGCCACTTGAGGCTGAGGTAAACGGGCGCAGACGTTGAGTTTTTCCCGTTTTTAATTTCACGCGGAGATGGCCTGATGTTGTCGCACAGCCGCAGCGGCGCTGTGGGCACACGTTCCTGTTCCTGCGTTAAACTTCCAGTTGCATAAGAATGACTTGACAAAGTGGTTGCTAACCCCAAAAGAGGCCCATGGTTTGAAATCGGATACTGGGCAACACACGCAGCTCATTTATGTCGAAATCCTGCACCTGCACAACACTGCTGAAATCTGTTCCTGCACACGACCTAAACGTACTTGACAAAGCAACACATACCAGGCAAAGAACATATACCTACACAAAACCCGCACTGGCACATGTTCCTGCACAACAGCTAAAGTTGCCCAAACATGCGCCTGCACAGCTCCTGATGAAAAACAACCTGGTCCTGCACAACATCAACAGTTTTGAGAGATGCACTCTCCTATTCAATACTTGTTGTCGGTTTATCCAGCGTACACATTCATTCACGTTATCTATAGGTGGTTGACCCTGTTCCTGCTCTTGATCTACTTTTAAACCCTGTATTCATAAAAACTGTTCCTGCGCGGCCTGTCCTATAATTTACAAAGAAATTTAATCCTGCCAGACACTTGCCGTGGCTTTACTGAGAAAACTTGTTCCTGCACAGGAGCTGGAAAAATGGTCCCTGCAATTAGCCTAAACACGCGCCTGCACAGCTCCTGATGATACTTTATCGAAAAAAAAACCTGTTCCTGCAGAACATCAACAGATTCGAGGGAAGCACTTTCCTATCCAACCCTTGCTGTGGTTTCTCCAGCACACATAATCCTGCACGTTATCTACAGGTGGTTGACCCTGTTCCTGCTCTTGATCTACTTTTAAACCCTGCATTCATAAAACCTGTTCCTGCACAACCTGTCCTTTCATTTACAAAGAAAATCAATCCTGCCAGACACTTGCCGTGGCTTTACTGAGAAAACTTGTTCCTGCACAGGAGCTGGAAAAATGGACCCTGGAATAAGCCTAAACATGCACCTGCAAAGCTGCTGATGATACTTTACCCAAAAACAACCTGGTCCTGCACAACATCAACAGATTCAACCCTTGCTGTGGTTTCTCCAGCACACATAATCCTTCAGGTTATCTACAGGTGGTTGACCCTGTTCCTGCTCTTGATCTACTTTGAAACCCTGCATTCATAAAACCTGTTCCTGCACAACCTGTCCTTTCATTTACAAAGAAAATTAATCCTGCCAGACACTTGCCGTGGCTTTACTGAGAAAACTTGTTCCTGCACAGCAGCTGGAAAACACGTCCCCGCGCAGTTAGTTAGTTTGTTCCGAAGCCCCAGAATCCCTCATGGAAATGTAGCTGGCGCGTTTCATCCGATCCCTTGCCAAGTTTTGGTTATGGCGCGGCGCGTGCGGACTATTAATAATGCAGCACCGCCACGAAAGCACGGCTGTCAAGCGGGTCCGGCGTGGTAATTAACAAACTCATCACTGCTTTTCACGCGTTCCCCTCGTAGCCGACGGTAGCCTCGTCGAATTACGCGTGGGGCCGGGGCGGCCAGCGCAATAAATATTTGGGATGTTTCAACATGGCAGCGAGTGCCGGTGATGAATTACGACGCGGGCATATTGTTTGTGGCGCCGTGATTAATTGTGATTTCAATAAAAGAAGGCTCATCCTCATTGTCGGAGCGCCAGTGGAACACGTTTGTGCTTGCAGATAATGAGACAGCTCTTTTTAGGAAAAGGGGGGGGGGGGGGTGTTTTGACATGTGAACAATAGCTATGTATTGTATGGAGAGTATATGTAAATAGTAAAGTCGCGTTATATTAATATTCTCGGGAGTCGGAAAAAATATCGATATAACCAGACTATCGATATATCCAATCCTGTGGCATGTAAATTTTCTCCTTGCGTTCATAGAAATAGTATCATAATAAGCAGTACTATCGATATAACCCATATCGATATAACGAGACTTTACTGTATATAGTCGACATTTTAAACTGAAACGGATTGAATCGACGCAAGCCCAACATGGCGCCCGAGTAGGCAGCTATCAGCTTTTTTTGTGTCATTTTGTGTTGTTGTCCGTCACGTGAAATGGATAAGGATTGTTTTTCAGTATTTTGAGCCACAAAATTCATCAAAAGGAGACTGCTGAGGCGTTTGCGCCTTTTCGCCAGCACCGTTTTTGATTCGGGAGGAATGTCAGTGTCATTTGATTGTCATCGCTGGACAGCTCTGAGGCGATTGTGATTTTTTTTTTTTTTTGGTGCCTGTCATGGGCAGAATTTTTACAGCCACGCTTTGTTTAGCGGAAAGGTCGTATGTGGAACTGTCGCGGCTTGGAATCGAAGCGGATTTACATGGGACGGGAGATGTAAGGCGATCTGTTTTCTGAGGTTGGTCTTCCGGGGCGGGCGTTTTGTGTACACGCTTACGCCGACCTTAAAGGACAACCGACACCATTTTTTTTGTTTCCTAACTGACATTAGAAAAACGTTTTATAGGATATAAAATACCCAAAACACACAGACTGATATTTTTATATTTATTATATATATATATTTATTATTTTTATATTTGTTCATGATCATCACGCCAAGACGTCTTTGCCTTGCTCGAGAATCAAAACAATGGCTTCAGATTCGGAGAAGATGCTTTCTTGTTACTCATCCAGTTATGAATATGATTCAAATAGTTCTGAAGAGGAAAGCATAAATGTTTGCAATCGATTAAAGAAGTTCTTCCGGGTCATCTTGAGGCATCAGGACTGATGTGTAGCACCCTGGAACATGCAGACGATGGTGCCCAAGCTCCGTTGGAAATGGGCTAATTTGTCTGCTGGGAATTTGTGTCAACTAGTACCAAATAGTAGTCTTGGTGCAACACACAACGATTCACCATTGCGTTATGTATGTGTTTTCCTTCTAATTTCGCCATCAACATGAAGTTTTCTGACCAAACAAAGTATCCAAAATGCATTGTGTGTCGCTTTCTCAGTCAGGGGCGTTCCTTTAGTGACGTCACCTACGGACTTGTCACCAACTCAAAAACAAGACTTCCTGAATATTCAGCGTGAGTCTTAAAATGTAAAATATAGCTTAATGACGTGGAATCTTTGTAAAATACGCTCAGTAGAAGTCATTTGAAGTGATTTTACAAATTATGGACACAACTTGTCCGGAGGCGTCGGTTGTCCTTTAATTAAAAAGAGGGGGAAATACAAGGGCACTTTTGGAACGGGCGGGAAGTCGCGAAAGCGCTTTCAGATCACAGCTGACGCCCCCCAATGACACCCCCCGCCCCCTTTGTGGCGTATGGGGATAAATGGCTGACACGCATTTGCCGTTTTAACCCAAATTATCCTCCCACACACGTGCGCCTCGGATCTTCCAATTGCGTCATTAGCGCAGGAAAAGCAGGAGGAGGATAGGGGGTGGCTGGTTTGAAGCCCCCTTTCATGCGGCGCACTCAATATGCAATATGCATCATCATGGCCGCCCTTTGAGTTTGGGCAACGTTTTATCAGCTTGAGATAAGCGTGACATGATCATTTAAATTTTTCTAAAGACTGCATCGTGCAAGTAAAAAAAGAACAAATCTCAATAGATTTTCTTTATCTTCTGCAAAAAATATCACCCCATCTGTACGGATAATAATAATAATAATAATACATTTCATTTATAAGCGCCTTTCAAAACACTCAAGGTCGCTTTACAGTCACAGGACAAGTCACAGCCATACGCGCCAGCGTTCACTCAACCAGGAAGTAACTCAAATAGATAGAAAGCCAGCTAGCTAGCCAACGGATAGCCAATAACTAGCCAGGTAAATTAGCCAGCCACATCGCTATATAGCTAATAGCCAGCCATCAGATAGCCAGCTAGATAGCCAGACAGCCAATAGATAGTCAGCTAACCAGCTAGCTAGCTAATAGAAAGCCATCCAGCTGGATAGCCAGCCAGCCAGCTAGCTAGATAGCCAATAATAATAATAATAATAATAATAATAATACATTTAATTTCTAAGCACCTCTCAAAACTCTCAAGGTCACTTTACAGTCACTGGATCAGTTTTTCTGTGGGTGAGCAGCGGCAGCCACACGCGTCAGCGTTCACTCAACCTCGAAGTAAATCAAATAGATATAGATAGCCAGCTAACCAGCTAATAGCTAGCTAGCTGGATATATAGCCAACAGATAGCTAGCTAGATAGCTAATAATAATACATTTCATTTCTAAGCGCCTTTCAAAACTCTCAAGGTCACTTTACAGTCACGGGCTAAGTTTTTCTGTGGGTGCATGCATTCTACTACCACCCCGTGGCTAATATGTGCACACCAAAAACAGAAGCTCAGTATCCACTTCTGAAATGTATTACAACGTTTCACTCTTGACGTCGCCGTGATGTAAAAAGTACATAATTCTACATTTGAATAAAAACTCACATTATATTTTTTCATTTCTACGTTTTCTCATGGATGATTTGAGACAACAAATAAATAATAGAGCATGGTATGTAGCTTAGAAAAAGCCACACTTAAATTAGCTGATATAGGTAGCCAGAGCTACCAGCACAAATTTTAGTTCGCTGACGAAGCTTCTCGGATGAGGAGCAAAATGTCTTCAAAGAGGTATCGATGACAGATGATGGATCATCAGCTGGCTAGCTATCTACCTATTTACTGACCTAGCTATCTATCTACCTAGCTAGCTATCTACCTAGCTCGCTAGCTGATGGAAAACAAACCTTTTCACCAATGGACCACTCCTGTACGACTGAGAGCTGACACAGACGTAGAGCAAATCATGCTAATTCCCGAAGTGTAAATAAGAACTGAAATCCGGATGAAATGTGAATAAAAATAAAAAGTTTCCCTCCTACTCTAACAAGAAAAGTTACCCAAACAACATTTATGGTGCTTTTTTTTTTTTCTTCCGGATTTGTCTCATCCGACGGTTGCATTGGAGCAAATAAAAGTTACGCGCACAAACGACCCCCTACCCGAGAGCAACAACGGGCAAAAAAATCAATAATTTGAGCTCAGCGACAACTCCCCATTGGAAAAACAGCGCTCCGTTTTTTTTATTGGAAAAACGGCGCTCCGTTTTTTGTTTTTTTTGTTGTTAATTTTTCTTCAAGTTCAACGCGATGACGGTAAAGTCAAGACATCGGGGCGAGCGAGAGAGCTGAATCTAAGAATGCTTTTAGATCAGATAGCAACCTAAAAATAAATAAATCAATGGGTCAACGTTTCTACAAACGGAATGGTTCTGAGAGCTTGTTCCCGTAGGCTCTTTCCGTTTTTTTTGTGTATCCCACTCACATCCCAGTGAGCGCAGTCCATATCTAGTCCCGCTCCTTTGACAAGAACTACAAGTCCACTTTTGACTTCAAGCTAGCATCCAAAAGATTCAAGGTAGGTTTCCTGAAATAGAAAAGCTTTGCATCCAAGAAATCAAAAACGACTACTCTAAAAACGTTCCCTCTAAGCTGCGCACGTGCGCAATCGTGCATTGCTTGCACATACTCAACGCACAAGAACATCTAGCCAGCACACATTTTGCAAAGTAACTCAGTGAGTGACAGGTGTCCGGCCAATAATGCCGTACAGTTTACGTACGCTACGCAGCCAATCGGCGTGAATATGCCCTGCACATACGCCATGCACATACGCGTGATGTGTCGTGAACGTCACATCACTAGTACACATTTGATAAAAGGCTCAGGAATGTTCTCAGGGACCTACAGATGATAAAATACAGTGAGACCTCAACTTACAAACTTTTCATCTTACAAACGTCAAATTTCTGCAAATTAAACCTTATAATAAGCACTATTTTCATAATACACACCCACCACGGCTGGCGGAGTGATCTTCGGCGGAAGGACACGACCGAACAGCACCAGAGGTTAATTTACCAACAGTCCTTATGGAAGGTGACTCTCCTTCCATAAGCCATCAACGACCATCAAAAAGGTCAATAAAACTTTATTTTACAACACAGTTTATTTCTTTAATTACAGTCCTCATGTAATGCGCCTCTCTTTCCAAACAGCAATTCCCTTTGACCATCGACCTCCAACGCCATTCTATCAAACCATAAATGACCATCATAAATGTAAATAAAGTGACTTTATGATACAATGCAGTGTATTTCTTTCATTACAATACAATAGCACATTTATTATACATAGACTAAGGTATGTTGTGTGTAGTTTTAAGGCTTATTTAGTTGAAAAGTATATTTTATGGAAACCCGGGAATGGATTATTCCCATTTTAATGGTTTCCTATGGGATTTTTTTTTTTTTTGAGATACACATTTTTCGCCTTACACACTCTATCTGGGAACCAATTAAGTTCGTAAATTGAGGTCTCACTGTACTGAAAACAGAACCGGTGAGGATCCAGTAACAGGACTCCAAGTGGGTGAACAGTACTAAAATCCGTTAAGTTGCATCCCTATTATTGCATTTTTATTTTTCCACATGGAGGCTTTTAATGTATGAAAATTAGCTTCTCATCATTAGCGATATTCCATTTTGCTTCATGCGCACGGAACCGGGGGGCCCGTAATGGCGCCATTGCGAGCACATTTCGCCATTGGTTGGCTCCAAATCATTTGGCAGCGAGTTTCGCTACTTCCCAGGGTTGACCAGCCGTATGATCGATGGGCGTCCCGGCCGTCGCCTCCTTTCTCTTCGCCGCAAGTGAATAAAGCTGATAAGTAAAAACGAATCGGAGAGGAGGGTTTGTTTGGGTTTTAGTTTTAGGAAGAGGGGCAGAGTGCGGGGGCGAGTGGGTTGATTCAAGTACCCGGGAAGACAAATGACTGCATTTGACCAAAAGCAGGATGTTACGACGTGACTAAAATGTCATAAAAACCAACACAAAAGTCATTATGGTGCATTATGGCACGACAACAGAGCACGGCATGAGTCATAAAACAATATTAAATAATGCGAACGACGATAACAAACAACCTTACTGCAAAGTGCTGATTACCACTTGAACATATTGCATGAAATGCCCCAAAAATGAAATTGTAATATATTATATACATGTGTGTATATACATACATATACTGTATACACAGTAAATATATGTAAAACATATCGAAAATGTAAATAATATATAGTTATAATATGTAGTTGAATATATATATTTGAATATTTATATATTCAAATATATTACTAATACATACATATTAAAAAGATATACAAATATGTATCGTATGTATGTTGTATAAATATCATATGTATTATATATTTAGTATACATTTTATGTGTATTATATGCATGTAATATAAATATTATATGTATTATATGTCTGTAATATAAATGTTTTATGTATTATATGCATTTAGTATCAATATTTATGTATTAAATGTATGTAGAACAAATATTTTATGTATTATATGTATGTAGTATAAATATTTTATGTATCGTATGTATGTAGTATAAATATTTTATGTATTACACATGTAATATAAATATTTTATGTATTATATATATGTAATATAAACATTTATGTATTATATATATATAATAAAACATTGTATGTATTATGTATATATGTAATATAAATATTGTATGTATTATATATGTAATATATATATTATATATTATATATGTAGTATAAATATGTTATGTTTTACATGTAGTTAGTATAAATATTTTATGTATTATATGTATGTAGTATACATAGTGTATGTATTATATGTATGTAGTATACATATTTTATGTATTGTGTGTATGTAGTATAAGTATTGTATGTAATATGTGGAGTATAAATATGATATGTATTATATATATGTAGTATAAATATTATAGAAAAACTTCATACTGTGACTGTAAAGTGACCTTGAGATTTTTGAAAGGCGCTTAGAAATGAAATGTATTATTATTATACGTATTATATATATGTAGTATAAATATATGTATGTATGTATGTATGTATGTATGTATGTATGTATGTATGTATGTATGTATGTAGTATAAATATTACAGCATAAATATAATTTGTATTATATGTATATGTAGCATAATAATACTAATAATAATAATAATAATAATAATAATAATAATAATAATAATAATAATAATAATAATCCTTTCATTACTTTGCTGCTGTGCAATGTAAATTTCTCCACTGCGAGACTAATAAAGGCAAATCCAATCCAATAATAATAATAATAATAATAATAATAATAATAATAATAATAATAATAATAATAATAATAATAATAATATACAACAGTTTCTTTTAAGAATTCAGACAAACACTAAATCCAAATCTGGCTAAAATATTGCTTAGAAAAATGGAACAAAATGCACCTGACATGCGACTCCATATCCCGTCATAAGTTTATTAAAATTATTTCCTATTTCAACACGGTCAATAATTTTAACATTGCAAAAATGGGAATAAAAGACTCCTTGCGTCCTTACGACAACTTGTTCCCAGTGACACCCGGGCGGATGCTAAAAGCAAAAAGTCATCTTTTTAAAAGTGGCGCAAGGTTGACCCGCAAGCCATGGACGTGCTCGCCCGAGCGATAGCGGCGCTTATCATCCTGCCACTCTTGTAGCCAGAAAAGACAACGACATTCTTGGCCATATTAGGAGTTGAGCAACTTGTTGCTATTTCAATCGCCAAGCTTGCATGCGCGCAAGCTTGTTTGTGTCGAGCCCCGGGAGGTGTTAGCCCGAAGCTAGGCCACTATGCTGTCCACGCGCTATCCTTTCTTAATGACGTTTGTTTCTTAACTGACATCAGAAAAATGTTTTATAGCATCTAAAATACCCAAAACACGCAGTATGACATTTTTATTCAAATGAAAAACACCAATAAAAATGATTCGGAGAATATGCTTTCTTGTTACACATCCAGTTATGAACATGATTCAAATAGTTCTGAAGAGGAAAGCATACATGTTTGCAATCGATTAAAGAATTATATGTGCCATTTTGAGGCAAAATTGGGGGAAAATCTCTCACCCAAAAAAAGAGGCCCAAAATGGCGACCTCCAGTGGCCACCTCCGCTTCCACAGGCTGATCAATTCCTTATATGGAGCTTGGATGCCCTATTCTGGCGGCTTTTGGGTGCAACACGATTCTCAGACTTTGATCATTTTCGAAACAATGGGAAAAAATTGGTATAGTCTTTGAACTGAAATCGGAAATGCACGCCAAATGCTAACACAGTAGAAAAAAAATAATTCATGCTAAAGAAATGGTGGTTCAAAAATCTATAGTATATATTATATAATCTATATTATATTATTATTATTATATTTATATATAATATGCAGAGGACTTAATGTTGGATGTTGTTTACCTGATCACTTGCTTCTTCACCATTTTTATTCAAAGATTTATGTATTTATTTATTTCCTTATCGAACTACCCACCTATCTACCTTGCTAGCTATTAGTTATCTACCTATCTACCTAGCTGGCTATCTACCTAGCTACCTAGCTAGTTCCTATCTACCTATCTAGTACCTAGGTGTCCACCTAGCTAGTACCCAGCTGTCCACCTAGCTAGTACCCAGCTGTCCACCTAGCTAGAACCCAGCTGTCCACCTAGCTAGTACCCAGCTATCCACCTAGGGAGTACCCAGCTATCCACCTAGCTAGTACCTAGCTATCCACTTAGCTACTACCTAGCTATCTACCTACCTAGCTAGTACCTAGCTATCTACCTACCTAGCTAGTACCTACCTATCTACCTAGCTAGTACCTATCGATCGACCTACCTACCTAGCTAGCTAGCTACCTATTATTATATCTATCTATCTACCTAGCTAGCTATCTATTATTCTACTTATCTACCTAGCTATCTATCTACCTACCCACCTACATACCTAGCTAGCTAACTATCTAGCTAGTTATCCATCTAGCTAGCTCGATATCTATCCACATATTTTTTATTTATGTATTTATTTATTTTTGTTGTTTTTTTTTATATATATATATTTTTTTATTTAAAAGACGCAAATCCATCAATTGAAACAATTCAAAATCACACGGCGGTGGAAACCATCTTAATTGTCCAACGTGACTATTCCGCAACTACCCAATTTCCGGCTAGCTCGCGGCGGTCCAATATACACCTCTCGACGACTGACACCTGCCAGAACAGTCATCGCCAAGAGGGGATGTGTGTTTTCGCACAAAAATTGGCTACGGTTTTTCCCCTGTCACCGGCGGCCATTTGCAGCGCTCGTTAGGCGGCATCGGCGGGACAGCGCCATGTCAGCCGCGACGCGTTTAATGGCCGAGAATATCGAGTGTCAGTCGGATGACAAGCAGCCGGCGAGCTTGTTTGTTGTTGTTCACGGGGTGGGCGGAAATTTATGACCAAAAAAGTTTATGACCAAGTCAAGTTTTTTTTAGATTGGGGGAGATGTGACTTTTTGGGGAAATACTTTCTGGCACTTCGCATCTCTTGAAATTGACTTTTAAGATAACTTTTTGAAACTTGGCATTTTATTTTTTTGACCGTAGTCTGTCAACCTTGGTTAATAGCTGCCCTTATAAATGATTACAATTCATAATAATCCATTTCATTTCTAAGCGCCTTTCAAAACTCTCAAGGACACTTTACAGTCACAGGATCAGTTTTTCTGTGGGTGAGTAGCGGCAGCCACACGCACACTCAACCCGGAAGTAACTCAAAAAGATAGAAAGCTAGCTGGCCTTTCCCACAGATTGTAGTACGCCGTAAATTATTTGAAATGATAAAAGAAATGCTAACACAAGCGGAAATGCAGTTTATGCGCTCATAATTGACCGTACGCAGCGATAAAAAAATATATACATATGATCGAGTATTACTCTCGCTCCCCTTATTAAAGGTAATACAGTAAAGTCTCATTATATCGATATTCTCGGGAGTCGGAAAAAATATCGATATAACCAAACTATCGATATGTCCGATCCTGCGGCATGTAAATTTTCTCCTTGCGTTCACAGAAATAGTATCGTAATAAGCAGTACTATCGATATAACCAATATCGATATAACGAGACTTTACTGTATGTTTAAACAAAAAGCTGTCTCTGAATCTGGGAACATTGATTTTACTAAATCAGAGAAGTGGTCCGCAGCCAAAAACGGGATGTTGTGCTCCGCAAGAAAATGGCAGAAGATAATTTCCGCATTTGTGACTTTGTGGGAAGCCGCTGTATCAGCACTAGATACAAAGTGTTTGGTCAATGGAACATGAGACTTGCTTTTGGCTACAATGGCAGTTTTAAAGGACAACCGACACCATTTTTTTTGTTTACTAACTGACAATCCGAAAAACGTTTTACAGCATCTAAAATACCCAAAACACGCAGGCTGATATTTTGAGTCAAATTAAAAACACCAATAAAAATGACTTAGTGTCCCAAAACTACTTCCAATTGAAGTGGCCAGTTTCGGAAGGTCCCGCCCCCTTGTTCGTGACGTCACGCCAAGACGTCTTACCTTGCTCGAGAATCAAAACAATGGCTTCAGATTCGGAGAAGATGCTTTCTTGTTACTCATCCAGTTATGAATATGATTCAAAAAGTTCTGAAGAGGAAAGCATACATGTTTGCTATTGATTAAAGAAGTACTCGTGTGTCATTTTGAGGCATCTGGACTGCAATGTAGCGTCCCAGAAAGGAGGCAGAGAATGGCGACCTCGCTCCCTGTGAGGAATTAATCAGCCTGTTTCCACAGGCTGATAAATTCCTTATATGGAGCTTGGTCACCCTCTTCTGGCTCTTTTTGGTGCAACATGACCTTTTCAGACTAAACAAGCACAGCAAAATGCATTGACGTGATGGAAGGACTGCTACAATGTGTCCTTTTTTTTCGGTCAGGGGCGGTCCTTTAGTGACATCACGATTTGTCTGCTGGGATTTTGTGTCAACTAGTATCAAATAGTAGTCTTGGTGCAACACACAACAATTCACCATCGCGTTAGTTATGTTTTTTTCCTTCTAATTTCGCCATCAGCATGAAGTTTTCAGACCAAACAAAGTACCCAAAATGCATTGTGTGTCGCTTTCTCGGTCAGGGGCGTTCCTTTAGTGACGTCACGTACGGACTCGTCACCAACTCAAAAACAAGACTTCCTGAATATTCAGTGTGAGTCTTAAAACGTAAAATATAGCTATATGCGGTGGAATCTTTGTAAAATACGCTCAGTAGAAGTCATTTGAAGCCATTTTACAAATTATGGACACAACTTGCACGGAGGCGTCGGTTGTCCTTTAAGATACCTTTTTGTAACTTGGCATGTTATTTATTTGCAAGTTATTTTTCCCCTCAATCCAAATTTGAGTTACAAGGATTGTGCTATTTTTGTGTGTGTAAAACCGGTTTAATTTACATTGGCTAAGTGACCATTCTTGTGTTCTGTTCACACCTCCGAGTAATCCGAGGGAAGTGATACCATGGGGAACCTCATTGTCCGCGACGCGCGTTCACACCGGCGACCGCGTGCGCAATTGCACCCACACGGGGCGACAGCAGAGCGCCATTAACGCTCCCTCAAGTAATAACAACAGTCTTCGGCTTCTCTTTTCACACCTCCGAATCTTGGAAGTGCGCTCAGCTCGTTATGGAGCGTGGGCACGACAATGAGACGTTGCCGCTTGGCGCCCGTGGCCCAAACACGGTGCCGGAGTGCTTTTTAGAAAGAAGCACAGCTTCTCCATAGACGCCGCCTTTCAAGACAGCTCGGGCTCGCAAATCTTCCCGCCGCTGGAAGCTGTTGTGACAGAATTCTGCCTTATTTGGGTTTTGGTGTCAACCGAGACCCCGCGGCGATTCGTGGCGCTTCCTCCGCGCGCGTCGCAGAAGCTGAGGTGGCTCCTGTAGGACGGCGAGGGGGCTTCATAGAGCATATGGCGGGAAGAAGCGGCATCGGGGAGGCTTCCAAATACCTATTAAGAAGCTGCATAGTCATAAGCTGTCAAAAAGTTGCTTCAAGGTGAGAGGGGGAAAATGGCGGTAAGCTTTGGAAAAAAGACCGTTTTAAAAAGTAAATCTAAGTAGCAATGCAGATAAATGGATTTGGGGGAATTCCAAATGATTTGGGAGAACTTGAATCACCAGGGATGAGAATGACAAATGAGGAAAAATGTATTATTTAAGAATGTATTATTTAAAGGACAACCGACGCTTCCGGACAAGTTGTGTCCATAATTTGTAAAACACTTAAAATGACTTCTACTGAGCGTATTTTACAAAGATTCCACCGCATATAGCTATATGTCACGTTTTGAGACTCACACTGAACATTCAGGAAGTCTTGTTTTCGAGTTGGTGACGATTCCAGACGTGACGTCACGTCTGGAACATCCGAACAGAAAAGTACAACGTATCAAAGACAACCACGAGTAAAAATCTGCCAAGATGAAACAAACCTGACAGGGTGAACCAAACGCATTCACAGTACAATGACCCGACACGGTATGGTCGTGCCGGGAGTCCTTTTAACTGCCACTGATTGGAATGGCCAACACCTGTGCAGCGGCGCCCGTTGGTTGCCAACCAGATCGTGAGACAAATGACTTCTACTGAGCGTATTTTACAAATATTCCACCGCATATAGTTATATTTTACGTTTTAAGACTAGCACTGAATATTCAGGAAGTCTTGTTTTTGAGTTGGTGACAAGTCCGTACGTGACGTCACTAAAGGAACGCCCCTGACCGAGAAAGCGACAACCAATGCATTTTGGGTACTTTGTTTGGTCTGAAAACTTCATGTTGATGGCGAAATTAGAAGGAAAAAACATAACTAACGCGATGGTGAATTGTTGTGTGTTGTACAAAGACTACTATTTGATACTAGTTGACACAAAATCCCAGCAGACAAATCAGCCCATTTCCAACAGAGTTTGGGCGCCATCTTGTGCATTTTCTGGGACGCTTCATTGGAGTCCTGATGGCTCGAATTGACACGGAAGGACTTCTTTAATCGATTGCAAACATTTATGTTTTCCTCTTCAGAACTATTTGAATCATAGTCATAACTGGATGACTAACAAGAAAGCATCTTCTCCGAATCTGAAGCCATTGTTTTGATTGTAGAGCAAGGCGAAGACGTCCTGGCATGATGTCACGAACAAGGGGGCGGGACCTTCTGAAACTCGCCATTTCCGGTTTCATTTTGAAGTAGTTTTGGGACACTTTAACTCATTTTTATTTGTGTTTTGCATCTGACTAAAAATCTCAGACTGCGTGTTTTGGGTATTTTAGATGCTACAAAACGTTTTTCTGATGTTAGGAAACAAAAAATGGTATTGGTTGTCCTTTAAAATAACTGTGATAATACCATTAATATGAATGTTTTTTCGTTCTTCATGATTGGTAAAAATCCAAACTATCATAATAATAGTCAGTTTGCGGGGTACATACGCAAGGTTACTGCTAGCTAGCCTGCACACCGCTCATTAGCTTGCACGTTTGCTTTTTGCAGCCTTTCATAGTAGTATATTGATGCTAACGTTAGCTTGGGGCTTGTCATAGTGCCATTGACATTCGACTGTTTCATCGAGCTATTGTTTCATTGCAAATTAGAACCTGCGCTCTCCACAAAGGCGAATCAACCCGATTTCTTTTTTTTTTTTTACTCGTGCGCGTATTCAAAAGGGGGCGTTTACCTGTTTCGACATCAACGACACCTAAATCGAGATCATCCAATAGAAATGCCGCTTTCCGTCAACTGGCGTCAGTATCATCCAATCAAATTTGCTATTTCCGCCAACACAAGCCGAAACAGGAAATGAACAGCGAAAAAGCAAGAATACAGTTACGTATTTAGTTTTATCTGGTCATTTTGATCTGGAAAGAGTCGGAAATCCGCCGATCGGCGGTAAAATTCTCATCCCTGAATCACTCAACAGATCATCCGCATCTGCAGCGGACTCAAATCAGTCCAACAATGCAACCAGACGGTCGGAATTGACCCTTCGGGGTTGAGATTCGTGGATGATAAATCATCACGACGTTTATCTGGTCTCTCCTCCCGAACCTCATTCTCAAAAAAAGGCTTTCCAAAACAAACCGGGGACGCTCATTAAAAAGAAATAAAACACCCAGGGAGAAGCATTCTCTTCCGAGAGGGCGCCATGTATCACTTTATCTTTCATCATGGCCGCCGTCGTCGCCAGGGACGGATGCTTAAGGCCATCTGGACTCAGTCAAGGTTACATTAGCAAAAGTGCAGGTTAACACCGCCTGTGATGGACTTCGCCAAGCGACAGGGGGGAAAATGACGGCTTTCCAAACCCCGTGGGTGAGGTTAAGGTGATTGCCAAGCTCCATTTTAATTTTTTTTTTTTCCTCCTCCCCTCAGTTCATCTGCGAAATTTGGCCGATGCTTCACGGCCAACTTGGGAAATCACACGGCAAGCTAGCATGCGATACAAAAGTAACACCTATGTGAATTCCATGAAAACGGTTCAAGGTGGAGATGGAGATTATTTCGCCAGAGGAGGCCAAGCGGGTAAAATTGCTGCAATTGCAAGATTAAAGGACAACCGACGTCACTTTTTGGTTTTTTAACTGACATCAGAAAAACGTTTGATACCATCTAAAATACCCAAAACACGCAGTATGATATTTTTAGTCAAATGCAAAACACCAATAAAAATGACTTAAAGTCTCCAAAATCTGCAAAAAAATTGAGCTGCTTCAGATTCAGAGAATATGCTTTCTTGTTACACATCCAGTCAGGAATATGATTCAAATAGTTCTGAAGAGGAAAGCATACATGTTTGCAATCGATTAAAGAATTATATGTGCCATTTTGAGGCAACATTGGGGAGAAACGATCACCAGAAAAGAGGCACAAAATGGTGACCTCCTGTGGCCACCTCCGTTTCCACAGGCTGATAAATTCCTTATATGGAGCTTGGACATCATCTTCTGGCTCTTTTTGGTGCAACATGACGTTTTCAGACCAAACAATTACAGCAAAATATATTGACGTGATGGAATGACTGCTACAATGTGTCTTTGTTTTCGGTCAGGCGCGTTCCTTCAGTGACGTCACGTACGGACTTGTCACCAACTCAAAAACAAGACTTCCGGAATATTCAGTGTGAGTCTTAAAAGGTAAAATATAGCTATATGCGGTGGAATCTTTGTAAAATACGCTCAGTACAAGTCATTTGAAGCCATTTTACAAATTATGAACACAACTTGTCCGGAGACGTCGGTTGTCCTTTAAGGGTGAAAGGGGGCCGGAATGGGGGTGGAGGGCTCAGTGGATCGAGGCCGTTTTGAAAACAAATTAGTTCTTAAAGAGAACTCCAAAATGTTTCGGGGGCCAGTGAAGTGAATAATGTTCTTGTTTTGGACTTTAAAAAGGGAAACGTAGCCGACGAAGCTCGATTCCGTGAATAGTCAAGCGGCGATGGCTTGGCCGGGGGTTGTGGAAATTGCAAAGTGGGGAGCAATGGATGACAGGGGGGTGCCGAGGGAAGTTTGGAGGATGTGAACGTGTTGACAGGGAGTCAGGCGAAAGGAAAAGTGACAAGTCAAGGGCAACGGAGCCTGTGTTTGTTTACATCAACGCAAAAGTGCCGACGTGACCTGACTTTGCATAATTAGCTTGACATTAGCTACATTGTTGGTTAGCAAACTCCCCGCACCCAAAAAAAAAAAAACTATTGTTGGACATGCTAATCATGTATTATTATTATTATTAATATTATTATTGGATTAGATTCGTCTTTATTTGTCTCGCAGTGGAGAAATTTACATTATTATTATTATTAGTAGTAGAAGTAGTACTATTATTATTATTATTATTTTTTTTATTATTATTATTATTATTATTATTATTATTATTATTGGATTAGATTTGATTTGTCTTCATTAGTTTTGCAGTGGATAAATTTACATTTATTATTATTATTATTAGTATTATTATTATTATTATTATTATTATTATTAGATTTGATTTGTCTGTATTAGTCTTGCAATGGAGAAATTTACATTTATTATTATTATTATTATTATTATTATTATTAGTAGTAGTAGTAGTAGTAGTAGTAGTAGTAGTAGTACTAATAGTAGTGGTATTATTATTTTTATTATTATTATTATTATTATTATTATTATTATTGGATTAGATTTGATTTGTCTTTATTAGTCTTGCAGTGGAGAAATTTACATTTATTATTATTATTATTATTATTGGATTAGATTTGATTTGTCTTTATTAGTCTCACAGTAAAGAAATTTACATGTTTTAAATTATTATTATTAAGATTATCATGAACAGACCCTCAAAAACAAGTCAAAGAAAGCAACGCTTGAAAGAGACGTACGGCGTCGGCCATTTTCTTTTGAAGCAGGATGAAAGGAAAAGTGTATAAAACAGTGGTGAGACCAGCCACGATGTTTGGACTGGAGACAGTGCCACTGAAGAAAAGACAGGAAGCAGAGCTGGAGGTAGCAGAGCCGAAGATGTTGAGGTTTTCTTTGGGAGTGACCAAGTTGGATAGGATCAGGAATGAGTACATTAGAGGGACAACTCATATTAGAGGCTTTGGAGAGAAAGTCAGAGAGGACAGACTGAGATGGTTTGGACATGTCCAGAGGAGAGAGAGCGACTATATAGGGAGAAGGATGCTGAGCCTTGAACTGCCAGGTAGGAGACCGAGAGGAAGACCGAAGAGGAGGTTTATGGATGTGGTCAAAGAGGATATGAAGGTAGCTGGTGTGAGAGAAGAGGATGCACAAAACCGGGATAGATGGAGGACATTGATTCGCTGTGGCGACCCCTGAAGGAAAAGCCGAAAGGAAAACAAGAAGAGTATCACGGCAAAAAAAAAACAAAACAAAACATTTGAATACAAACATTTCAAAAGCGCCAGTTTTCCTTTTGTCGTCGGGACGGATGAAATGGCTTCCGAATGGTGTTGCTAAGCAACCGCCACCCGCCCGCCCGTCCGTCCGTCACGGTCCACAGACCCAGAGCGGGTGACGAGTGGCAAACGTTTGCGAGACCCAAACGCAACCGCGAGACAGAGTCTGACGCCGACTAGCAAACAGACACTACGCTATTCGTCATCATGCTAATCATACAACGCTTACTTACATAAGAGCTAAGTGAGGGACAAGTGAGACGCGTGTACCCCCCGCTCTCCCATCGCCGACCCGATTCTTCCGCCCGGCAATAAAAACCTTCAAACGCGGTAATCAAGCGAGCATGAATTATTCAGTTGCCAAACAATGCGCATGTAATCATTTAATGAGTTCTCGCTAGCTTTTAGGTTTAGCAAAACTCCCCTTCTCGGAAGAAAATTGGGCAGTTTGTCTTTGAACGTCGGTTCTCCTGGAACGTTGTTTGTTGTTGTTTTTTATTTTATTTTAAATAGGAAAAAAAAAAAGTGGGAAGCTATTAAAAGAGCGATGAGATTAGAAGGCTTTATAGCGTACATTCGGCGCAAGCTAGTTTTAATATGCTCAAAGGCTACGCGCTAGACGGCAATTTTACTGTACGTACGTTTGGACTGTACACACACGCACGCGCGCGCACACACACACACACACACGCACACACACACATTCCCATTTCAATGATTTTGTGAGGTCCTGATAACTCCAGATAAGGAGTGAGGACCACCGTTGCTGATATGTTTAGAGAAGAACTAGTGTTACATTTGAAGACTAAATGTCATCCCATTTCCCACTTCAACTTCTTTAAAAACAAAGAAACAAAAAGTGGACTTGAAACAGAAATAACAGCAGGAGTCAGGTTTCTAAATGGGTCCATTCAAAGTCCTCGCCTCTGTAGTGAATTTGGTGTAAATATTGTTTCACTTTTTGTGGTATGAACTTTTTCCTCTCATTAACCACACACACACACACAGACACATAAACACACACAGTGAGTAAAAAGTGTGTGTATCCAAGTGAAATGAAAATAAACACCAACAATCATTTTGGGTGAATTTGTGAGGACCTCTCTGAAACTTAAAGAGATACATGCATAGACCCTCTAGAAGCCTTTAGAATGAACAACTTGTGAGGACCGGCCAAAAGGTCCTCACTTGTCAAAAATGTCGTCATTACGTATGGTATAAAATGTTAGTGGTCCTCACAAGACTAATCATATATACACACACACACTTTCCCGTTTCAATGCTTTTGTGAGGTCCGGATAACTCCAGATAAGGAGTGAGGACCACCGTTGCTGATATGTTTAGAGAAGAACTAGTGTTACATTTGAAGACTAAATGTCATCCCATTTCCCACTTCAACTTCCTTAAAAACAAAGAAATAAAAAGTGGACTTGAAACAGAAATAACAGCAGGAGTCAGGTTTCTAAATGGGTCCATTCAAAGTCCTCGCCTCTATAGTGAATTTGGTTTAAATATTGTTTCACTTTTTGTGGTATGAACTTTTTCCTCTCATTAAACACACGCACACACAGACACTTAAGCACACACAGTGAGTAAAAAGTGTGTGTATATCCAAGTGAAATGAAAATAAACACCAACAATCATTTTGGGTGAATTTGTGAGGACCTCTCTGAAACTTAAAGAGATACATGCATAGACCCTCTAGAAGCCTTTAGAATGAACAACTTGTGAGGACCGGCCAAAAGGTCCTCACTTGTCAAAAATGTCCTCACTACGTATGGTATAAAAAGTTAGTGGTCCTCACAAGACAAAACATACAAACACACACACACACACAGATGCACAAAAACGGCGAATTCCGATTGACAAGGCGCTGACACGTACATCCTTACATCCGCCACGGTGGCGCTTTTCTGGCGAATCTTCAAAGTTTGCCGTCGTGTTTCGCCCACGCGCGATGACGCCGAAAGCGCGCATAATCTCGCCTCGCCTGCCCCCGTCTCGTAATGCGATACGTGGCTGACGTTTGCTTTCGAATGGTAAACAGAGCAATAAATAAATACATGGGAATTGAAAAACATGGCGTCCGCCTGGTTACGTTTTAACATGGCGTTGATGGATGAACGACTTCCTACGTACAATAAAATGGTTTGTGACGCACCACAGGGCACCCGCGGAGGAAATGTTGGGTATGCCCGTGGGGGATGGCGAGTACGGGGGTAGGGAACGGCGGGTTGGGGGTCCATTTGGAATGTATAGCTTCCATAATACAGTGTGACACATCGCAATTGGTTTCCCCCACCAAGCTTCCACCGCCACTTCTTTCCAATTCGGCGTTTCCTCGTTGCCTTTTGACACGTGGCGTTTTTAAGGGTATATCGTGAAGCAGCATGTGGCTCATTATTCAAAGCTACTTTCTACAGTAAAGTCTCGTTATATCGATATTCAAGGGAGTCCGAAAAAATATCGATATAACCGGGACTATCGATATATCCGACCCTGTTTGCATGTAATTTTCTCCGTGCGTGCATAGAAATATTATCGTAATAAGCAGTACTATCGATATAACCGATATCGATATAACGAGACTTTACTGTATTTTCGTCATATTTTTTTTTTTTTTTGGTAATTTATTCGGGAATTGAAAAGTGCGACGTGGAGCGCCACTCCCGAATTTATTCGTGTTTTGGTTTTTCTTGCGGCGGTGCCGATAAAGCGCTGGTCAGACCTCTGGCAATGTGTTTTTTTTTTTCTTTCCACGAGGTTGCAGCATTTGCCTTTTGTCCATGTTAGTGCTTTGTTGTTGTTATCTTCCAAAGTTTTTGTCTTAAGAACGTCAAATTTATGAAAATTAAATGTTATAATAAGCACTATTTTCATAATACACACCCACCACAGCTGGCGGAAAGATCTTCGGCAGAAGCACACGACCGAACAGCGCTCCAGCCGGCGCTACTTTCCACACCCCCTCTCAATAAATGCACACGTCCATCGCCTACTTGGAGCTTTTTGCTGATAATTTTACTATGATGGGACCGAAAAAAAAAAAAAAAAAAACACCACAGGCTCGTGTTCAGCCCAAGAAGACACAAAATAAAATCACCGTCGCTGAGAAGAAAGCGATAATTGAAAAACACGAACGAGGTGTGCGTTTGTGTGATTTAGTGGCCGAGCTAAGTCAACCATTGCTCCCATTCTCCGGAACAGAGAAGCCATCAAAGGTGCCATCTGTTGCGAAAGCAACATGTGTCAATTAAGAGGTTTTTAAATCAGCAAAAATGATGAGGAGTCTCCAAAGAAAAAAGAAGAGAAGCCACACCACAGGTTTAGTTATGGAAGGTGACTGTCCTTCCATAAGCCATCAACGACCATCAAAAAGGTAACTTTATTTATATATTTGATTTATATTTTATTTATATAACTTTATTTTAAACTTTATTTTACAGCACAGTTTATTTCTTTAATTACAGTCCTCATGTAATGTGCCTCTCTTTGTGACTTTATGATACAATGCAATGTATTTCTTTCATTACAATACAATAGCACATTTATTATATATAGAATAAGGTATGTTGTGTGTAGTTTAAGTAGTTTATTAAGTTAAAAACTATATTTAATGGAAATCCGGGAACGGATTATTCCCATTTTAATGGTTTCCTATGGGAATTTTTTTTTGAGATACACACTTTTCGCCTTACACACTCTGTCTGGGGACCAATTAAGTTCGTAAGTTGAGGTCTCACTGTAATAATAATAATAATAATAATAATAATAATAATAATAATAATCAAAATAAACTCAATAAATAATAATAATAATAATAATAAATTTGATTTCTAAGCGCCTTTCAAAATTCTCAAGGTCACTCACTTTACAGTCACCGGATATTTTTTGTTTCTGTGGGTGAGCCACACGCGCCAGCATTCACTCAACCCGGAAGAACTCAAATAGATCGGAAAAAAAGTCAGAATTATTATCTTAACCTCTGTAGGCAATACGGCACAAATTATTTTTGTAAAAATTTCAATCAGTTAAATAAAAACGTCAATCAAAATGCGAATCGCCTCAAGCGTCTGCTCGCCTCCATCACGGCGCACCCTCCTCCTCGAACAACCCGTGTCGCTTAACACCTCTTGTGTTCATTAGCGCTATGCGGTAGCGTGTCACAGCTTCTATTTACTAATTAGCAACGAGCGACGATGGCTCGGCGGAAACAAAAAACGAGGACAAACAACATCAATCTTTTCGCCTGCATCTCGAGGTTTTGTCGCACTCGCGTTTGTTTACCGAGGGAGGAAAAGTTCCGGAATTTGCCGTCGCCCAAAGTTGAGCCGTCGCCCATTTCGGCCGCGGCGCGGGCCGGTGGGAAAGCAGATAAAAAAAAAAAGCGTCACTGCCGTGTGGATACAAATAAATATTAAAAGGGTGCTTCCTACCTCGCGAGGTGGAATTGAACAACCTGAGGGGTCCTACTACCCCCCCCCCCTTTCTCCCTTCCTGAGCGTGGAACGAGTATCACCGTAACACCACGGGAGCCGAAAGAAACAAGGTTATTACTCTTATTGCTGTGGAAGGAATGCACAAGTGGCCCAAATGGCGCATGAGATAAAATAGCTCAAAACTCACGTAAAAAAAAAAAAAAAAAAAACCTACCTTAGATCTGTGCTAGTGTACAACGAAATAGTGGCAATAGTGCTAGTGTTATCGCCGTTTGAACACAAACGGTGGCGCAACACAAAACGAAAAAATAACAATACACCCAGGCGTATATTCTTTATCCTTTGTGCACACCAAAAGGATTCATTAGAAATTAGTCGCTAGCTCTCTGCTAGCGTACAACGTAATAGCGTCAATAGTGCTAAAATATCGGCCTTTGAACACAAACGGTGGTGCAACACAAAACGACAATATATCAATACACACAGGCATATATTCTTTATACTCGGTGCACACCCAAAGGATTCATCAGATATGACTCGCTAGCTCTATGCTACCGCACGACGGAATAGCGCCAATAGTGCTAGTGTTATTGCCGTGTGAACACAAACGGTGGCGCAACACAAAACGACAAAATAACACATAGATGCATTAATTCTTTATCCTCGGTGCACACCAAAAGGATTCATAAGAAATTACTCGCTAACTCTATGCTAGTGCACGACGGAATAGCGCTGACAGTGCTAGTGTTATCGACGTTTCAAATCAAACGGTGGCGCAACACAAGATGACGATATAACAACACACACAGGTGTCTATGATGTATCCTCTGTGAACATAAAAATGATTCAAAAGAAATGACTCGCTAGCTCTCTGCTAGCGTACAACGTAATAGCGTCAATAGTGCAAAAATATCGGCCTTTGAACACAAACGGTGGTGCAACACAAAACGACAATATATCAATACACACAGGCATATATTCTTTATACTCGGTGCACACCCAAAGGATTCATCAGATATGACTCGCTAGCTCTATGCTACCGCACGACGGAATAGCGCCAATAGTGCTAATGTTATTGCCGTGTGAACACAAACGGTGGCGCAAAACAAAACGACAAAATAACACATACAGGTGTCTGTGATTTATCCTCTGTGAACATAAAAACGATTCAAAAGAAATGACTCGCTAGCTCTATGCTAGCGTACAACGGAATAGCGCCGATAGTGCTAGCGTTCTCGGTGTCTGAACAAAAACGGTGGTGCAACACAAACTGACAATATAACAATACACACAGGCGTATATTTTTTTTATCCTCGGTGCACATCAAAATGATTCCTAAGAAATGACTTGCTAGCTCTATGCTCGCGTACGACGGAATAGCGCCGATAGTGCTAGCGTTCTCGGTGTCTGAACAAAAACGGTGGTGCAACACAAACTGACAATATAACAATACACACAGGCGTATATTTTTTTTATCCTCGGTGCACATCAAAATGATTCCTAAGAAATGACTTGCTAGCTCTATGCTCGCGTACGACGGAATAGTGCCTATAGTGCTAGTGTTATCGCCCTTTGAACACAAACAGTGGTGCGACACAAACCGACAACATAACAATACACAGAGGCGTATATTCTTTATCCTCAGTGCACACAAAAAGGATTAATAAGAAATGACTCGCTAACTCTATGCTAGCGCACGACGGAATAGCGCCAATAGTGCTAGCAGCAACTACAAAAAAAGTGGTTTAGTTCCCCTGCAAGGGGGAGCTCTGATTTCTCATCACTGCTAAATAGCCTCATTAGCTTAGCGGATGCTAATTTGCCAACATGACCATTTTTTTTGGGGGGGGGGGGGTGTTGTTTTGACGATGTATGTGGACAGATTTTATAAAAGGACCTTATTGAGGATCTTTTCGTTATCACCCTTTTTCATCCGCCTCACTTTTCTCGCGCAATATGGCCGCCCGCAGTCGGGGTAAAATGGCGGCATTCATTACGCGGCGGACTTTCATTTAAAGGAGTCGAGATCAATGGAAGGTCGCTGACTTCGCTCGACCGATGTTTCTCATTTTCACTCGTTTTGTGACAATAGGCGCTATTTTGAGGTTGGGGGTTAATTATTGTACTTTTTTTGTGCTAACCTCCCATATGTTAATCGCTAAAGCTAAAGAAATGCATGTTATATACATAATTTAAAAATAAGAAACAAAAACAACCCTATACTCTGCTAGCTTAAATCATTCGCTGCAATTCCCGAATAGATTTGGGAATTGAAAAGTATGATGCCGATTAAGCGCTGGTCAGACCTCTGGCAATGTTTTTTTCCTCTCCCACGAGAGGTCAGCATTTGCCTTTTGTCCATGTTAGCGCTTTGTTATAGTATCAGCTGTTGTCAAAGCTAGCTATATATTTGCTATCTATAAGATAGCTAGCAATTAGTTATCTATTAACTAGCTGGGTAACTTTCTATCTATTTGAGTTATTAGGGGTTGAGTGAACACTTGGTGCATGTGGCTGCCGCTGCTCACCCACAGAAAACTGATCCTGTGACTGTAAAGTGACCTTGAGAGTTTTGAAAGGCGCTTATAAATGAAATGTATTATTATTATTATTATTATCTATTTGCTGTCTATTATCTAGCTACCTAGCTGGATATCTATTTGCTATCTATTAGCTATCTGGCTAGCTAGCTAGCTAGCTAGCTATGTTGCTGGTGATGTATGAGCTATATGGCTATCTAGCTAGTTAGCTAACTGTCTAGCTGGCTATATATTAGCTATATGTTAGCTAGCTAGCTTTCTATCTATTATCTATTATTATTATTATTATTATTATAATTATTATTATTATTATCTATTTGCTGTCTATTATCTAGCTACCTAGCTGGATATCTATTTGCTATCTATTAGCTATCTGGCTAGCTAGCTAGCTAGCTATGTAGCTGGCGATTTATGAGCTATATGGCTATCTAGCTAGTTAGCTAACTGTCTAGCTGGCTATATATTAGCTATCTGTTAGCTAGCTAGCTAGCTTTCTATCTATTATCTATTATTATTATTATTAAGCATGACATACATCTTTATGTCCGGATTGTATTTGGTACAGCCGCCCCCATTTCAAGCTCAAATAACTCCAGAGCCATATAACTTAGGAATTAACTCCTTTTTTTCCGATGAAAGAAGAGAGACTAATGTTTCTTGCGCTAAATTGAATGTTTATGTAATCCTAAAATTCAATATTGTCTGGGTTCTGCAATTTGAGTGAAAATGACAAAAACCCTGGCACTGGAGTGGACATATTTTTGCATCACATCTGGCAGTGAAATATTTAATTGGCAGATATTAGCTCTTTTAAATTTCAATATAAACAGTAAAAAAAGTCAGAATTCTTATCTTAAACCCCTGTAGGCAATACGGGACAAATTATTTTTTTTTAATAAAAAAAAATAAGCAGTTATCAGTTAAATAAAAATGTCAATTAAAATGTGAATCTCCTCAAGCGTCTGGTCGCCTACATCACGGCGCACACCTCCTCGTACAACGCCTGTGTGCTTAACACCCCTTGTGTTCATTCGCACTTTCACTAAATTGTCTTTTTTCTATGTATTATATTGTATTTTGCACAGTTACCCCCATTTCAAGTTTACATAACTCCAAATCCATATAAATTAGGAATTAACTGTTTTTGTTCTGTTGAAAGAAGACAGTCTAAGCTAACGCTGCATTGAATGTTGATGTAGTCCTTAAACTCAATATTCTGTGGGTCCCGCAATTTGAGTGACAATGACAAAAACCCTGGCACTGGAGCGGACACATTTTTTTTTTGTGCACATTGTCTGGCAGTGAATGAGTTGATGCTAACACATAATGGTAAACATCAAACGCGTTATCACCGCTAACGCAACGACGGCCGTCATCTGTCATGCAAATAAAGCCGTTGTTAGCGCGTGGAGTTATGACAAAGCGACAAAGAGGACGCGTTGCTCAAATTGCGTTCGCTGCGGCCTTATCTTTGCTTCCCCTTGAAAATGGTGTCAATCAGCAACCTCCTCCTTCCCCCCGCTGATGTTTTTCTACGCGTCTTATCTAGCGGGCTAGCAGCCGTCGGCGAAGAGGCTCCTCCCCCTTCTCACAACCCCGCCCGCTTCCGCGTGTTCCCTCGAGTACTTTCTGATAAAGCGGCGAGCCTGACGTGACGACGCTTCTCCACTTGGCGACGAGAACAACAGCAGCGGTGTCAACAAAGACGACGAGATGGGAAAGTTGAAGCTCCCAAAGGGCAACTTTCGCAGTGGCGAAATGAATATTAACGCAAAAAATGGCTTACAAACTTAATTGGTTCCCAGACAGAGTGTGTAAGGCGAAAAGTGTGTATCCCAAAAATTAATTTCCTATAGGAAACCATTAAAATGAGAATAATCCGTTCCCAGGTTCGCATAAAACATAATTTTCTACTTTCTAATTTTCTCAGCCTTTAAGGACAACCGACGCCTCCGGACAAGTTGTATCCTCAATTTGTAAAATCACTTCAAATCACTTCTACTGAGCATATTTTACAACGATTCCACGGCATATAGCTATATTTTACGTTTTAAGACTCGCGCTGAATATTCAGGAAGTCTTGTTTTCAAGTTGTTGACGATGCCTGACGTGACGTCACGTCTGGAACGCCCCTGAGCGAGAAAGTGACACACAATGCATTCTGGGTACTTTGCTTGGTCTGAAAACTTCATGTTGATCCGTGTTGATGGCAAAATTAGAAGGAAAAAACAATGTAATGGTGAATCGTTGTGTGTTGCACCAAGACTACTATTTGATACTAGTTGACCTAAATTCCCAGCAGACAAATCAGCCCATTTCCAATGGAACTTGGGGGCCATCTTGTGCATTTTCTGGGCGTTACATTGGAGAACAGACGCTTCATAATGAGACGGAAGGACTTCTTTAATCAATTGCAAACATTTATGCTTTCCTCTTCGGAACTATTTGAATCATATTCAGAACTGGATGAGTAACAAGAAAGCATCTTCTCCGAATCTGAAGCCATTGTTTTGATTCTCGAGCAAGGCAAGACTAACAAGGGGGCGGGACCTTCTGAAACTCGCATCTTCGGGGTAATTTGAAGTCGTTTTGGGACACTTTAAGTCATTTTTATTGGTGTTTTGCATTTGACAAAAAATATCAGCCTGCGTGTTTTGGGTATTTTCGATGCTATAAAACGTTTTTCTGATGTCAATTAGGAAACCAAAACAAAAACAATAGTGTCGGTTGTCCTTTAAATTGACCCAGGGTGAGTTAAAACGCGAGTGGTGAGATTTAATCATGATTTGGTGCACACAGTTATTAAAAAAAAGATCAAATAAAATATTATTGATATGGCGTGGTTGGTTATTTAGCACCTGTTATCTTCTGTACATTATGATTCCACTTTCCCATCGGATGACATGAATGACTCCCATGTATCCATAAATTGGGAGCATTGGGGGACGGGGAAGTGGGTATAAGTGTCATTTTTATTGAAGCGTTCCATTACACTTTTAATCCCGTGCATGCCCTGAAGGGCACTCGGGGAATCCTTCAATTTTGTAAAAAATAGAGTAAAATACATTAAAAATGTGTCATTATTACACCGGATCGCGTTTGGTATCGTGTCGGATGGCTCTGTGTACTATTTGTTAATTATTTATTTTGGGGCTGTATGAAAATAATAACAATAATAAAAAATGTATTAAAAAAAGAAAGTGAGCGAGTGAGCGTGTCATTACTGCATCAGCTCACTGTGACATTTTTCATTTGCTCACCCCTTTAAAACAAAATGACAACGCATGAAACAAAGAAAAATACATGAAAGTTCTAATAACTACACCACATGGTGGTTATATTTTTTATTCTTGTGAGGTGCTTTTAATTTCATGGAAAAAAAAATGAAATTAAATTCATCAAGGAGAAAAACTACATGTTCAGATTAATCTCCCTCCTCTAGGTCTTATGTGCAACATTTACAATGTACTGGAGGAAAAAAATAGTTAAAATTAATGTAAAATAATGTTAATTAAAGCAAAAAAAATAACTCATTCACTGCCAGATGCTGTCTAAAAATGTGTCCACTAGAGTGCCAGGGTTATTGTCATTTTCACTTGAATTCCAGGACCCACAGAATATTGAGTTTTGGGACTAAATAAACATTCAATTCAGGGTTAGAAAACGTACACTTCTTTCATTCGAAAAAAAAAAGTTAATTCCTAAATTATATTAGTCTGGAGTTATATGAGCTTGAAATGAGAGCAGCTAGATATATACAGTACATATATGGATACACATACATATATCCACATAAATATATACACATACACACACGCGCGCGCGCACACACACACACACACACACACACACACACACACACACACACACACACACACACACACACACACACACACACACACACACACACACACACACACACACACACACACACACACACACACACACACACACACATTCCTGTTTCAATTGTTTTGTAAGGTCCGGATAACTCCAGATAAGTAGTGAGGACCACCATTGCTAAGTTTAGAGAAGAACATTTGAAGACTAAATGTCACCCCGTTTCCCACTTCAACTTTTTTTTAAAAAGAAATCAATAAAAAGTGGACTTGAAACTGAAATAACAGAAGAAGAGAAAGTAACAGAAGAGAAGTTTCTCAATGCGTACATTCAAAGTCCTCACCCCCGTTGTGAATTTGGTTAAAATACCATTTGACTTTTTTGTGGTATGAACTTTTTCCCCTCATTAACCACGCACACACACATAAACACACTGTGTATCCAAGTGAAATGAAAATACACACCAAAAAATAATTTTGGGTGAATTTGTGAGCACCTCTCTGAAACTTTAACAGATGGATATATAGACCCTCTAGAAAACAGGTGTCAAAGTCAAGGCCCGCGGGCCAAATCCGGCCCACCACATCATTTTTTTCGGCCCGCGAAAGCTAATCAAACTTGTTAAATTCCATGATGATTGCTAAAATCTCAGCCAAAATTTCATGTTTTTGGATGTCAACCACAATAAAAGTCATTATTTTTTACTTCAGATTTGAAAATGAGTTATTCATTAATTTGCTGTGTGCTCTATATGTAATATTTGAAGGGATTTAAACATTCTAATGGGTTCACCAAATTCATAACGGCCCTCGAGAGGAAACCATAACTACAATGTGGCCCGCGGCAAAAAATGACTTTGACACCCCTGCACTAGAAGCCTTTAGAATGAAAAACGTGCGAAGTTCCTCACTTGTCAAAAATGTCCTCACTACGTATGGTATAAAATGTTAGTGGTCCTCACAAGACTAGTCATACAAACACACTGACGCACACACACACACACACACACACACACATTTTTTTTGAACTCAGAGACTCCTTATGAATCACAGTTTAAGTTTTCAGTCACTCGGGAACAACGTCTATGGATTTAATCATATATATTAGCATGTATGAATATTTATCAGGCTTGGAAAGCAAAGGGTTTCGAACATTCCACGGCGGGTCGAACGAGTTAGCTTTCTGTTGCCTAATCGCGTCGTCTTCCCATCAATCCGAGCATAACTTTTATTACCATTCAAATCACGGCATATTCGCCGAAGGACTTTATGGGACATTTGCAGCACGTTACGGCACTACCGGAATGCAAACGAAGGCCTTTTTGATTGAGCGGGACAAATAAAGCATTTACGATGGGAACAAGGTCACCGAATTCCCGCTTGAAACGACACATCTGTCGCAGGGGCAGATTGCATCGCAAGCTGACGCCTCGGTGTCGTTTTTTGGCAAAAACGGAAGGAAATGGATGGCGTATCGACCTCACGCGCTAACGCGTTGCTAGCTAACATATGCGTTGGTTGTGTTACGGGCTGTCCCCGGATGCGTGTTTTGTTTGTTTGTTTAATGGAATTCCGCATGATTCCGCTGCCGCGCGAATGAAAATATCAATAGCATAACAGATTGGCCTCTTAGCTACACAACGCTAACAGTGTTAACACACACATTTACTCCGACATACTTTGCGATAAACGGTGAAGCCGAAAAAACTAGTTAATTTAATAATTAATAATAATTAATAATAAGACTCAAGACAAAAAAAAAGACAGGAACATTAATAAATTATCGCCTATACAGGTAACATCCAACTTACGACCACCCGTACTTACCACCACGCTCTCCATACCCCATTTTTAACATTTTAACATTTTCAATGTATTTCGACTTACGACCATTTCAACTTACGACCGTCTAGTTGGAACAGAACTCGGTCGTAAGTCGGATGTTACCTGGATATCTTGTGGACCATAATTGGAATTGTATAATTTTAATATAATAATAATAATATAATATAATAATAATTGTATTTTTTTTTAAATAACTGGGAATGAAGTCAAATGACACTCACAACTCATTTTTCTTTATTTATAGCGACATCTAATGTATTCCGATAAAGTGCTCAAACCTGACATTTGATTCAATAGTTTAATTTGGGAAAAATTTAATTACTATTTTATGATATATTTTTTTTTTACTATTGATCACCTCATTCACTGCCATTCAAGAATTTATTCGGGAATTGAAATTAAAACGTCTAGCGCCATTCCCGAATGTTCTCGGGTTTTGTTTTTTTGCTTGTTTGGGTGCTGATAAAGCGCTGGCCGTGACCTCTAGCAATGTTTTTTTCTTCCTTTCCACAAGGGGGCAGAATTTCCCTTTTGTCCATGTTAGCGCTTTGTTCCAGCTTCAGCTGTTGTTAAAGCGCTATATAAACCAATATGGATGCGTTGGATTGTATTTTGTACAACTGCCCTCATTTCAAGCTCAGATAACTCCAGACCGATAAAAGTTAGGAATTAACTTTTTGAATGTATATTTATCTAGCTATAAAAACCAATATGCATTGTATTTTGGACAGCCGCCCTCATTTCAAGCTCAGATAACTCCAGGAATGTATAATTTAGGAATTAACTATTTTCTTTCTGTAAAAAGAAGAGAGTCTAATGTTTCTTATGCTGCAATGAATGTTTATTAGTCCTAAAACTCAATAGTCTAAAGCGCAAAATAAATCAATATGTATTGTATTTTGTACAGCTGCCCCCATTTCAAGCTCAGATGACTCCAGACCCATATAACTTATGAATTAACTCTTTTTTATTCTCATGAAAGAAGACAATCTAAGGTTTCTAATGCGAAATTGAATGTTTACGTAGTCCTAAAACTCAATATTCTGTGGGTTCTGCAATTCGAATGACAATGACAAAAACCCTGGCACTGGAGTGGACACATTTTTGCACATCATCTGGCAGTGAATGAGTTAAGAATACATGACTTTTATTATTTTTTTTAATTAAAGAAAGAATAAAAGAGTAAAATTAGTGAGCTATAATTTAAACTAAAATACAATTACAGTACAGTGAGACCTCAACTTACGAACTTAATTGTTTCCCAGACAGAGTGTGTAAGGCGAAAAGTGTGTATCTAAAAAAAAATCCCCATAGGAAACCATTAAAATGGGAATAATCTGTTCCCGGGTTTCCATAAAATATACTTTTCAACTAAATAAGCCTTAAAACTACACACAACATACCTTATTCTATGTATAATACATGTGCTATTGTAGTGTAATGAAAGAAATACACTGCATTGTATCATAGTCACTTTATTTACATTTGTGATGGTCATTTATGACTTGATGGAATGGCGTTGGAGGTCGAAGGTTAAAGGGAATTGCTGTTTGGAAAGAGGCGCATTACATGACGACTGTAATTAAAGAAATAAACTGCTGTAAAATAAAGTTTTATTTACCTTTTTGATGGTTGTTGATGGCTTATGGAAGGAGAGTCACCTTCCATAAGGACTGTTGGTAACTTAACCTCTGGTGCTGTTCGGTCGTGTGCTTCCGCCGAAGATCACTCCGCCAGCCGTGGTGGGTGTGTATTATGAAAATAGTGCTTATTATAAGGTTTAATTTTCATACATTTGACGTTTGTAAGACAAAAAGTTTGTAAGTTGAGGTGTTTGTAAGTTGAGGTCTCACTGTATATTATTTTTGTAACAATTTTTACACTCATCTTAAATAAAAATAATCATCTGGAGTAAAAAATAGTCAACGAAAAGGGCATGCAGGGCCCGATACAGTTGAAATGCATTCATGTCATATCCTAACAACCGCTCCACTCACTCCCCCGGGTACCCCCTTTCCTGCTTTCCGCATGACAGGAGCTGACCCGCGGGAAATATGCGATAGGAAAACATGAAAATAGTTGTTCTGTCGCCAGTAATTGAATCGCGTCCGACGAGCCGAATGACTTAATGTTGCGAAACCAAAGCATTAGATTCGGAGAGGAGCGAAACATTCCACACCTTCAGGGAAGAACATATGACGGCTGAAGAAACCTTTTCATTAATGGCTAACTAGCATCTCCGTTACCTTCCCAAAATCCACTTGGTGTTTCATTACAAAAAAAGAGTAAAGATGAAGTCAAGTGAACCCAAAGGACTTAGTCTTGCTTATTATTGCCTTTTTTTTCTTTGTTACACATGAGAGCAAAACACGAGCGAGTGTTGATTAATTAAGCTAACGTCGCTATGACATGTTCAATTTCACACTATGTCTTAATCCTGCACGAGGGGATTCATAAATCAAACACTTCAAAGCTCTCTCCCCCATAGAATACTGCATTTTGCACTTTGTTGTTATTATTATTATTATTTATTTTTAATGCGGATTCACAAATTGGCGCATTCAAACGAAGAGAAAAAAATTTAATCAGGCAAAAAGCCATGAGGGAACGTTCTACACAGCCTCTTTGTAGCATCACCGTTTGTATGATGACGGGCGTTTGCGAAACCAAGCGAAGAGAACGACAAGACAAAAGCAATCAAGTGTAGCCGCCGCTCTCGTCACTTCGTATAACCTTGAACGGCGCATGAGTGATGAAACACACTGAGCTGATGTACTAAAATGTGATTAGTTGCATCACGCTGCTTTTTCTTTTATTTTGAAAGGGGTTGGGGGGGGGCAGTGGGATCGATTATGCTCACACATCAAAGTCTGCTTTTCTATAGATTGCGATTTATATCCATGAAAGCTTCTTGAAGCTTTTCTTTCCTTAAATTTACAAAACAACGACAAACCTATCGTCAATATAGGTTGACCGACGCCCAACTTCTGCAGTCCTTTGCCGAACTATCGATTGAGAGTATATGCAAATTTAAGTGATACATTAGTAAAACATAGTCTTCTTGATTTGAATACCAAATCCCTGGACGTTCTAAGCACCAACAACCATAAAACAACAGAACAAGGACATTTTAATTAGTTGTCCTTTCCATGAACTGATAGATTTGTAACTTGGCTAATGAGCTCTTCCTGTGAAGAGGTTTACGAAGTCCTAAATTAGTCCGAGGCCAGATCTCCTTTAGGAAGATGACAGTATAACAGGCTGTGTCTGTTCACCTCAGATTAAACCCCAGATTTTCTGTGCTTCCATTGCGGGCCTTGTGTTCGGCGGCATGAAACTTTATAAATATGATGTAAATGATGATTTATGATTTAAATGATTTATGATTTAAATTTGATTTAAATATGATGAGCCAGCTACCTAGCTAGCTAGCTAGCTAACTAGCCAGATAGCTAATATATAGCAAATAGATAGCAAATGGATAGCAAATAGATAGCCAGTGAGGTAGCTCGATAATAGATAGCAAATAAATAATAATAATAATAATAATACATTTTCTTTATAAGCGCCTTTCAAAACTGTAAAGGTCACTTTACAGTCACATGATAAGTTTTTTTCTGTGGGTGATCAGTGCCAGCCACACGCGCCAGCATTCACGCGGAAGTAACTCAAATAGATAGAAAGCTAGCTAGCTAGAGAATAGATAGCTAACACACAGTAGATAGCTAGCTAGATAGCTATCCAGCCGGCTAGACCGCTAATAGCTTGTTAGCTAAATAGCTAGTCAACCAGCTAGACCGCTAATAGCCAGCTAAGCTAGCTAATAAATAACTAACAGATAGAATATAGCTTGATAGCTAGCTCGACTGTCATAATGATGTCTCAGGAACCCTAACCGTGAATTGTTTTCAAAGTTTACTCATTTAAACATAAGTAGAACGTTTTTGAGGCCAAGCCCCTACTCACATCCATCTGGAAGAGCTACTACGCATTAATTAGATATCCAAACAAAGCCTTCTATTCTGTATATTTTTTATCACTTTACAGCACGTCAAACGCAGCCGATTAAGCAAACGCCAAAACACTAAGAAACACGCTAAGAAACTTGGTGCTAATCACGAAAGTATCAATGAATATTTCAAGCACGTTGAATACGAGTCTTTCGTCGGTGCGCCGTTTAATGGCCTCTAATTTATGAATGAGCGGTCAAAAGGTCGAGACCGGCCAGGCGCGAGCACTCTTGAGAACGCCGCGACTCTCTTAGCGAGTTAATTGGCGACGGCTGTTGTCTCCTGATATGCTTTGGACGCACTTTCCGTCTTCTGTTTCGTTCTCGCTTTTCACACAAACGGCACATTGCGATGATTTTCGTAAATAGTGCCGATGCTAGCCCCCCCTTGAACGAGCTTTACGCATTAAAAAGGTCGTAAACGTCGCCTGACTTTTACTAGCCACGCAACGGCATTTGGCTCAAGATTTACTATTCGTTGGTATTAGCGAAGTGAAGGGGCTGACCGATAAATGCCAGTTTACGGCTCGCTAAAGGTGGAGTCGCCGCGGTAACCAAGTCGGCAGCATATAAACGGAACGAGATGTAAATATTTCACTTAGTGGCTCCTTCACTGTTAACGCTACGATAAAATGAGCATATTTCTCTTCGGTACGCATTAGCAAACACGGTCATGAACTTTGTTGACAAAAATGATTGATTTTAATAATCGGGATACATCGGGATTGGGGAGATTCCGATCTTTCGTTTGATGACCGACACCTGGTGGCATAGAGGCTAATTTCCTATCCAGCTGAACCGCTTTCACACAACTTTCGTCCCCAGATTGTTGACAAGCTAACACCTTGGCAAGAGGACACCTTGCCATATGCCAGGTGGGCAATTTCCCATGAGAGGAGGTGGAGAAGGGGAGGTATGTTTTCCTATCTTGCATCCTTTCTCCATCTGTTTGAGGGAGGTCAACAACTTCCTGCTCTGTCTGATTCTTGCAAATCTTACAAATGAATACAGAGATACCTTGGCTTACGAACTTAATTGGTTCCCAGACAGAGTGTGTAAGGCGAAAAGTGTGTATCGCAAAAAGTGTGCATCGCAAAAATTAATTCCCCATAGGAAACCATTAAAATAAGAATAATCCGTTCCCAGGTCCCCATAAAAGATAATTTTCTACTTTCTATTTTTTTTTCAAGCCTACACAACTACACAAAATCTACCTTATTTTACGTATAATAAATGTGATATGGTATTATAATTAAATAAATAAACTGTACTGTAGAATAAAGTCGTTTTATTTACCTTTGTGATGGTCGTTGATGGCTTGATGGAATGGAGTGGCCGGTTTCATCAGCATTAAACACATGACGAGGAACGTAACCTTTCACCATCTTGAGGAATGATCCCTTGTAGGTGCTTTCTCTACTATCATTTTACCTAGTTCCTCATCAATTGTGTTCTGTATATATTGATAGCTTTTTGCATCAAGTGTACACAAGTTGAAACGAGTCCAAATTTCACTGCTTTCTATCCATTTTGTCACTCTCTGTCATCTGTCTGTATCTTTAATGTTTAAACCACCTCCCCTCACTGCTGCATTCTTGACCAATCACGTTGCTTTAACCGATGACTGCGGGCGGGCGGGGAATAGAGCACCAAAACAACCCGGACGCCATTTTCTCGTTAGAACGGGCTCCTTCGCGAACGACACATCACTCATTGAGGCAGCTCCGTGTACGAAAAAAGTTCGTATGCCAAGGTAAAGTTCGTATGCCAAGGTAAAATTTTCATAAATGTAACGTTCGTAAACCGAAAAGTTCGTAAACCAAGGGGTTCGTAAACTGAGGTATCACTGTATGCGAAAACAAATCGCTCATTTTTGCTGTTGTTAGCATGCTAACTACGACAAAATACCGACACACACAATCCAAGAATTTTGACAGTGAAATCGAGTCATAACAAGATATTGACGATGATGTAAAAAACATGAAATCACCCGAAAAAAAATAACATCGGAATCCTTGAAAGCTTGTTTAGGTGATTAGTGCGGTCGTTGTAAATCACACTGTTTGCGCTCATCTCGCGGGACGATTAAACTCTCCGTTGTAATAAGCGCAACCGATAAACTGAACACGGAGCTATAAATACGACATGGACCCGACTTGACCGTCTCTCTTTGGATTTTCTAATTGATTGCGCGGAAACCTTTACTGCGTCATTAAAAGGGAATTAAAGGGGACAGACAAAGTAGCCATCGAGCATTTTGACGCCATTTTTTTTTTTCCCAGTCCGATCGGCTTTACAGTTGGCGAAGGATTTTTGGCTCTTGAACCGATTTACTTGCTTTCTTATTTTGTTCACAAAGACTGTCGTTTTTTTTGCATAGATTAGCCTTTTTTTTTAATCCGCGTATTCCCACTTTGGGCTGCAGGTGGCGGAAGGGTCAAATTGCCTTCTATTGTGCTTTGATATCAAAACATCTGCAGCCAATAGACTCCAAAGAACATGGCTCAAGGGGGGGACTAGCCACGGCTAGCAGCTGCTAGCCGCTCTTGTGTGGAGTGTTTTGATGCACCCGCATCTAAATCACAAAAGATAAAGAGTCGCCGGGATGTGTCGGCGTTAATGACGTATTCATGTATGCGGCGCACCTTTTTCCCGGATGGTTTTGATGCTTTGTCAGGGCCACGCCGCGACGTCTAATGCCATCACTTCATTTAATTACCGGCAATTAAGACACTCCACTGAAGTAAAGGGAAATGCTAATCAACTCATTTGGTGACATGGAAACAGTCGGAAAAGGACAGCAATTAACCCACAGGACGCTGACCTGACATATACCAATTCAATATTCATAATGTCATATTTTCAGGATAGATTACGTATGTACATTCTCAGCTCAAAGGGTTAAAAAAAAATCAGCGAAGGCAGTCATTTATTCGTTTATTTGTTTACATTTATTTAATTATTTGTTTTATTTATGTAAGTATGTATTTATGTATGTAGCTATTTATTTATTTATGTTTAATTATTTATTTATTTTTAGGAATATTCATGCACACACACACACGCATACATATATATATATATATATATATATATATATATATATATATATATATATATATATATATATATATATGTGTGTGTTTATCTATTTATTTGTATGTATTTATGTAGCTATTTATTTATTTGTTTATTTATCTATTTATTTATGTATGTAACTATTTAGTATTTTTGTTTATTTATCTATTTATTTATCGACATGAATATTTATATATACATTATATATATATATATTTAGGTATATTTTTATTTATTTGTGTCTTTATCGATTTAATTGTGTGTATATATATGTAGATATTTTTTTAGGTTTATTGATTTATTTTGTGTATTTATTTATTGTGTATATATATATATATATATATATATATATTATTTATTTATGCATTTATGTTTATTTTTATAGTTATTTGTGTGTTTGTCTATTTTTTTGTGTATGTAGCTATATATAGTATATGTTTAGTTAACTATTTATTTATTTATCTATATGAGTATTCATGTGTTTATTTATGTATATACATATTTATTTATATATTTATTTTATTTGTGTGTTTATCTATTTTGTGTACGTACGTAGCTATGTATTTATTTGTTGATTAATCATTTTATTTATTTGTTTATTAATTTATCCACATGAGTATTTAGGTATTTATTTATATATTAATTTCTTTGAGTGTTTATCTGTTTGTGTATATACCGTATGTATGTAGCCATTGATTTATTTCTTTATTTATCTATTTATGTCTTTGTTTATTTATTCATATGAGTATTTATTTATGTACTTATACATGTATTTATACATTGATTTATTTACACGCGTATTTATTTATTTATGTGTTTAATTAATATTTTATTTGTGTATTTAGTTGTTTGTTTATTCATTTACGTTGCATGCCCTTTCACATTATAAAGTTAGACACAAAAGGAAAGCTATTCAATATTATCCCCTTAAAATATGCAGTGGCGCCCAGGGGTGTTTCATTTTCATATTTTTACGAAAAAAATAACATTGTACTTCATAAATAAACACAAAAGATGACATCAGAATCACATCAAAGTACCGAGAATGTAAAGTCAACATTTTTTTTTGGAGACAGTTCACATCTCAAACATTTTCCATACCGAGCCAAATGCTGCTTCATCTGGCATTTCGTGATTATTCTGGCGCATGCCCAAGTTTTTAATCAGACAGGGAGGTGAAAAAAAAAGGCAAATACCTGCATTCCGAGGCACTTTTGAGAACGCTGAAGTGGTCCTCTTGCCATTTACTCCAAATGGGAAATCGAATTGCTGGACGGATGGGAGTGAAGAGCGCCGAGTCATTCGCATTCATTTGTCTTCCAAACTGCAGATAAACAGACACAACACATTCTCATGAACACTCCAAACATTACAAAAATAAAGAGTACAATTATCTTGCATACACACAACAATTGTCAATCATCTATTCTTTATCCTCTAACAAGAATGTCCGCTTCTGAATGAGTCACTTTCAATTTCTTTGTGACTGTATTCTACTGCCCCCGGTGGCCAAATCCCACATGGTAGAAGAACGTCTGGATGAATTAATCATGACGCACAAACGGTTTAATTCTTTACGTTGTGTTTAATTAGGATGTAAATGAGAAAAAGTTGAATTTTATACAATACCCCCCCCCAAAGATAAAAGAAGATCCAAGGGGAGAATGGGCTTGAAAACTAATTTCTCTATTAAAAACACAGCACGTGTTTTGTTGTTCATAAAGTTGCAATGAAGGAAATGGGGATTTTATTATTATTATTTTTATTTATTTATTTTTTTTTTTTTTTTTTGGGGGGGGGGGTAGTTTTTTTGGGGAAAGGGTGCCCTCGACGTGGGAGGACCACCCGTGCTCCCCCCCCCGACACATTCACATTTTATATTATGACACATCCACATCTCATCCATAACAAACCTGGACCTACAATAAAATAACACCAAAACTGAGTGCATGTAGTCACTTGCCATTTCACAACCTGTCAATCGTGTATATGTGTACGTGTGTGTGTGCGTGTGTGTGTATATACGTATACCTATACATATAGATAGATGTATAGATATACATAGATATACATATAGATATACATATTGATATATACATACATATACGCATACATATACGTACACATATACATATATACTTATACATAGATATACACACACAATATATATATATATACACACACAATATATATATATATATATATATATATATATACACACGAAAACACACACATATATACACACACGTATACACACATACATGTATACACACATATATACACACACACAAACACAAATACACAAATATAAACACACACACACACACACACGAAAACACACACATATACATATACACATATATACACACACACACAAACACATATACACACACAAACACATATATATATATATATATACACAAATACATAAATACAAATACATATACAGTAAAGTCTCGTTATATCGATATCGGATATATCGATAGTCCCGGTTATATCGATACTATTTCTATGCACGCACGGAGAAAATTACATGCAAACAGGGTCGGATATATCGATAGTCCCGGTTATATCGATATTTTTTCGGACTCCCTTGAATATCGATATAACGAGACTTTACTGTATATATACATATATACAAATACATATATATGTACACACACACACACACACGCACGCACACACACACACTGTATATCCAATGGCATTGAGAGCAAAAATAATAAATTATACCAAAATATACAGTAAAGTCTCGTTATATCGATATTCTCGGGAGTCGGAAAAAATATTGATATAACTGGACTATCGATATATCCGATCCTGCGCGCATGTAATTTTCTCCTTGAGTTCATACAAATAGTATCGTCATAAGCGGTACTATCGATATAACCAATATCGATATAACGAGACTTTACTGTATATTGTGAAGGGGTACCAAATAAAGTATTCCCTATGAATATGTATTTCCTTGGGAAAAAAAAGAGCGCCATCACAACCCTAAGATAATTTTTTTTCCTTTCCTCTCTCTCCTCCTCTCTGCTTCTTTTGTCCCACAATCACACCCCCCTAAACCCCCCCACCTCCAATTCCTTGCGCGCAGCCAAGACGCCGCTCGCTCGCCTCCACAAGCATGCGCGCACACATGCGGGCAGCGCGGCGCGATGAAGCGGAGCGACACGAGCAGCAGCAGTACAGGAGGCGAACCATTCCACCATCACCACCAAAAACGACGTGCACGAAGCACCACCAAAGCCTGAGAGCAGGTAAGATGACATTTTATTTTGTTTTGGGATTTATTTGTATTATCTTTTTTTTTTTTTTTTTGGTGCAACGCCTCATCTGCACTGCAGGGAATGTGACTAGGGGTTCGAACCCTAACACTCAAAAACTGCCAAGAATAAAATTAGAACTGTTTCATGATGCGGAAAAAATGCCAAATGTATGTAGATAGAAGAAGAGGAGGAGGAGGAGGATTCCTCCGCATCTTCTCGTGTCCAAACTGCGCACGCAAACGCCTCGTGCATCCAAAACTGGAGATTTGTCGAATCTTCCATAGAATGAATACAATCTAAAAACTCGCTGCCATTGTTTCACATGATAAATCCATTTTGGGGTTATTATTTGTGACATTTTTTTAAAAAATTATGATGTCGTAAAAGGCGCTGAGAGCACAGCCAGTGGCGCGTAGGCGCCGATTGGAAGCGCGTTCCTTGAGGCTGCCCGTCGGTGCGTAAAAGCGCAGAGGCGAAAAGGTGCGCACCGAAAGGGGGGACAAGCATGCTGGTTTTGATTGGATGGAAATGCTTTCTGGATTGGAAGCGGGTCCGTTGTGATTTATTTGTATGTATTTATGTATTATTTTTTTTTTTTTTCAGTCTTCCCCATTGGGACATTGACATTGTACGATTTTGTCCGCCAGCATGGGAAAACATATTTGGTGGTAAAATATACACAACTATATAAACATAGACAAAACTGGCACTTGGGTGACATATCGACACAAATGAACACATTAATCAAAGTGCGTTATTATACATATTTAACTCATTCACTGCCAGACGGTGTGCAAAAAAATGTGTCCAATGCGGTGCCAGGGTTTTTGTCATTGTCACTCAAATTCCAGGACCCACAGAATATTGACTTTAAGGACGACATAAACATTCAATTCAACGTTAGAAACCTTTCTTCTTTCGTCAGAAAAAAAAAGAGTGAATTCCTAAATGATATGGGTCTGGAGTTATCAGCACTTGAAATGGGGGCGACTGTACAAAATACAATACATACATATTGATTGATATAGCGCTCTAACAACAGCTGAAGCTATAACAAAGCGCTAATATGGACAAAAGGCAAATGCTGCCCCCTCATGGAAGGGGAAAGAGGTCTGACCAGCATTTTATCTGCACCCCCCGCAAGAGGAAACCCATTCGGGAATGGTGCTCCACATAATGCTTTTGCAATTCCCGAATAAAGCACAAACTGTGTAGCGGCACCGACTGTACGCACTTTCTCAAAAAAGCTTAGCTCATCGTTTCCTAACAATGCTAACACTTAACGCCAAATGTCTTTGACGTGGTTAGCCATAAGCCATTGTTTTGAAAGGCGCTTATAAATGAAATGTATTGTTATTATTATTATTATTAGTAGTAGTAGTAGTAGTAGTAGTAGGAGTAGTAGTAGTAGTAGTAGAAGTAGTAGTAGTAGTCGTAGTAGTAGTATTAGTATTAGTAGTATTAGTAGTTGTCATATTAGTATTAGTAGTATTATTAGTAGTAGTATTAGTAATATCAGTCTTAGTAGTATTAGTAGTATGAGTATGAGTATGAGTATTAGTACAGTATTAGTATTAGTATTAGTACAGTATTAGTATTACTATTAGTATTAGTATGAGTACATTATTAGTATTAGTATAAGTATTAGTACATTATTAGTACAGTATTAGTATTAGTGTTAGTGTTAGTATTAGTACATTATTAGTATTAGTATTAGTCTTAATCTTAGTATTAGTATTAGTATTAGTATTAGTATTAGTATTCGTATCATTATTATTATTATTATTATTAGTAGTAGTAGTCTTAGTATTAGTATTAGCATTATCATTATTATGAGACAAAAAATGGTTATTTGAACACAAAGGGTGGAGCAACCCATTCCGACAGACAATATTCCAATTACTGTTTATCCTCCACTCATATTATTGCGGCTTACTGATGTCACAGCGTCACCAAGTGGCCAAAGCATGCGTTCGATTTCAAAGAAAACCACCGTGAAAAAAAAACAACCAATCAGAGACACAATGCAGAACTAACACCCTGTCGGAGTGATTTGTTACCAGGCAGATTAAGATTTACATCCAATGGCAACAGAAAGGGCGTCCCTCAGGGAACATGAATCACAATGGAGGGGAGGCAGGAAGTGCCTTTAGGTGTGATTAAATGCCTCCTGTTTAATAAACACACACATACACACTAGCGCGGCGTATGACTGATTGCTAACGGTGTCTCCTTGTTGTCGTTAGAGCGCACCCCGACATCCTGCGCTTGACAGCGTGTCCCCCGCGGTGATTGAACGCCTTCCCTTCAATACATTGCGTGAGTGATTATTAATGGCGACAATCGACTTATCAAGAGCATCCGTCCCGTGTCGGTGAAGCTTCTCGAGTCGTTTCGACGGCAACAAGGAGGCGCCATGTGCAATCAGTCATACGCCAGGTGTGCGTGTTTTATTACGGGCGAGGCCTTTAATCATGTTCTGCCTCGTAGTTGTGTTTTTTTTTTTTTTTCATGCTAATGTCGAGCAATTTTCACTACAATATTGAATTGAAATAGAAAAAATTTGTTGTGTTATTTTTATCAGAGCTAGCGTTTGCACTCACGCGGTTATTAGCTTCTCTTCTGGCGACAAATGGCCGCTGAGCCCCTTTTAGCTCCTTATCAAGACGCCGAGTGATTGCACAATATGAAGCAGCACTAAAGCGGCCATTGATTGGTATTGCGGCGGAAAGACGGATGGAAAGCGGGAGGGAGAAGGAAGGGGGGGGGGGTTATTATCTCAGGCAATAATTTGATATTTTGGTAATTGTGTTTGTTTAAAAAAAAAAGAATGAAAATGCGATGAGGTCAATGCAAGATTTCTGGGGGAAAAACCATGTGTAGAGTAGCGGCATTTTTTTAAATAAAAAAATAAATACATGAACAAATAAATACATAAATGAATGAATAACTAAACAGATATAAACAGAAAAATAAACGGATGGATGAAAAGATGGATAGCTAGCTTTCTAGCAAGCTACCTCGCAAGCTATCTACCGATCGACCTCGCAAGCTATCAACCGATCTACCGAGCAAGCTATCGACCGATCTACCTACCAAGCTATCTACCGATCGACCTAGCAAGCTATCGACCGATCTACCTAGCAAGCTACCTACCGATCTACCTGGCAAGCTATCTACCGATCCACCTAGCAAACTATGTACCAATCTAAAAAGCAAGCTATCTACCTATCCATCTAGCAAGCTATCGACCGATCCAACTCGCAAGCTATCTACCTAAATACCAACCTACCGACCTATTTATCGAGCAAGCTATCTATATCTATCTAGCTATCGAGCTATAAATTATAAAGATAGCTTGTATCTATCTAGCTGTCTATATATATATATATATATATATATATCCTCCCTTAGCCTCAGTATGTATTTGTTTTTCTATCTATCTAGCAATATATATCTATCTAGCTATATATAAAGTAAAGTCTCGATATTCGATATAGAGTCGGAAAAAATATCGATATAACCAGACTATCGATATATCCGATCCTGTGGCATGTAAATTTTCTCCTTGCGTTCATAGAAATAGTATCGTAATAAGCAGTACTATCGATATAACGAGACTTTATATATATACAGTAAAGTCTCGTTATATCGATATTCAAGGGAGTCCGAAAAAATATCGATATAACCGGGACTATCGATATATCCGACCCTGTTTGCAAGTAATTTTCTCCGTGCGTGCATAGAAATAGTATCGATATAACCGGGACTATCGATATATCCAATATCGATATAATGAGACTTTACTGTATATATATAGATATATATATATATATATATATATATATCTAGATAGATATATATATAGCAAGATAGATAGCTAGAAAAACATAAATACTGAGGCTAAGGCAGGAAGCATCTGGAATTGTGTCACTGTCTGAAATGAAAGTATTTTCATAGCCAAGATGGAAGTAGAAATGTTATTAAAAATGAGCCGCAGCAGCAGCAGCATGAGCAGGCCAACAAGGTGGAAATCTACGGGGAATTCCGTGAAAGCCTCAGGTGTGCGTAAGCCTTGTCATGTATCCAGAAAAAAAAAAAAAAAAAAATACATGCCTCTTAATTATTCCCCAAGTTTCACTCGGCGGCGTGAAATTGTATAGCGGGTCTATCGCGAGGAGTCCTATAAAAAGGTCTTGAGAAGCGAGGCTGGAAGAGAAACGAGAATGCCGCCATTTTGGGTCTGGGCGGCCATTTTGGGGAGTTAAACTAGGCATTTTTGGCGGTACATCAAAGTCCAGATAGCTTTTCGATAGCTAACAAATTTGAAAAATTTTTGACACGCTATCACAAGGGTTCCAACGGCGTCGTTAAGAGTACACGTGTACTATGTCCAAGTTGTGTGTACCCAGGATGAAATTCTAAAGCGCCCCCTATTGGCAGCAATATACAGCGTATGTATGTTGCGGTACACTGGCGCCCGTCGACTGTCATGGGAATTTTATAGCGCTTCTGCACGGCAAGAAAAGCTGGTTATGTCCTTTTTTTCTGTAGCATTGTAAACATACCTTTTTTTTACGCACTTGGGCGCCTCAGATTTATCGACAGTGTCTACTTTTGTATCTATTACACCAACACGCGACGTCGTCCAGATGACGGCCGTAAAACAAGAGATGTCTCGCCGCGATGGCGTCCCGGCAGGGTCCTGATTCGAAAGTGCCTTCGGGGGGGGCGTAGGAACAGGCGCAAACCGGATTCCCGCATGAGATAAACACATGGTAGAAGCGTTTTTACTTCCCGTCTGAGGGCGTTACCGTCCACCAGGGGACGGTTTTTGGATGTCCGGATAGGTGAACGACTTAAAGGACAACCGACGTCTCCGGTCAAGTTGTGTCCATAATTTGTTAAATCACTTCTAATGACTTCTACTGCACATATTTTACAAAGATTCCACGGCACATAGGTATATTTTACGTTTTAAGACTCGCACTGAATCGTGATGTCACGTCAGGAACGCCCCTGACCGAGAAAGCGACACACAATGCATTTTGGGTAATTTGTTTGGTCTGAAAACATCGTGTTGATGGCGAAATTAGAAGGAAAACACATAAATAACGCGATGGTAAATCATTGTGGCGAACCACAAACAATGAAGCAAAGGGATGGATTTGCAACAATGTGAAAGCTTCCCTTTATTGCCGACATCAGGCAAACAAACATGGCGGACTGATGAAACGCATCCATCACGCCTTGTTCAACGCCAACGGCAGATAATCACCACGATAATATCCCGCCGGTAAGCAGAGACCCCGACCGACTCCGTTTTACGCTCGGTGAATTCGAACCCGCCCTTTTCCGAGTGTAATTTCAGAGAAACGGCAAAAAACCCCAGAGAGCAGCGCGGCGAAGGGAAGCCGCGTTTCCAGCTGTTTTTGAACGGTGTGTCTCGCCCGGTTGTCGTCAATTACACTCAAGAGGCGCTCGTACGCTACGTGGGCGGAGTGTAAAACCTCCGAAGGGCGTTTGGTTTCACATTTCACCCTTCCCGTCTTCATTTTCAGGCGTGATTTCACGGCATGATAGCGCTCACAAATCATCCTCGTCGCCCTCGGTGAAATTGATGCGCCCTAACCTCCAAACAACGGCGACCACTTATGAGGGGCTTCGTGATGTCATAACTTTAGTGGCTGAGCGGGACGACGGGAGTGCTAACAACGACGTGACGGCGACAGACGGGAGAGGGGTTGGATATATGATGCCGATTGGACACCCTCGGTCACGCCAAAGACGATCTGCCTGATGTTGAGTGATGTGGACGCGGCCCCTGTACAGGTAGAACGGATTAAGCTAGCTAGAATGGCTCGCTCGAACGGATTAATGGCATTTCCATTCATTTTAATAGGGAAAGATGATTTGAGAGTGTCATCAGGGACCAAATTAGACACGTTGGAACCACATATAATGACAGACAGCCGCTGAGACCATTGAGCGATCATGGCGGACATCTTTCAAGGTGGCTAACCGTGACTGACAGGTGACATTGGGGTGGGGGGAGCGTCGGGGGTTGTCAAATGGAGGTAACGTGGCGCAGTATCAGGATGAAAATGCGTTCACCTCCCCCTGCTGGGTGGCGCCCATGGGAGCGACCGGGTCAGGAGAGGTCGGAGCGTCTCGTCAAAGTCGTGACAAGCAAACACATAAGGGGGAGGAGCTTCGTTGAAACGGCGGCGGCTAACTAGCATCACGCCACTCCCTTATGTAAGACTGAGGTGAAATTACATTTGAAGATTTGAAGCAAAGCTTAACAGGGGCTGTTCCTAGTCTTCATTACAGAAACGGGTGTGTCGCCCGTATCATTTACACCGATGGGGCAGGGGGGAATAAGTGCAGTGATGAAGTGGGAGGTGAACCAGATGACAAATGCCATCTCGGTCGAAAAAGAAGTGACCAAATAAATCAGCAGCCGGCAGATAATTGGACGAGTGGCTCTCTCAGGGAGTATCGTGGCGGGCGAGTGAAACGTGCAATTAACTCCGCAGAGGACTGGGCGGGAGTGGGGGCAATAAGGGGGTCGTTTTCCATTGGGTAATCGCACGAATGTAATACATGACAGGGTGCAGAGCCGCCGTTTCAACGAAGCTCCTCCCCCTTATGTGTTTGCTTGTCACGACTTTGACGAGACGCTCCGACCTCTCCTGACCCGGTCGCTCCCATGGGCGCCACCCATGGTGGTTGTTTAGATCGTTTTGTATGCCCCTTTAACATCGTGACTGGGGTGATGAGACCCCCCTACATCTACCTGTACTGCGACCCCACCCCCCACCTCAGATCGAAGGAAAGTGCGATGACCTTATCACCGTTTGATTGACAGCATTCATCTATGGCAGCAATTAGAGGAAATTAATTGTTAGCATTGAGAAGATACTGTATTAGGGGGTGTGCGCACTTATGCAACCACATTATTTATCACCCCACGTTTTTTTTATTTAATATATTGAGTTGTAAAGTTAGAAAAATTTGTTTTAAAGGACAACCGACGTCACTTTTTCGTTTCCTAACTGACATCAGAAAAACATTTTAGAGCATCTAAAATACCCAAAACACACAGTATGATATTTTTAGTCAAATGCAAAAAAAACAATAAAAATGACTTAAAGTGTCTAAAAAGTACTTCAATTTGAAACCGGACGTGGCGAGTTTCAAAAGGTCCCGCCCCCATGTTTGTGACGTAAAGCCAAGACGTCTTGGCTTGCTCGAGAATCAAAAACAATGGCTTCAGATTCGGAGAAGATGCTTTCTCGTTACTCATCCAGTTATGAATATGATTCAAATAGTTCTGAAGAAGAAAGCATACACGCTTGCAATCGATTAAAGAATTTATTCCGTGTCATTTTGAGGCATCAGGGGTGGGAAATGTCGCACCCAAAAAAGGCAGAAAATGGCGACAAAGCCGTGTAAGGAATTAATCAGCCCGTTTCCACAGGCTGATTAATTCTTTACATGGAGCTTGGTCGCCCTCTTCTGCCTCTTTTTGGTCCTACACGACATTTTCAGATCACATTTACCAATGGGGGGCTATTTTAAAATGGGATTAACAGGATTTGGGCTCCCAGGAAGATAAAATAAAATATCATTTAGATCGAGATCAAGGTTAGGCGCTAATAAAAAAAAGTTAGCATTGCACATTTCCCCCCAAAAAATGGATCTTATTCCTTTCTCCGCCCACTCCAATACTAATTGGCAGGACATAATCTTTACACCAGCTCGAGAAACTGGAACGCTGTAATCCTGACACAGGATTAAAATGGGATAATCAGACGTTAGTGTCAACATCTGCACGGAACGACGACGGGTGCGTTTCCACGTCCGGATGAACGACTCGACTGTATTTAACATTAGCATTTTTGGCGGTCAAAGATAGTTTAGATCAGATTAGATGAGGCTTTATTTGTCTAAAAACAAAATCAGGGAACTGCTGTAAAGGCAGCCAGTCTTGCGGGGCCATCTTGAAGTCAAAAACAAAGAAAAAAACAAAACAAAAGAACAAGTGGCGCGTGTGGTTGCCGCCGCTCACCCACAGAAAACATATATCCTGTGACTGTAAAGCAATCTTGAAAGGCACTTAAAAATGAAAATTATTATTAATGTGACACGGTATTCAATAGTTAGCATTTTCTGGACCCTTTGTTGCATGAAGCAATTTGAGATGAAAGAGGAGAGGATCAAAGCCTCCTTTTCACCAGTAGATCAGGGACATGATATTGAAATGTGCATGACTGCTACAAGCGAAATGTTGAAAGCAAACATGAAGCTAAAGTACCCATTGACGAAAACAGACTGTCTCCTAGCCGACGTGAATCCGCTTCAATTCCAAGCCGCGACAATGCCACATACGAATCAGTGCTCTGGATTCGCAGTCGTCATATAAATCCGCGCGGGAGTCGATTCATTCCAATCATTCGCCGTGGAAAACAATCACACACTTTGCAGGAGGTTTGCGGCAATTAAAGTCGGGCAAATTGAAGAAGCGCTTTTACAAGAATCCTGAGTAAACTGTTGGGAAAATGGACTTTATTTTTATTTCTTTATTTTTTGAGGGTGGTTCATTCTAAAAAGGCTTAAAGACTGAACGACGCTAATCTGAGAGTGCGGCTTTAATACAACTCCGACAGGGTTTAAATATGATTGGATTACGCCGCAGGATTACCTTGTGGGAGGGTCAGCAGGCTTCCCATACTTAAAATGTGTGCTTGGTATGAGGAAAAAAAAAAAGAGTGAAGATTGAATGAAAATCAAATGCCTTGTCAAAAAATGTATTTCTAAAAAAATACAGTAAAGTCTCGTTATAATCGATATTCAAGGGAGTCCGAAAAAATATCGATATAACCGGGACTATCGATATATCCGACCCTGTTTGCATGTAATTTTCTCCGTGCGTGCATAGAAATAGTATCGATATAACCAGGACTATCGATATATCCGATATCGATATAATGAGACTTTACTGTATATACAAAAAAAAAAAATCCAACAAAATGTAATTCAATTAAACTCGGCAGCGACATGAAATATTAAAATTGTGATTAAAAACTGCAGTGCCAGGTCAGACAATGAAGTTTAATGTCATGAAAATCGTACTTTCTTCCTTTCTTCGTTCCTTTCGTCTGTCCTTCCTTCATTCCTTCCTTCCTCTCGTACTTTCATCCTGCCACTGTTCTATCCATCCATTAAAATCTTCCTTCCTTCCTTCCTCCCTTCCTCCCTTCTACTCTTCTATCCTTCCATTAAAATCTTCCTTCGTTCCTTCCTTCCTTCCTTCCTTCCACCCTTCCACTCTTCTATCCATCCAACACCAACTCTATCCTGAAAAAGGCCCAACAGAGAATGTACTTCCTGAGGCTGCTAAAGAAGCATGGCCTGCCACAGGAGGTGCTGCAACATTTCTACACGGCTGTCATCGAATCCATCCTGTGTTCTTCCATCACCGTTTGGTTCGGGGCCGCCACAAAAATGGACAAAATCCGACTTCAACGGACAGTTAGGACGGCGGAAAAAAATCATTGGCACCGCCCTACCCACTCTCGAGGACTTGCACACTGCAAGAATCCAAACAAGGGCGCGGAAAATCCTACTGGACCCTCCGCACCCTGCCCACCACCTTTTCCAGCTACTCCCCTCAGGCAGGCGCTACCGATCCATGCGCACCAAATCCAGCAGACATTTAAACAGCTTCTTCCCCCAAGCCATTAACTCTTTGAACTCTTCAACAGTAGCCAAAATGGAACTGTATAGTGCCACTTAGCAGTTTTTTTGACAACGATACTAGTGCAGCGTGTTCTACCGGAAACAAATTCCTTGTGTGTTCTACATACTTGGCAATAAAGATGATTCTGATTCTGATCCATTAAAATCTTCCTTTCTTCCTTCCTTCCTTCCACCCTTCCATCATTGCACTCTTGTAAATAACAATAACAATAAAAAAACGACCCTAAGTCAACAACAAAGCAGTGAATTAAACCAGTAGCGAACCATCTTTATGCAAAACCAGTGATCACAACAACACAATTCCATCAAACCCTCAGATCCCAATTTCGCACTGCGCTGTCGCACGGCTCTTTATACCCAACCACCCCCCCCCCCACACTTCCTGTGGTTGCCAAGAATCCCCCCCCCACCCCCCTTTCCCATTCCAACAAGATTTTTGGACTGCCGAGTGCGAGCTGGCAGCGTTTCGCTCTTCCTGCAGCAGATGTGATCTCAGCTAACGCAGATGAGGCTGGCAGATTTACTGGAAGACCACGCTTCCACCACTCCCCCTTTTGCTCCGCTGTCATCCACACACCCCCGCATTTCAAGGGGTGAGAGGTAATCCAGGAAGATGGAGGTGATGGCAGTGCAGACAACCGCGGAGGCTCGGGTCAGCGTGCGAACAGCCCCGGCGGACGTTATTACCAAGCCCGTCGCACTTTATCTCACTGCCTAAGCCGCCTTCGCCACGAGCTCCTGGAAACTGGCGATCCTCAAACTGCCGATTAGTGAACGTCATCAATGAATTAGAGATGCAAAGGCAACGATCATGAGGGATGTTTTCAGAAATCAGAAATCTCCCGCAATGACGCTCGTTATTATTATTTTTTTTTTTCTTTGCTTCCGCAGCTGTTTTGTTTCAAAGCAAAAGCCTTCGAGCTGTGTGATGAGTCGAAACTTTCCATTATCTTCCCGGCTTTGTTATCACGACACACTACTTGTAAATCTCTAAACATAATCAAAATATGGAGTTCTAGTTCTAAAAAAAAATATCATACTTTTGAAGAAAAAAAAAAACCGCTAATGCTAATGAGGAAAAGGTGACTTCAACCATCATCTGTACTTCATTGAAGGTGTCAGACGTTTCAATCGTCATCCAAAGAGATTCGTCAACGAACAGAAGTTGTGCTGGGATCCCTAATGGACAGAGGTGGTGGTGCCAGACCCCTGCTCTGATAGATCCCTGCTTTAAGGCTGGGGGAGCAGTGGACCACTTCCCTGAAGCCAAGTTCATAACTTCCATTCTTCTATCCCTGGCTCTGGTTTCACCTCATTAGCCAATCGGATTACCTCTCCACTCTGATTACCTCTATAGTTATATCCCTGGCTCTAGTTTCGCCTCATTAACCAATCTCATTACATCTCCACTCTGATTACCTCTATAACTACATCCCTGGCTCTGGATTTACCTTATTAGCCAATCAGATTACCTCGATTGTTCTATCCCTGGCTCTGATTTCACCTCATTAGCTAATCTGATTACCTCTCCACTGTGATTACCTCACTAGTTCTATCATTGGCTCTCGATTCACCTCATTAGGCAATCTGATTACTTCTATTGGTCTATCCCTGGCTCTGGTTTCACCGCATTAGCCAATCCGATTACCTCTCCACTGGCACTGGATTCACCTGATTCGCCACTCTAATTACCTCGATTGTTCTATCCCTGGCTCTGATTTCATCTCATTAGCCAATCTGATTACATCTCCACTGTGATTACCTCGATTGTTCTATCCCTTGCTCTGATTTCACCTCATTAGCCAATCTAATTACCTACATTGTACTATCCCAAGGCCTAGCTTCGCCTCATTAGCATGACTAAACGTATGTGGTAATAGCCTAAGAAGTCTGTTGTAAGACCGGTGGCGATGTAGTGAAGGCTATTTTTACTCCTCTTTCAAACCACCTATTTTCTTGAGCTACGATTTTTGTACCGTACATGTCGTCAAATCACGCTAATGCTAACGTTACGGGCTCTCCCTTTTTACAGCAGCCATGGCCAATCTCCCCAAAACCGGAGGAAGACACGCCCCCTTCTTCCCTATCGGCGTGAACACGCCCGTCGAGATGCAGAGGAAGCCCCGCTGGACCTGTAAGTCGTAAATTTCAATCGGATTGCAAAAAAAACGTCAGTCAATCCGAAGTTTTGCAAGCTAACGTTCGCTTTGTTGAACTTGAATGTAGAGACTACGCTACGTTGACATAACACGCTAGCAAATCTACGCTATATATTCTCTCACGGTGCCTGAATTCAGCGGCTCGTTTTTGTCGATTTTCTTCTTCTGCGCATTTTGTTATGACCGCGCGCACGCGTCTGGATCGCTAAAAAACCTTGAGCTTCTCGATGAGAGTTAAAACGTTTTTCTTTTCTATCTTTTTTTTTTTTTTTGGACAGAGCCGCGGGAGCGAGAGGTTAAGCGGGAAGAGATCATCTCAGGTAAAAGGATACAAAGTGCATTTTTATTGTGGAGGGGCTTGGGGGGGAATCGGGGAAAAGAAAGCCGATGCGCCAAAAATTAGACGGCGCAATAGGATGCAAAATAAAACAAATAAATTAGCGTGATGGATCGGCGTTAAAAGCATCCTAAAGGTCATTGGATGCGTCGCATTTGACACCCGGCGGCGTCAGGGTGTCTGTGAGAGGACATGGCGTCCAATCTAAGGGGTTGTCAGCTATCATCGCACACACTTGTTTGACGCCCAGAGAATGCCGTCAAGGGCTCTCGGTTGCCATTAGGGCGAGGTGAGGCGAAGCGGCTCGGGGAGGGAGCGTTTGGGTGATCCGTATGCAGCACGGCATCCATTAACGGCGAGACGCGGCGCGAGCGTGCGGCTAAAAGTGTCAAATATGCATGAGCGAGCGACCCGTAGTAGGCAATTAATGCAATCGTTAAGAAGCGCACCTCCCCAGCCAGGCGTGCCGATATGTGCTTGTTGAATTTTTTACGGCGTGCTCGTTTAAAAAAAAAAGACAACGGCCACGGGTGTGCTTGTATAATCGAACGATTGCGTTTAGCATCCGGAAAAGGCTCAAAACGAGAATAGTGTTTCCGATAATCGGGAATTTGTTCGTGAAAAGACGACTATTCCATCTTGGCTAAGATGGTCTTTTGGTTTCACGCGATTGGCTGTTTTGTACCACCTGTTGCTCTGGCGTTTTAAGAGCGATTGGGGGGGCATCTACCTGTGTACACTGAGTGTTTGATGGTGCCTGGCTTTGCGTTCCGGAGCTCCGCCGGTCATCGGGTTATTGATCGGCGCATGTGGAGAAGAAGAGGAACGCTCAGCAGGGGGGGGGGCACTATTGATCGCGTTTAAAGTGGCAAGATGGAGAACGTCCCGTCGACCCCCCCCACCCCCCAGCCCCCTCGTGACATGTTATCCCCCATCGCCACCCGTTGACAGAGTGCGACCCCGGATTGATTTGAGGCCCGCGGCCGTCGGTCGAAAGAGAAGTCGGTCAGTTTTGAGAAGGGCGACACCGCCCGTCTAGGCCGCGCTGGTCCGCAAAGTCGGCGCGCAGGTTAGCGTTTTGGAGGCAATGTCGTTTGTTAGCGCCACAGCCTTTGCGTGTTTGCCTGGTGGTCGTTTTAGCTAACTTTAGCTGACGCAATTGCATTGTTATTCAAGACAGGTTTTATTTATCTATTTACGTATTGACTTATTTACTAATTTACTCATTTACTCACTTACTTACTCACTTACTTACTCACTTACTTATTTACTTACTTATTTACTTACTTATGTATTTACTTACTTATTTACTTACTTATTTACTTACTTATTTACTTACTTACTTATTTAGTTACTTCTCACTTATTTACCTATTTACTTATTTACTTACTTCTCACTTATTTATTTATTTATTTATTTGTATTTATTGATATTTATATATGTGTATATGTATTTATTTCTTGTTCATTTGTTTATTTCTTAATTCATTTATCTATCTTTGTATTTATTTATCTATTTATTTATGTATTAGTGTATTCATTTATTTATGTATTTACTGATCCGTTCACTGATTCATTTAATGACTTGATTCATTGATTCATTTATTCATGTGGTTATCTATTTATTTGTATTCATTCATTGATTCATTCATGTTAATTCATTTATTCATGTATGTATCTATTTATTTTTAGCCATTCATTTATTCAGTTAGTTATTTATTCATTTTTGGCTTAGTTATTTATTTATGTCTTTATTTATGAAATATTCATTCATGTGTTCATTTATTTATCTAATTATTGATTCATTTGTTGATTCGTGCATTTATGTAGCTATCTAATATATATATATTAGCTGGCCAGCTAGCTTTCTATCTATTTGAGTTACTTCTGGGATGAGTGAAGGCTGGTGGCGCGTGTGGCTGCCGCTGCTCACCCACAGCAAAACTTATCCTGTGACTGTAAAGTGACCTTGAGAGTTTTGAAAGGCGCTTCAAAATGAAATATTATTATTATTATTATTTATTTATCTATTTATGTATGTATTTATTTCTTGATTTATTTAGTTATTTATCTATTATTTTTTTATGTATTTCGATTTTATTTATTTATTATTTATCACACTTTTTTTTTCATTGGCCTTTGTTGACATTTAGACCTGATGTTTTGACACATTTTTTAATCCGACGTTCCCGTGATAGCATTTTATTCCGATGTCGACGTCGCAGCTGTTTACATGAAAGCATTTTGAGCGCCATGTTGTTTGTTGACGTGGTCGGTTGATGTCTATGGCTATCTTGAGCCGATCGTCGCTCACGTTTTCTGAACCAGTGTCGCCGTGGTCCTCGATATCGGCGCCGGGATGGGAAGCTAACGCCTAAGCAGTGGGTGACATTGCCCTCGAGCCCGCGCAACCGGAACAAAAGCGTTTGAGAGCTAATGAAAGCCACTTTCAAGTGGCTCCGATTGATATTTTTTTGCCAATCCATCATTGTAATCTGGCAGGAAATTGCACAGGCGGTTACTAATCAAGACACTCTCGCTGAGAGTGTACCAGTCCTGCGCGCCCCTTCAGATGGAAAATGTAAAGATAAAGAGAAAATAGAAAACATGTTTTTTTTTTTTTTCTGTGTTTGACACGGACGACTGGAAGAAGTAGCAACACGATGCCATAATTGTAGTGTTATAAATCGATGGTGCGTGTCCAACGCGCCGCGCTTGTTCCTGTTTTCTCGCAAAATGGCGCACAGGCAATTTATCACAAAGCTGTTTTACGGTCATAGATTGCTGGTGATCACAATAAACGTTGGTACAAAACCAATCGTTATGAATAGCTATTTTAGCCGCGGGTAACAAAAGTGCGCTGACGTTTGTTGATCTAGCAGCCATTTCTGTCTGTCTATCTCTCTCTTTCGATCTACCTACTTAGCTAGCAGCTAGCTAGCTAGAAAACTAGCAATTATTCGATATTGATCTCTCTCTCTCTCTGTCCTATCTATCTATTTAGCTAGCAGCTAGCTAGCTAGATATATAAATAGATATAGATATAGATCTCTGTCTTTCTCTCTTTCATTCTCTTTCTATCTGTCTATTTAGCTAGCAGCTAGCTTGCTAGCTAGCTATATATAGATATAGCTATCTCCCTCTATGGCTCTATTTGTTTTTTGTGTGTTTTTTTTTACTTTATGTTACTTCCGGGTTGAGTGAACGCTGGCCCTTGTGGCTGCCGCTGCTCACCCGCAGACAAAAATATCCTGTGACTGTAAAGTGTCCTTGAGAGTTTTGAAAGGCGCTTAGAAATGAAATGTATTATTATTATTATTATTATTATCATATGGTTTTCTTGGATCATCTGATCTGAACCTATTCTGCGTGTTAGCATGCGTAATTTGGTTGGTTGTTTTTTTCGCACAAACTCATCGTAAAATATCGTGAAAAAAGTGCAATGCTAAAAATAAAATTGTCACCATCTGATCTGAATCTATTCTGCGCGTTAGCATCCGTAATGTGGTTTGTTGTTTTGTTTTCGTACACAATCATCGTAAAATATCGCACGAAAAATGCAACGCTAAAAATAACACTGTCACCATCTGATCTGAATCTATGATGTGCGTCAACATGCATAATTAGTTTTTTTGTTCGTTTTCGTACAAAATCATCGTAAAATATCGCGAGAAAAATACAACGCTAAAAATAAAATTGTCATCATCTGATCTGAACCTATTCTGCACGTTAGCATGCGAGATTTGGTTTGTTGTTTTGTTTTCGTACAAAATCAACGTAAAATATCGCGCAAAAAATGCAACGCTACAAATAACACTGTCACCATCTGATCTGAATTTATTCTGCGCGTTAGCATGCATCATTTGGGTTGTTGTTTTCGTACAAAATCATCGTAAAATATCGCACGAAAAATGCAACGCTAATAATAAAATCATCACCATCTGACCGGAATCTATTCTGCGCATTAGCATGAATCATTTGGTTTGTTGTTTTGTTTTCGTACAAAATCATCGTAAAATATCGCGAGAAAAATGTTATGCTAATCTATTGCATTTACTTTTCTCACAGATTATGTCCAAATAAATACAGTAAAGTCTCGTTATATCGATATTCTCGGGAGTCCGAAAAATATCGATATAACCGGGACTATCGATATATCCGACCCTGCGCGCATGTAATTTTCTCCTTGCGTTCATAGAAATAGTATCGGAATAAGCGGGACTATCAATATAACCAATATCGATATAACGAGACTTTACTGTATGTGCCGAAAAATGTGTACATTTTGTGATTAAGTAGCCAATATTTTGCTCAAATTCGGACACAATTCTTATGGAAACACGACGGCAAGTTTCAAACAGTATTTTTTTTTTCGGTCTATCTCAGGTCACCGCTTTGTAGCCGTCCGATTCTATCTATCGCGTTCATTTGTCTGAATCTGAAAGCAGGTGTGAACTCGTACACGGCTAACACTCTGAAATTCTCCAACATGCTATTAGATCCTAATCACAGGCATATATATCGCTGAGATTCACTCCAAGCGGATAAGCATTCCGGCGTAGCGGCGACAGCTGCTAGCGGTCGCGCTGTTCATTAGCTGCTAAATGTCAACAGACCGAGTGCGGTGACGCACACCCAATCAGGTGTTCGTATCTGGATGCACGCGCAAGATAATTAGAGAGCGACAGTCTTGACCTCCGCATGTCGGTAGCGTCGGTTTACGGCTACGGGCGCTACGACGAACTTGAGTAAACACTAATTATTGGAAGCAGGCTATCGATTAGTAGCGTAGGGGTCTAACTACCTCCTTGATAGCGACGTGACGCGCCAAGGCCTTTGTCTCACTAGCTCGCTCACTCTGCATTATTCATGTTCGGTCGCTAAATCCACTTGTGTGTCGGGCGGGAGATGGATGGTGTCCCCTTTAACATTTATTCACACTCTGGCGTTCATTTATCGCCCGATGATAAATCTATTTATGGCGGCGGTATCGTGCCCATGAATTATGCATGTGATATAGATTGGACCGGCGTACCAAGATACGGGGGAAGACGCGGGGAGCCCCGCAGCGCGTTACGATGACTTGCTGATGAACGCAATTTAGCCGTGTAAAAAAAAAAAAAAAAGTTTGTGCTGATTGTTCCTGCTTGAACAAGATTAATATTTGAAATGCCCGCGCTGAAAAATAACCTGAAAACAGGCAAATGTTTTACATCCGAGTCACGTTAGGCTTGAACGGAGGTCTTGCCTGAGTTGCCAACTGGAAAAATGTAATATTTGGGATTTTATGTGTTAGGGGGAAAGAAAAAAAAACATAGTACACACTAAATTCCAAAGTGTCGTTTAAACGAGCCATTTTAATTTCCCCTTTGTATTTGATGATATATTTTATTTCAAAATAAATACATAAATATAAATAACTAAATAAAAAATATATAAATACATACATTAATATATAAATAAATAACCATTTATTTATTTGTTTGTTTGTTTAGATGTGTATCAATGTATCAGTTTATTTATTTATGTATTTATTAATTTATAAACATATTAATGCATTTATCTATGCGTCAGTTTTGATTTCTATATTTATTTATTGTATTGTTGTTGTTGTTTGTTTTATTTACTTTATTTATACTTACTCTTTATTTATGTATTTATTTATTCATTTATTGAATGTATTGATGTTGATTTGTTTTATTTACTTGATTTATTCTTATGGTTTATTTATGCATGTATTTATTTAATGTATTTTTGTTGTTTCTTTGTTTTAGTTACTTTATTTGTTATTATTATTTTTTTTTTAATTTGTTTTGATGTGTATCAATGTATCAGTTTATTTATTTATGTATTTATTAATTTATAAATGTATTAATGTATTTATCTATGCATCAGTTTTGATTTTTATATTTATTTATTGTATTGTTGTTGTTGTTTGTTTTATTTACTTTATTTATACTTACTCTTTATTTATGTATTTATTTATTCATTTATTGAATGTATTGATGTTGATTTGTTTTATTTACTTGATTTATTCTTATGGTTTATTTATGCATGTATTTATTTAATGTATTTTTGTTGTTTCTTTGTTTTAGTTACTTTATTTGTTCTTATTATTTATTCATTTATTTATTTATGTATTTATTTATTTGTGTATTTATTAATGCATGTATTTATTAATTAATTAATTTATTTATTTATAATAATAATACATTTAATTTCTAAGCGCCTTTCAAAACTCTCAAGGCCACTTTACAGTCACAGGATCAGTTTTCGCGCCAGCGTTCACTCAACCCGGAAGTAATTCAAATAGATAGAAAGCTAGCTAATATTATTTATTTATTTATTGTAGTTTTGCTGTTGTTTTGTTTTAATTACTTTTTAATTCTTATTATTTATTTAATTGTGTATTTATACATGTATTTATTTAATGCATTTATGTTGTTTATTTGTTTTACTTTATTCTTATGGTTAATTTATTTACTTAATATTTTTGGGTTTATTAGTTTTATTTATTTTTATTGATATTATTGTATTATTTACTTTATGTATTTATTTATCCTTTCCTGCGAGCAAAACTTTGCCATTGCTACACAGTGCGCCGCATTTCAATTTATTTGTACAAAATCCCCGCCCGAAATGTTTGCCTCACCAACACTGTAGCCATTGATCCATTTAATTCGTCATTATCGATCGGTACAAAAACAGCAATTATCTCTGCGGCGAAAAAGAGGGGGTCTGAAACTTCCCGAATCGCAACAAATGAGTATCGCTCGCATCACCAACGTAATTGCGACGCGGGGGGTTACAAGGAAGAACATTAGCCGCGCCGCCGAGTGAATTACGTGGCGCGCCTCGACGGTCCGCGGCGGGAGAAGCCCCGGCGACGAGGCTGCTCTCTCGCATCATTACCATTCATCAACGCGATCATCATTAGAGCCGTAAAAGCCGCTGCCGCACTCGCTGTAATCTTCGTCTAAGACCCCATTTTTATTATTTTTGGACTTTGCTGAGGGATACTTTGAATCGACATATGTATCGGAACCACTTGCTATGCGCAAAACGCAATTTTATGGCTGACTTGCGGCCGACTCGAGATGGCAGCGACGCAACACAGTACGTCGCAAATTGAGAGCCAAGTGGCATTTTAATAAAAAATAAAGAAAGAAAAAACACGTCTTGTCTCTCTTGTCAAAGATTTGCATCCGTGATTTGATTTATATGTATTTCTTTTGGACGCCACTACCGTATCTTCTGGCGTTATTTTATTTGGCAGATATGTTTCGAGCAGAAAATGGAGCGATGCAAACTTGTGATATTAAAATTTAAGATTGTTGACTGTATTTGGCGGGATGAATAGCGGAGCCAGTTATAAAATGGCCGCCTTCCGAGCAGTACATGGCCGTTTTAGTTTCAAAATGGCTGCCTTTCAAGTAGTACACAGCCGTTTCAATTTCAAAATGGCCACCTTCAAGCAGCACATGGCCGTTTCAATTTCAAAATGGCCACCTTCCAAGCAGCACATGACCGTTTCAGTTACAAAATGGCCGCCTTCCAAGAAGTACATGGCCATTTCCGTTTCAAAATGGCCGCCTCACAATCAGTACATGGCCGTTTCAGTTACAAAACTGGCCACCTTCCAAGCAGTACATGGCCGTTACCGTTTCAAAATGGCCACCCTCCAAGCAGTACATGGCAGTTTCCGTTTCAAAATGGCCGCCTTCCAAGCAGTACATGGCAGTTTCCGTTTCAAAATGGCCGCCTTCCAATCAGTACATGACCTTTTCAGTTTCAAAATGGCCACCTTCCAAGCAGTACATGGCCGTTTCAGTTTCAAAATGGCCGCCTTCCAAGCACCACATGCCCGTTTCAGTTTCAAAATGGCCACCCTCCAAGCAGGACATGACCGTTTCAGTTACAAAATGGCCACCTTCCAAGCAGTACATGGCAGTTTAAGTTTCAAAATGGCCACCTTCCAAGCAGTACATGGCCGTTACCGTTACAAAATGGCCGCCTTCCAATCAGTATATGGCCTTTTCCGTTTCAAAATGGCCACCTTCCAAGCAGTACATGGCAGTTTAAGTTACAAAATGGCCACCTTCCAAGCAGTACATGGCAGTTTAAGTTTCAAAATGGCCACCCTCCAAGCAGTACATGGCCGTTACCGTTTCAAAATGGCCGTCTTCCAAGCAGTACATGGCCGTTTCTGACACATTTATTCTTGTACGTCGTTTTAATCGGGTAAAATTAAGTTCAAACGGAAACTCTCCCATGCGACTTTGGATTCCGCGCATCAAAATCGCTTTAGCGAATTCTAACTCGGACAGCGTTGAACGACAACGTTACCGCTACAGCTAGCTCCGTGGCCACGGCGGACCGTTATAGGCGACGGCAGGAAAGGGCAAAGCGTCGCGGTCGTGAATGCAAGGTTGTCAGCGTTTGATAAATGTCTGACATCATCGGCGGGCGATTGGACTCGGGCAGGGTGATAAGCCACGAGGAAATCGCTGATGGATGGCCCGCTTTCCGGGGAGATAAGGCTCATTTTTGGCCGTATGGAAGCGGGAGATTTCTATTTGGACTTTAAAGACCTCGCTGGTATCACGGCGGGGGATCTGATTCGGCTAGCTCCTGGCCTGTCGCGAGACGGACGGGGGGACGCTTTGAGATGGTGTAAACTTTAATAGTTTCTGTTTGTGAACAGCGAGGGGTTTGTCGGGTTAGACGTGTCGGAACATTGTCGTTTTGTTTGACATTGTAATTAAAGTTTTGGGAACGGCTAGTGATTAAACGGCAAAAGTGCGGTTTGCTAAAGGACTTGAGAAACGCTGACGTAAATTCATTCGGTAATTGAAAATATGACGTAGAGCGCCATTCCAGAATTAGTTTGGGTTTTGATTTTTGTTGCTTGGGTGCCGATAAAGCGCTGACCAGACTTCTGGAAATGTTTTTTTTTTCCTTCCACGACGCGGCACTGTTGTTAAAGCGCAAAATAAGAACACATTTCACGTCTAAGGGCCTTTCAAAACTCAAGGTCACATTACAGTCACAGGATCAATTTTTCTGTGGGTGAGCAGCGGCAGCCACACGCGCCAGCGTTCACTCAACCCGGAAGGAACTCGGATAGGAGGCTAGCTAGCTAATAGATAGCTAACAGATAGCTAGCTAGGCCTTCACTCAACCTGGAAGTAACTCAGATAGAAAGCTAGCTAGCTAATAGACAGCTAATAGATAGCTAAGTGACTCGGATAGAAAGCTAGCCAGGTAATAGATAGCTAACAAATAGCTTGCTAGTCCTTCACTCAACTCGGAAGTAATATATAAACCAATATGCATGTATTGTATAGTATTTTGTACAGATGCCTCCATTTCAAGGTCCCATAACTCCAGACCCATATAACTTAGGAACTAACTGTCTGGCTATCTAGCTATTAGCTATGTATTAGCTAGATAGCTAGCTTTCTATCTATTTGAGTTACTTCCGGGTTGAGTGAACATTGTCGAGTGTGGCTGCCGCTGCTCACCCACAGAAAAACATCAACGACAGTGACTGTTAAGTGACCTTGCGAGCTAAATTTCTGAGAAGTTTACAGTTCTCAGAATGTCCCGCTATTGCTAATTTGAGACAAATGTCTTATTTTATCAAATTTGTGAGTTAAAGTTGAATAATAATAATACTACATTTCATTTATAAGTGCCTTTCAAAACTCTCAAGGTCACTTTACAGTCACGGGGATCAGTTTTTCTGTGGGTGAGCAGTGGCAGCCACACGCGCCAGCGTTCACTCAACCCGGAATAACTCAAAAACATAGAAAGCTAGCTAGCCAGTAGATAGCAAATAGCTAGCTAGCTAGCAAGCCAGCCAGATAGCTATATAGCAAATACATAGCAAGCTAGATAACAAATAATAATAATAATAATAATAATAATAATAGGATCAGTTTTTCTGTGGGTGAGCAGTGGCAGTCACACGAGCCAGCGTTCACTCAACCCAGAATAACTCAAAAAGAGAGAAAGCTAGCTAGCTAGCTGAATGTCGTGATCAGGGTTAAAGATTTTCACTTGAAGGGTTGAAAACAAAGCCACCTTCAACGTTTTACCAGTTGTTTCGCTAGGCTAAGGTTTAGCTTCAAGTGTGGTTTGGTCAAAATTGTATGTATTTTTCCCCATTGAGGGAATTGTAGCTTATTTTCTTTCTTTGCCGTGGCGATTCACGCGCTTGACTATCTCAAGTGGACACATAACGCTCACTTTGCTTTTTTTTTTTTTACCCCACGGGTATGACTGTTAGGAAGATTTAGCATATCTACCATCTGCCTACAATTGATTTGAGGTGATTCCCAGCGGAGCCGAGTAAATGAAAATGTCAACATCTGTGACGTGTGATGAAAATTAATGGCACCGGCCCACAATTTTGACGTAGACCGAAAATGAGAGCGAGATGTCAACGTTGCAGATAAATGCCGCACGCACGCTCGCTCGGGACGGTCGACGTATTACACGACAGCCTCAAGTCACTCGGAAAACTCTCACCCGACAAATCGGGCAAATTTAATTTGCGCCGGCGCCTTCGTCTCGTATCGCCGACGCGTTTGCGAACCGATGTCCGTACTCGACAGAATTATTCACTCGGGTAAGACGACGCCGTGCTTTTGTTGGCGGTCGGCTGAACGACAATTGCGATTATTTCTACAGTTAGCGTTGATCGGTTGGGGGATTTATTTTTTTTTTTATTAATAATACAGTCACAGGATAAGTTTTTTATCTGTGGGTGAGCAGCGGCAGCCACACGCGCCGGCGTTCACTCAACCCGGAATAACTCAAAAAGATAGAAAACTAGCTAGCTAATATGTTTCCTGACTCGAATAGCTGGCTCGATAGCTATATAGCTAATAGCTAGCTAGCTAGCTAGATAGCTAGTTTCCTGACTTAACTTGAAGATTGAATCGGTAAGTTAACTTTATCAATTGACCTTTTTAAAAAAAATAGCAAATAGCTGGCTAGCGAAATAGCTAGCTAGCCAGATCACTAACACATAGAAAGCTACATAGCAGGCCAGGGAGCTAATAGCAAATAATAATAATAATAATAATAATAATAATAATAATAATAATAATAATAATAATACATTTCATTTATAAGCGCCTTTCAAAACTTTCAAGGTAACTTTACAGTCACAGGATCATTTTTTCTGTGGGTGAGCAGTGGCAACCACACATGCCAGCGTTCAATCAACCCGGAATAACTCAAAAAGATAGAAAGCTAGCTAGCTAATATGTTTCCTGACTCGAATAGCTGGCTCGCTAGCTATATAGCTAATAACTAGCTAGCTAGATAGCTAGTTTCCTTACTTTACTTAAATATTGCAGTATAAATTAACTTTATCAATTGACCTTTTTTAAATAGATATCAAATAGCTGGCTAGCGAGATAGCTAGCTAGATAGCTGGATAGCTAGATAAATATTTTCCTTTTTGACTGAAAAACCTACCACGTATAGTAAGGTATTTTTGGAAAGATAACGCCCTCAAACGACGTGTCGCGTGTCACCCGCATTGCAGCAAATTAGCTTCGGCGGGTTTTCAAAGCAAGCGAATACGACGAGACGCACTTGTCGCGCGTCGATAGCGAGTGGTCGCCCGCTTCGTCATTACACGCGAGGCCACTCGGAGTGACTGATCTGGGTCGCCGAGATGCAAGCGAGGTCGGATCAATGGGCGGCCTTGATTCAAGCAGCTCATAGTGGGAAACGCCATTAAGAAAATGAAATCTCCTCTGCCTCTGCGAAAACACCTGAATTAAGACCACCGCAATCTACTGGTCAAGTGTTGACTGCATGACCTTTGTCATTTGGACATAGATTTCCTGACATGTTATGTCCCCAAGTGTGTTATCGAATTGTTGAAACGTTTATCTGTCGCTAATGCCGTTAATGTGTGATTTCATTGGGCTAATTGTTATTTACATTAGCACGGTTGGCTTTTTTTTAAATTAGCCAAACTGAACGATTGCTTTATACATTTTTTTAAATAGCTCTTTTGAAAATTAGCCGAGCTAAAACAGTGCTTGATACATTTTTTAAAATAACTACAGTAAAGTCTCGTTATATCGATATTCAAGGGAGTCCGAAAAAATATCGATATAACCGGGACTATCGATATATCCGACCTTGTTTGCATGTAATTTTCTCCGTGCGTGCATAGAAATAGTATCGATATAACCGGGACTATCGATATATCCGATATCGATATAACGAGACTTTACTGTATTTTGAAAATTAGCCAAGCTAAAAAACATCGCTTAATACATTTTTTCAATAGCTCTTGAAAATTAGCCAAGCTAAAACACTGCTTGATACATTTTTTTAAAATAGCTATTTTGAAAATTAGCCAAGCGAAAACGTTGCTTAATCCATTTTTTTGAAAATTGCTCTTTTGAAAATTAGCCGAGCTAAAACAGGGCTTGATACATGTTTGTAAAATAGCTATTTTGAAAATTAGCCAAGCTAAAAACATTGCTTAATACGATTTTTTTTAAATAGCTGTTTTGAAAATTAGCCAAGCTAAAACATTGCTTCATACATTTAAAAAAAAAAATAGTAGCTCTTTTGAAACTTAGCCAGGCTAAAATGTTGCTTAGTACATTTTTTTAAATAGCTTGTTTGAAAATTAGCCAAGCTAAAACAGTGCTTAATACACTTTTTAAAGTAGCTCTTTTGCAAATTAGCCAAGCTAAAACAGTGCTTAGTACAATTTTTAAAAATAGCTATTTTGAAAATTAGCCAAGCTAAAAACATTGCTTAATACGATTTTTTTAAATAGCTGTTTTGAAAATTAGTCAAGCTAAAACATTGCTTCATACATTTAAAAAAAAAATAGTAGCTCTTTTGAAACTTAGCCAGGCTAAAATGTTGCTTAGTACATTTTTTTAAATAGCTTGTTTGAAAATTAGCCAAGCTAAAACAGTGCTTAATACACTTTTTAAAGTAGCTCTTTTGCAAATTAGCCAAGCTAAAACAGTGCTTAGTACAATTTTTAAAAATAGCTATTTTGAAAATTAGCCAAGCTAAAAACATTGCTTAATACGATTTTTTTAAATAGCTGTTTTGAAAATTAGTCAAGCTAAAACATTGCTTCATACATTTTTTTTAAAAAATAGTAGCTCTTTTGAAACTTAGCCAGGCTAAAATGTTGCTTAGTACATTTTTTTAAATAGCTCGTTTGAAAATTAGCCAAGCTAAAACAGCGCTTAGTACAATTTTTAAAAATAGCTATTTTGAAAATTAGCCAAGCTAAAAACATTGCTTAATACGATTTTTTTAAATAGCTGTTTTGAAAATTAGCCAAGCTAAAACATTGCTTAATACACTTTGTAAAGTAGCTCTTTTGCAAATTAGCCAAGCTAAAACATTGCTTCGCACCTTTAAAAAAATAGCTCTTTTGAAAATTAGCCAAGCTAAAACATCGCTGAATACAATTTAAAAGAAAACTGTTGAAGGCGCTTGCGCTTCCTGATGGTGGTTTCGACATGCTCGCGCTAAACGTTAGCGGTCACTTATTACGCCCGCGCAGGCTAACACTGCTAAACAAAATCCCAAAAATGGCGCCGTTGGTTACGCAAGAGGTGCGAAGAACGCAAACTCCTACGTGAGCAGCCTGAAAGCGGATGACCTGAAAGAAACCCACCAGGCGCAACAACCCCCACGGCCCCCTCGCTAATGACGCTAATGCTCTCAGGGATCATTTTTTTAGCACCGATAAGGGTTGCCGACCACATATGTAACGTTCTAATCTAAAAGGCCGCAGTGGGCGAACGTGGTCACGTCGCCGCTCAAATGTCAGCCGTTCATAAGAGCTTTATGATCTTCTTAAACCCCTTTCAAAAGAAAATGGCCGCGTCTGAGGGATTGAGCGCTGCATGCGAGTGATAGCGAACGCCACGGACCGCTTGGCGCCCAGGCGATGGCGGGGCATGAAGTTGCCTATGTGGCCATTTTGCCACATTTGATAAATTATTTTTAATATGGAGTTATTTCAACAATATTTGCCTGTAAAATGATCACATTTTAATTGAAAAATCAGAATGTCAAAGAATTTGCATTTGAACATAATATTCCATAGGTGATCTTTTTTTTTGTCGCGCGACCGCATTCTCGTTAACGCTCCGCTCTGTCGACAGACATAGATATGTTTGGCATTTAGGTTTCCATGGCAACATGCTGACTGTCCCACAAAAAAAGACGGAGTCTCATTTGCTTTCAAAATCAATGGTTTCATCATTTCCATCCGATCCTCTGCGATCCTTAGGGTGGGGGTTAATCCACAGGGGGAGAGGAGTATTAAAAAAACTACAATTAATAACTTATTTTGTGACTGTAAAGTATCCTTGAGAGTTTTGAAAGGCGCTTATGAATGTTTATAAAATTTAAAAGAAACTAGAATTATAGAACAATTACCTTCAGAGGTAATTGCGCTTGCTAGCGAAGCTTCATTAGTTTTATTAGCTATCTAGCTGGCTATCTAGCTGGCTATCTATTAGCTATGTGGCTATCTAGCTGGCTGACTGGCTAGTTATCTGTTAGCTGGCTGACTGGCTAGTTATCTGTTAGCTAGCTGGGTGGCTGGCTGGCTATCGAGCTAGCTATCTATTGGCTATCTAGCTGGCTGGTTATCTAGCTAGCTATCTAGCTATTAGCTATCTATTAGCTAGCTAGCTTGATTTCTATCTATTTGGGTTACTTCCGGGTTGAGTGAACGCTGGCGTGTGTGGCTGCCGCTGCTCACCCACAGAAAAACTCAGAAAAAAATCATGTGACTGTAAGGTTAAATGAAATGTATTATTATTATTATTATTATTATTATTATTATTATTATTATTATTATTATTATTATATATGTCCTTGATAGTTTTGAAAGGCGCTTAGAAATTAAATGTATTATTATTATTATTATTATTTATTATTATTATTAATTATTAGTATTATTATTGTTATTATAAAAAGGCTGCCCACAGTGGCCTAAAAATTACAATAAATGAATAAACAAACAATGAAATTATAATCATAGAAGCTTTTACGGCTTTTAAAAGCCCAGGCAGTTTTGCAGCGGAAACAAAAAAAAAATGTCGTCTACAGAGCTCCTTTTAAAATGAGCTGTGACAGGCACAGAAAATAAACGCTTTCTTCCGTCAGCGGCGCATGGATCACTTGCCAGGCGCAATTTGCTCCGTCGCCCCGACAACCCCATGTTTCTACTCGCCGTCAAATAATGGCGAAAAATAAATAAATACATGAAAAATAAAAGAGGTAATGTGCTTTTCTACCCGCGAACTGTGTCAGGGCGGCGAGGGCAGATTAGCATGTAATCAAAGTGCATATTAGCTCTACGCTTGACATTGCTAACAACTTGACCTGCCGCCGCCCGCCATCTTTGACGCCGCCACTTGAACGGAGCCCCGCTTGTGATTGCGTATCTACTTCGGGTATTAAGAAACAGGAAAAAAATAAATAGATGACAAGGATTGCGTTTCTATTCACAAATCGGGCAAGAGAATAAGACCAGGGAAGAATAGTTTTAAAAAAAACGGCGACGAATAGACAAATAGGCTCGATTTTGTATTTATTTTTGACTTTGTACCGCCCCGAATCATTTGCGTCAATATATTTTGACCGTGAAATGGACAACGGCGGCTTTCGAACCGTCGACGGCATCGGTTTAATGAGGTTAATGACGGCATGTCAAGCACACCTGACAGGTTGCGACGTTGGTGGGGAAAAAAATACAAGTGAGCCTGGCGGGGGGTTTTTATTCCGTAAAGGACATCATCATCAGATTTATAGTTAATGAGGCATCTGATTTTTTTGTTGTGAAAATTGGGTCAAGCGTGAAGCCTTTTTTTCCGTTGAATTTTGCTTTTAGGGTGGGGATGATGTCAAAATTGACCAATTAGGCAAATTAAATACGACAGCGACCCCCCCCCCACCGAACGATTTTAGCGTTGGTAACGTAGCCTCGAACAATAAAGCTGTCAAGAGGAAAACACAAGGGGGAGCGATGCGCAGGATGGATCCCACCCCCCTCGATTTTAACAGTTATAATGCAAAAGGCGCCTTTGAGAAATTGACATTTGACAGAAGCAAAGTGATTAACGTAACAGGAACGGAAAGAAAGAAGTAGAAAAATAATATACAGGAGCTGCTGGAAAGGCAGCCAATCTCGCGGCGCCATCTTGAAGTCTAAAGAACAACAAAAAAACTAAATAACAACTGCTATGACAACACTAAGACACTGCCATTCATTCTTAAGCACTTTCTCTTTGTTACATGAAAGCAGTTCTAGCTGACAGAGAAGAGGATTAAAGTGTCATTTTCACCAGTGGATCAGGGACATCACGGTGGAATGTGCACGTCTACCACAAACTAAATGTTGAAACCAAATACGAAGCCGTAGCATCCATTGACGAAAAGAGATTGTCTCACATCTCCTGTCCCACGTCAATCCGCTTCAATTCCAAGCCGCGACATATCAACCAACCAGATGGGCAAAACTTGTTACATACATTTATCGTGTTTATTCATTTTACCAGTTGCTGAATTTCTGTGATTGTTTCGTACAAGGGATAAAAACGTTCATTGTCCATTCGCTAACAACGAACGACTTTCAGAGCGTCATACTCCAGATACATATAATTTAGGAATTAACTAGCTGGATATCGAGCTATTTAGCTATCTAGCTGGCTACCTAGCTAGCTATCTATTTGCTATCTATGAGCTGTCCAGCTAGCTAGCTGCCTATCTAGCTATCTATCTACTAGCTGACTATCTATTTAGCTAGCTATCTATTAGCTATATATTAGCTAGTTAGCTTTCTATCTATTTGAGTTATTCTGGGTTGAGTGAACGCTGGCGCGTGTGGCTGCCGCTGCTCACTGACAGAAAAACGTCTCGTAAAGTAACCTTGAGAGTTTTGAAAGGCGCTTAGAAATGAAATGTATTACTATTATGAATAAAATACAATCAAATAATGCCTCGCGACGCAGACATGTCGTTTTTTTTAGGTTGTCGTTGAGCACAAACGGTTGGCAATCCGAGCGGTTTGTCACGTGAAAGCAAGGATCGGTCGCCCGACCGGCTTTCCGTTTCCGAGACGAGCGACAGGCAGGAAATGAAAGACGATGGCCATCTTTGGCGCGCTGATCTATAATTACAGATTTGCATTCATATTTCTCCACCGCGCTCCCTCTATTCCTATTCTCAAGGGTACCTGGCCACCGGGGGTGGTGGGCCTCAAGGGTGGGGGGCGGGCGTCTTAACAGATGCCTGCCGAGATACAATATAAATATTTAGACAGGCCGCTACGAGTACTCCCACTTTCACATCAACAACTTCTAGTGTGTTGTTGTCTGTGCCCAAGAGGTTTGTATATTTTCCAGGGAGGCAACCCCTCCCAACCCCCCACCCGTTATTTCTTCCCATTTTTTTTTTTGGCTCCTCTCCACTCAAGAGGAGAGTCTGGGCAACGTCTCACTGAGTGCGCACTGAGCCAAAAAGACAACAATACCAAGGTGGGACAATTCCGTCTTGAGTGGTGCTTCGGCAGAGAAGGAAATAAAAATAAAATGACAGGAATTTGTTCCAAGATGGCAGGTGGCCTGGCCTCTAAATCTGAAAATTGCCCCCACCCCCAAAAAAAATGAAAAAAAAATGGACTTGCCATATTTGGTCAGTCGACTTGCTGATTTTTATATAATAATAATAATAATAATAATAATAAGAAGAAGAATAATAATACATTTTATTTCAAGCGCCTTTCAAAGCTCTCAAGGACACTTTAAAGGACAACTAACACCGTTTTTTGTTTTTTAACTGACATCAGAAAAAACGCATTTAAAATACCCAAAACACGCAGTATGATATTTTTAGTCAAATGCAAAACACCAATAAAAATGACTTAAAGTGTCCAAAATCTGAAAAAAAAAAAATGAACCCGGAAGTGGCCAGTTTCAGAGGGTCCCGCCCCCTTGTTCGTGATGTCACCCCAAGACGTCTTGAATCAAAACAATGGTTTCAGATTCGGAGAATATGCTTTCCTGTTACTCATCCAGTTATGAATATGATTCAAATAGTTCTGAAGAAGAAAGCATACATGTTTGCAATCGATTAAATAATTTATTCCGTGTCATTTTGAGGCATCAGGGGTGGGAAATGTCGCACCCAAAAAAGGCAGAAAATGGCGGCCAAGCTCCGTGTGAGGAATTAATCAGCCCGTTTCCACAGGCTGATTAATTCCTTACATGGAGCTTTGTCGCCGTCTTCTGCCTCTTTTTTGGTCCTGCAAGAAGTTTTCAGACCAAAGTACAGCAGAATGCATTGACGTGATGGAAGGACTGCTGCAATGTATCCTTTTTTCGGTCAGGGGCGTTCCAGACGTGACGTCACGTCAGGCATCGTCATCAACTCGAAAACAAAACTTCCGGAATATTCAGCGCGAGTTTTAAAACGTAAAATATAGCTATATGCCGTGGAATCTTTGTCAAATAAGTGGAGTAGAAGTCATTTGAAGCCATTTTAAAAATTATGGACACAACTTGTCCAGAGGCGTCGGTTGTCCTTTAAAGTCACAGGCAAGCATAGATACAATAATGAATAAAATAGAATTCTAAATAGAATACAACAAATAAAATACAATTCTAATGTCAGAGGAAATAAGCTTTGTCGAAACATTTTCAATCCCCCCCCCAAAAAAAAAGCAGCTCGGTCATTTTATGTCCAATAATCTTTTTTTTTTTTTTTTTTTTAATGGGTTGCAAATACCTCCCCCAGCCCCCCTTTTTGCCCCCTTTTTGGTATTCAACTGTCATCGTTCAATTCCAGCCGGATATGGCTGGCAATTAAAACAAGCAGTGATCATGTGATCAAAGTTAATGACTCAGACGTTCCCGGGAGGGGGATGGAAGAGTGGGGGGGGGGGGGTCCGTTAAAAGAGCACACAGCTAAAACTGCCTGTGGAATTAACAGTATTCCAAGAATCATAAAAAAAAAAATGGCGCCCACCCTCGAACGCCCCCCTCCCCCTCCCCCATTAACACTTGATATTGCACCATTTGTGAAAAATGGCAGTGTCACTTGCGACCTCCGTCAACGCCAAAGACACCCACGCTTCTGTCCAATTGCGCAGCCCCACCCACCGAGGGGGGAAAAAAAATGCGTCATCGTCTCGCAAAAACAAAAGGACAAAAAAGAAGAAGGATGATGAAGACGGAACAGTCTTGCGTGTGTCATTTCCAAAACGCGTTAATCCTCCTCTGATTTGCTTTTAATTAGCATGCGTTGTCGGAAGAAAATGGCTTCTCACCTGCGGCCATTTGCTTCCACTCAACCTCAATGGGGGAGTTTGAGTATCTTATTAAAGTTGATCAGATATCGGGCGAGCGGTTAAAAATGGCGACCGAGAAGACGATCGGCAACAGTACTACGATTTGTTAGCTTTGATTCGCTAATCTATTGTCGTCACTCGCGCATGCTTTTTATTTTATTTTGCTTTTCTTCATTTTATTTATTTGTATTTAATTAGATTGAATTGTGTTGAATTTTATGTCATTTTATATATATATATATATATATATATATATATATAAAATTTTATGTCATTTTATATATATATATAATTATTTTATTTTTTATTAAATTTAATATTTTTTTTAATTAAATTTAATTGAATTAAATCTTCAATTGCATTTAATTATCTAATGAAATTATTTTTTGGATTAAATTTAGCTTATCAATTGTTGTGTTGACTCATCGCATTTTATTTTGTTATTTTATTTAATTGAAATAATTGTATGATATTATATATATATATATATATTTTTTTTTTACTTATCAATTGGCATCACTCCATGACTATTTAATTTTATGTAATGTTATTTAATGTTATTTAATTGTCTGTAATTGTATGTAATTTTATGTCATTTCATAGAATTTTATTTTTGGTAATTTTAGATAACTTTATTTAATTGTACTCATCTATTTATTTATTTATTTTTATAGCTTATCGATTGGCATCACTCACGCATCCTTTTTATTTTATTATTTTTTGAATTTTATTCAATTGCATTTAATTGTATGTAATTTTATTTAATTTTATCTAATTGTATGTAATTTTATTACTTTTATCATATTTTATTTTACATAATTTTGCATATTTTTTTTTTTTTTGGCTCCAAAATGGATGTTGCACGAGTCACCTAATGTGCGTCTCTATCATTACGATCATTTCCCAAGACAGTCGTTAGCTTGCGCGCACGCGCACGCGTTGCCCGATTTTGCAGCGCCTTCGGGACTCACCTGTTTCTTTCCGGCTCGCGATGAGCTGCCCGATTACGGAGAAAAGACGATGCCACGATGAGGCGTTTCGCCATTGTGTTGCTTCTGCGTGGGTTTACCAGACGTAGCCTATCCCGCGTTGGACGTTTTCGAGGGAGGCGTGGACTTGGTTCGGCTCTGTAGAAAAACAATAACAATAATAAGGTCATGAATTTCGATGTAAGGCTTTGATGTGATGAGCAAATAAAACCAAGCAGTGTCAAAAACTGTCGCTGGAGCTCACTGGTGTCCAAGTCATGGCCCGTGGGCCAAATCTGGCCCGCCACATCATTTTATTCGGTCCGCGAAACCAAATCAAACTTTGTGAAATGCTGTCATGTTTGTTAAAGTCCGAACCAAAATTTCAAATTGTCACATGTAAACCACAATAGCAGTCATTATTTTTGACTTCAAAATTTAAAAACTAGTTAATCATTCATTTGTTATGAGATCTTTACGCAATATGTGGAAAGCATTAAACATTCTAATGGCTTCCCCAAATTCAGAATGACACCCGAGAGGAAAACCGTACCGACAATGTGGCCCGCGGCGAGAGTTTGACACCCTTGCTGTAGCTCATAATTTGGCGTCGAGCGATTAGCAAACTATAGCGCTATATGTACTAGAAGCGCTATCTGTACAATTCCATTTCTCCATGACTATAAATAATAATAATAAATTACACAAGGACGAAGCGTTCCAGAGTCATGGCCCGCTCCCGACAGGTTGGCGCCAAACTAAATACTTCAAATGGCGCCACCCTGATTCTCCGCTAGTGCCGCGCGATGGATCGCGGACGGTTAGCTAGCTTACACTCATCCTCAACGGAAAGCAGGCGCTCATTAAGATAGCGGCCGATAGCGATGACAGAGAAAAGACAGAGACGGATGGACTGTGGGGGGACGTGGGGGGTTGTTTCTGCATTTGGCCACCCACCCCCTTACCCATCACCCCCACACATCCTCCCTGTGATTCACAACGTAGCGATAAACAGTTTGTGCTATTTTCAGTCACTGCGGAGGGCCCGCAGATGGTAACAGGCGAGGCTAAGCGCACCCCTGCCGGTGCAACGTGGCGCCGTCAGTCACGAGTGGAGTCGGAGTCCCTCATTGATAGGTGGATAAAAGACAAATCTAGTGCGTCGGACCACCTGGCCCCCTTCTTGACACCCCAGCTGCGTGAAGTCGCAATCACAGATTTGGAATTCCGGTCATGCTCGTCGGCAAATGGCAAATAGACACCGGCCTGGTGCTTGATGGGGAACGTTGATGGAAATGGAAATTTTCCGATATGGGCAATCCGGAGGGCACCTGTGCCCCCCCCCCTCCGGATTGATTCAGGATCCGCAGAAGTAAAACGTCTGAGTGGGAGGTGCGCAGCTGGTACGTTCGTAAATCGTACAGAGGGCGTCAAATGCCACCTGTTGCCCAGAGAGGGGCAATGACCCGTTCAAGTGGCTTCAAACCAACCGTTTTCAGTCTCTGTTCGCCCGCTTAAAGTAAGAAACACAGCGGGTAGAGGTGGGGGGACGTTGCAGGGGAGAGGGTTGGCCTTTTTGCGCTCCCTGAAGGGCAGAAGCAATTTTCGGCTCCGGTGAGCAAACTGTTGATCGGAACAAGGAACAATACGGAGAGCTCATTTGTGGCGTCTATCCATACGAGGGGGGTCGAGGGGTGGGAATACCTGAGACAAAAGACGCCATTTCCGAATCGGGCGTGAGGCACGTCGCCCTGAAAAGGAAGCTCACGGCGCCATTGTGTTCAATCCGTCAAAGTTCCGCGATCATCGGAGTCCTGCCGGATGTGTGCTAAGGGAGCCCGATGATTGATCGCTACGCTAAGATAAGTCGCCGCAAAGTTCCCCCGGGCGACTGTTCACTCAGAACGCCGGCGAGTCGACAGCCGGGGAAGTGAAAGGAAAAAATATATGTATAAAAAATATTTCTATTCAGGGCACCTTTGGGATGTTGTAGGCTGTCAAGTAAAGGGGGTGTCGGGGGTTTGTATGGACTCTCGCGCGAGTGTCCGAGCGCTCAGGTGCGCCGAGGCGGAAGGTAGAGGACAAAAAGCGTCCACGCACCTTTGGGACTGGCGTTGAGACCATCAGCTCTGCCGCTTTAATCCTCGTCGGGACTGTTTGGCTCGGCGGCATTGGGACGTTTTATGGGGATTAGGCCATCTTTGCTTCATGCCTGAATGTCACTAGGGGGGCTGGAAAGGGGTGGGGCGGGGGGTTCTGGCACTGTGGGGAATAGTCAATGGTCACAACGTGGCACTCAAATGGCGCACGGATGCAATTAGGGACAGTGGGTTTCGGGAAAACCATTCAAATATAATTATTTAGGTATGAGATGAGGTGGCTCGTGCATCTGATTAGGATGCCTCCTGGACGCCTCCCTGGTGAGGTGTTCCGGCCCTGACCCACGAGCAGAAGACCCCGGGGACGACCGTGGACACGCTGGAGAGACTAAGTTTCCCAGGTGGCCTGGGAACACCTCGTGAAGTGGCTGGGGGGAGGGAAGCCTGTTCTTCCTTACTGAAACTGCTGCCCCCGCGACCCGACAGAGGATGGATGGATATGAGATCCAAATTTATTCGGGAATTGAAAAGCAATAAATGGAATTGCCATTGCCGAATTTGTTCGTTTTTGTGTTTTTTTTTTTTCTACCTGGGGGTGCCGATCAAGCGCTGATCAGATCTCTGGCAATGTTTTTTTCCCCTTCCACGTAGGGGGCATTACAGGACATGAATTAGGACTTGGTAAACTCCTTCACAGGAAATAAATTAGGACTTGGTAAACTCCTTCACAGGACATAATTTAGGACTAGGTAAACTGCGTCACAGGACATGAATTAGGACTTGGTAAACCCATTCACAGGACATGAATTAGGACTTGGTAAACTCCTTCACAGGACATAATTTAGGACTAGGTAAACTGCGTCACAGGACATACAGTAAATTAGTACTTGGAAAACTCTTTCACAGGACACAAATTAGGATTTGGTAAATTTCACAACATAATTTAGGACTAGGCTAAACTCCTTAACGGGACATAATTTAGTACTAGGTAAACTGCTTCACAGGACATAAATTAGGACTTGGTAAAGTCCTTCACAGGACATAAATTAGGACTAGGTAATTTCCTTCACAGGACATACAGTAAATTAGAACTTGGAAAACTCCTTCACAGGACATAAATTAGGACTTGGTAAACTCCTACAGAGGACATGAATTAGAATTTGGTAAACTCCTTCACAGGACATAATATAGGACTAGGTAAACTGCTTCACAGGACATGAATTAGGACTTGGTAAAGTCCTTCACAGGACATAAATTAGGACTAGGTAATCTCCTTCACAGGACATACAGTAAATTAGTACTTGAAAAACTCCTTAACAGAACATAAATTAGGACTTGGTAAACTCCTTCACAGGACACAAATTAGGACTTGGTAAACTTCACGACATAATTTAGGACTAGGCTAAACTCCTTAACCGGACATAATTTAGTACTAGGTAAACTCCTTCACATGACATAAATTATGCTTTGGTAAACTCCTTCACAGGACATAAATTAGGACTTGGTAAAGTCCTTAACAGGACATAAATTAGGACTTTGTACACTCCTTCACAGGACATAAATTAGGACTTGGTAAAGTCCTTAACAGGACATAAATTAGGACTTTGTAAACTCCTTCACAGGACATAAATTAGGACTTTGTAAACTCCTTCACAGGAACAGCTCATTAGCCAGGTAGCAAATCTGTAGACACGTTGTCTGGCAGTAAATGAGTTCAAGATGGTGGACCTTTCCAGACTTTGGTTCAGGACAAATTTAAACGACACTTTTGAAATGAAGTCATGGCGGTTATCAAAGAGACGTTTTAGGGCTGCGATATGCGAATTACGCCAAGGTAACGGCGCTTTTTTTGTGATGGACAGGTGCCATGGACGGGCTGAATTTCACTTCCTGGAACGCCTCAGAAGGCAACGAGACAGAGGAGGCGGCGGCGTCAGAGGAACGCGAGGGAGCCTACAAGACGGTGGAGGTTGTGTTCATCGTGCTGGTGGCCGGCTCGCTCAGCCTGGTGACGGTGATCGGCAACATCCTGGTCATGCTTTCCATCAAGGTCAACAGGAACCTCCAGACCGTCAACAACTACTTCCTGTTCAGCCTGGCGTGCGCCGACCTGATCATCGGACTTTGCTCCATGAACTTGTACACCGTCTACATCGTCATCGGCTACTGGCCGCTGGGCCCGGTGGTTTGCGACTTGTGGCTGGCGCTGGACTATGTGGTCAGCAACGCGTCCGTCATGAATTTGCTGATCATCAGTTTCGACAGGTACTTTTGCGTCACCAAGCCGCTAAGCTACCCGGTGAAAAGGACCACTAAGATGGCAGGCATGATGATCGCCGCCGCCTGGGTGCTATCGTTTATCCTGTGGGCCCCCGCCATCCTTTTTTGGCAGTTCATCGTAGGCGGGCGGACGGTTCCGGAGAAGGAGTGTTACATTCAGTTCTTCTCCAACGCCACCGTCACTTTCGGCACGGCCATCGCCGCTTTTTACTTGCCCGTCATCATCATGATTCAGCTCTACTGGCAGATCTCCAGGGCGAGCAAAAGCCGGGTCAAGAAGGAGACCCGCAAGCCGTCGGGGGGCGACGCAAATCCCACGTCGCCCGCCGGTCGCGGGAACAAACCCGACAACAACAACGTGGCCGCGGCGGCGGCCGCGTCGCGCAGCCGCGACGACAGCAGCGCCATGCAAAACGGCAAAGCGCCCGCGTCCGCCGCCGCCGAAACAGAAATGGACGACTCGGCGCGGGAGAAGGAGAGCTCCAACGACTCCACCTCGGGCAGCGCGGCGGCGTCCCACGCCAAAGACGAGGAGACGCCGCCATCGGCCGCCTCCGCCGCCGATTCCGAACGCCCGCTACCCCGCCAGCGGGCCAAACTGACCTGCATCAAGATCAAGTCCAAATCACCCACGGTGGAGATCGTGCCGGCTTCGGATCACGTGGCTCGTAAGATCATCAAGATGACCAAGCAGCCGCCCGCCAAGAAGAAGAAAGCGGCGCCGTCGCGGGAGAAGAAGGTGACACGCACCATCATGGCCATCCTGGTCGCCTTCGTGGCTACGTGGACGCCGTACAACGTCATGGTGCTCATCAACACTTTTTGCTCCAGCTGCGTTCCCAACACGGTGTGGACGCTAGGCTACTGGCTGTGCTACATCAACAGCACCATCAACCCGGCGTGTTACGCCCTTTGCAACGTCACCTTCAAAAAGACTTTCAAGCACCTGCTGCTCTGCCAGTACAAGAATAGTCGCTCCGCGAGGTAGACATTTTGTTTTACAAAATGGCGGCGCCACGCCCATCGTTTTATGCTCGTTTCAGTCAAAACCTAAATGCAGTCAAACCTCGATTTTCGACCATTTTTTTAATGCCTCGGTTAACAACCAAAAATTCTTCTTTCAAAAGTTCTCGACTAAACTGAGTGCCCCTGAACGCACCACTCGACTCCCTTCCGCTTCCTTATACGTCACTTCCTGTCGTCACGTCTCATTGCGAGCGACGCATTATCATCGTGTAGCGTTCTATTCTGAGTTAACATGTTTATATTGTTCAATATTGATTAAAAAATTAAAAATAAATAAAGCAGGTATTAATTACAATTATTAAAATGGGAACTTTTAGGTTAAGGTTATCAAATAAATATAGGTTTCTGGAACGGATTATGGTGAAAACCCAAGTTTGATTGTATAATCAAACCTCAGTTTTCTAAAGTCTCAGTTCTCATCCATAAATTCCGGCTTTTTTTAGGTCTTGGTTTACAACCAAAACTGGGTTCTCGACTAAACTGAGCGCACCTGAACGCACCACTTCACTCCCATCCGCTTCCTTATACTTCACTTCCTGGTGTTGCGTCTCATGGGGACCGACGCATTATCATCATGTAGCGTTCCATTATGAGTCAACGTGTTTATTATTGTTCAATATCGATAAAGAAAGCAGACATTGATTACATTGATTATAAAAGGAAATTTTTAGTTTTTGACCAAACGGGTTATCAAATAGGTTTCTGGAACAGATTATGGTTGAAAATTGAGGTTTGACTGTACAGCCAAACATCTGTTTTCGAATGTCTCCAGTTCTTGTCCATAAATGTCGGGGTTTTTAGGTTCTCGACTAAACTGAGCACACCTGAACTTAACTCCCATCCGCTTCCTTATATATCACTTCCCGGTGTAGCGTCTCATGGGGACCGATGCATTATCATCATGTAGCCTTTCATGGTGAGCAGGTGTGCTTGTATTGTTTAATCATGATTTATTTTTTTAAAGCAGACATTGATTATATTGATTATTCCAGGAAATGTTACGGTTTTAAACAAATCGCTTTCCGAATAGGTTTCTGGAACGGATTATGGTTGAAACCCCAGGTTTGACTGTAAATACAGCAAAGTCTCGTTATATCGATATGGGTTATATCGATAGTACTGCTTATTACGATACTATTTCTATGAACGCAAGGAGAAAATGTATATGCCGCAGGATCGGATATATCGATAGTCCGGTTATATCGATATTTTTGCCGACTCCCGAGAATATCGATATAACAAGACTTTACTGTATATATATATATATATATATATATATATATATATATATCCGTATATATATTTTTTTTTAATGACATCACGCATACTTCAGGGTGGCAAAAGGTCACGTGACCTCCGATGTCACTATTTACGCCGGGGGTGTTGTTATGAACATAGATAAATTCATTCAAAGAAAAAAAAAAAATCAAAATAAAATCACAACAGAGTATTAAATAGGTCCAAATGCAGTATATAATTTGCGATATTATAATTATATATAATTAATAATGTTTAATGTGGCAAGAAACAACATTAATGCATTTGACAAGAACTCCTCCCAATGTCGCCCTGGATTTATTTTTGGTCAAAATTTCAAATTAAAATCAGAGGTAGTCACTTGATTTCTGCCACCCTGAAGTACCCTGGCGCTGATTGTTTACAAGTATTTTGAAAGGTCCATTATAAAATGGTAGCATGAGTAGGCTATGACGCGCTACAACTTTTTTTTTTGTGCTCCACAATGGGACAACAGGGCTTCCTGAATTTAAACCTCACGCGTTTTAGGTTCAGCAACAACACATGTAGATAATTGTACAAAGCAGTTTTTGTGTTCACACAAAATCGACTCCATAAATCCCCTCATCAAGACCACAAATTAGATTAGTTCAAAAAATAATAACACAGTGATACCTTGGCTTATAAATCTAATTGGTTCCCAGACAGAGTGTGTAAGGCGAAAAGTGTGTATCCCAAAAAATAATTTCCCATAGGAAACAATTAAAATAAGCATAATCCGTTCCCAGGTTCCCATAAGACAAAATGTTCTACTTTCTAATTTTCTAGGCCTTAAAACTACACAAAAAATACCTTATAGAGAACAAAAACAGTAGGCTGCCATTTAGTTGTGAGAAGAACGGGCTTGTTGGCGAACGACACTTCACTCATTGAGGCAGCTCCGTGTACGAAAAAAGTTGGTATGACAAGGTAAAAGTTTCATGAATTTACCATTCGTAAACCGAAAAGTTCAGTTTGTAAATCGAGGTATCACTGTCCACAACATTTTCAGCTCTTTTTGACAGCCATTTTCTTTTTTTTGCCATCACCACCTAATAACCTATTTATGCGTGCTGTCACATGACCAATCTCGGTGGCGTTTCAGGGTAGCTAAAGCTCAGAGTTTCTTTGCATTTGTTTGGAATGTGAGGATCAATGCGAGCGGGTGTGCTAATGCATGGTTGTGGGCGTAGTTAACTTCGAATCACACCTTTACCGGCTTCTACTTTTAAAAAGGGCTACTTTCTTGTCTCCAATACCATATGGGGCACATTTAGCATCATGTTTGCATTTGGTGTACACTCACATGAAAAGTTTTTCATAGGTAAGCATTCAACTTTAGAGTGTGATGAGAGCTAAGAATTGGTCACATTAGCAGACACATTAGCATTGAACAGTCAAAAATTGGCCCATTACACGCTCAGATAGAGCGTACACATGCTCACTGGCGGAAGTAAGGTCAGCATTTTACCTTTTTATTCCGCTTCAACGCTTCCTTGGCCATACGTGAAAGAAAGCGTAAGATATAGTTTAGGTTGCGTGTTTTTTTTTTCTTCCAACATGGGTGGAAAACACATTATTTGGTCGTACTATTGTCATTGCTGTATCTAAAAAGTAGCATTGCTCCACATACAGGGAGACTTATTTGGTTGTTTTCGTCTGTTTATGCATATCTAATGTCTGCAAAGTATTTGTTAAAATCAAGTGCTGCAACCTCGAACCTTAGTGAAACTACTAATGGGAGAAATTACTGGCAATGCGATACTCAAGTGACAAATAACCCGTTTCCTTTTATGACAGTTCAAAGAACAGAATAATTGCATACATTTTAGAAGAACGGGTACATGATAATTATAAATATGATATTTCTAACAAGCATTCACTTACGTCTTCAAAATAACATTTCATTTCATTAAAATGATAACAATAGCAACACGATTCCACTTACCGGTAGTATCCATTTGTCTTTAATCCAGTCACGATCGATTTGAGACTCAGGTTTTCGTTGGTTTCCTACAGCATGTAGGAGGATAACATTAAAAGTTTTATTGCAATTATAATAAAACTAACATACACGTACCAATAGCAATTCGAGCAAGGATTATGTAATATAAATATGCCTCACAATGTTTGTTTCACTGAATCGAAGTCGTGAAAAATTAACATTAGTCCAAAGGGATTCTAGTTTGTTTATCTGAACACCGACGGCTGTTGGGCGTCCGTTATGAACATGCAACGTCTTGTTTTGTTTTCATGTCGTTTTTCTCACAACGTGGAAGGAAATAATATTTCTCTAGGTGATTACGCAGTGACATTTGTAATGTTAGTGCACTTACCAAATGGGTAATGTTGGCGTTTTTCCTCTTTCGGAACAGCTTTCAACGTGAGAACAGGTGCGCTTCCTTCATCAAGTTCTTCTTCCCCAAAAAGTGGGTGAATAAACACGTAACCGACGAAATGTCGCCCCCTGTGGTTAGGAAGACTCCATTAAAAACGAATGGGTTGGGGATTGGGAATATCGTTGTCTTTTTCCCCCACATTGTCTTTGTTTTTCCCATAACGTTAAAAAAATCCGGGTGATTACGCAGTACTGGTGACAATTGTAACATTAGTACACTTTCCAAAAGGTTATTTCGTGTTTTTTTTATTCCTCCGGAATAACCTTCGCCGTGAGAACAGGTGCATTTCCGTAATCAAATTCTTCTTCTCAAACATGTGTCGAAAATACACATTACCTGTACTGGCACATTGCTGCCCCCTAGTGGCAAGGAAGACTCCGTTCATTAAAACATGACTGGTGTAGATTGGGAATTTCACCATCTTTTTTTCCACGTCCTCTTCGTTGTTTTTTAAGCGATTACACAGGACTGGTAATAATTGAAATACTGCATTAGTACACTTTCCAAAATGTAATTTCGGCTTTTATACTCTTACGGAACAACATTCGCTGTGAGAACAAGTGCATTTCCGTAATCAAGTTCTTCTTCACAAAAATATGTCGCAAATACACATTACCTGTACAGGACTTGCAAACTGCTGCCCCCTAGTGGCAAGGTAGACCAGTAAAAATGACTGTAGATTGGGAATTTTGTCGTCTTTTTTTCCCCACAACGTTTTCGTTGTTTTAAAGTGATTACACAGTACTGGTGACAATTGTAATATTAGTGCACTTTCCAAAAGGTTATTTCGTCTTTTTTTATTCTTACGGAATAACCTTCGCCGTGAGAACAGGTGCATTTCCGTAATCAAATTCTTCTTCTCAACATTGATCAGTACATTACCTGTACTGGTAAACTGCTGTCACCTAGTGGCAAGGAAGACTCCATTAAAAACATGACTGGGTGTCGATTGGGAATTTCGCCGTCTTTTTTCCCACGTCGTCTTCGTTGTTTTTAAGTGATTAACGCAGTTCTGGTGACAATTGTAACGTTGTTACACTTTCAAAAATGTAATTTCGGCTTTTTTTTTTACTACTACGGAAACAACCTTCGCCGTGAGAACAGGTGCATTTCCGTAATCAAGTCATTCTTCCAAAAAACGGGTCGAAAATACACATTACTGGAAAACTCCTGCCCCCTAGTGGCAAGGAAGACTCCTTAACACGTGACTGGGTGTAGGTTGGGAATACTTACTGTATCGCCGTCTTTTTATCTACTTCGTCTTCATTGTGCCGTCAGAGCTAATCGGGCTCCTCTTCACACGGCTTTCGTCAAAGGGCTAACCAACCCCCACCCCCTAATTTGGTGGAGAAAATAGAGAGGGGGTAGGGGGTCGCAAAAAAAAAAAAAAGTTTGCGAAACGAGCGACAAACAAAATATCGCCAGATTGTACGGAGCAATTTCCCAAGTGCCTTAGCCGGAATGACAAAATGCAAATTGCTGTTTGAATGTGAATGTATTAGCTCTGAGCTACAGCTACTTTCAATTGAACAGCTGCCACATTTCTATCCATATTTGCAGTTTGTATGCACGCGCGCGAGCATCTGACCGGAGATTGCAAACAGGTTTCCAAAAACAACCCCCCCCCCCCCCACAATTCCATCTAATCAACGATTCAATACAATTTATAATCCGTGTAGAAAATGTGTCGTTTCAAAATGTACAGAAACCTATTTGCGTTAAAACGTTTTATTTGTTGTTGTTTTTTATTTTAGTCAGAATAATGATGTGAATTTTTGTGGGCATGATTTGCAATGTGGATCACGAACAGGAAAAAAAAAACACAGCTGACTCCATTTTTGTTCGATTTGTAGATGTTTGTGTGTGTATGACTTTAAAAAAAATAAGTTTGCTAATGTAAATAGATATATATATATATATAGAAATGTATATGACATATGTAAGAATTGGAAATGCACATAAGCGTGTTTCATAGCGTCATACCCCCCCCCCCCTTTTACCAAGTCTATTCTATAGCCCCCCCCCCCTCCCCCTCTACAGTCAATTTTTCATGCATTTTAGTGGTTTAAACTTGTGCCATATTCTTTCAGGATGAAAATAAAAGAAGTAAAAAAAATATAGAATCGTGTATTCCTTTATTTGCATTCTATGGAAATGAAGGAAGGCGGGTTTGGGCTGGAAGGGATTTTTAATACTATTGAGGATTAAAAGAATTAAAGGAGGGGGGGGTGGTGGTAAATTGAGGTAACGACAAATTAAAAAGTAGCAATCGGAAGGATATCATATTCCAGTGAATCGGTGCTGATTACGTCTAACGTTTCTAAGTCACACTAAATATAAACACTACGGGTCTTATTTGCACGGGCTTTTTTTTTCCTGCTGCGGCCTACGGGACAGTCGATTCCACCATTCATCTTCATCTTCATCATCATCATCATCATCAGTCCATTTGGCCGCGCTCTCGCTTCTTGCCTTCTTTCTTCTGCTTCTTGGCATCTGAAGGACCAAGAGGAAGAAAAAAAAAACCTTTAGAGAGTAACTCGATTATGAAACTATGATCCGCCTTGCACCAAAATGGCTGACTTGGCAAGTGAAACCAATGTTAAAAAAATACATAATAATAATAATAATAATATTTATAAGCGCCTTTCAAAACTCTCAAGGTCACTTTACAGTCACGGGATCAGTTTTTCAGTGGGTGAGCAGCGGCAGTCACACGCGCCAGCGTTCACTCAACCCGGAAGTAACTCAAATAGATAGAAAGTTAGCTTGCTACATAGAACATAGTTTGCTGAAAATGAACCCAAAAAATGAACAGACTAAAATGACAGACTGGGTTCAATTTTGTTCGTAGCTTCTTGAGACTTTTTTGGGGGTGCGGGTCTCCTCAACTGCCATTTTTTTTGCTGCTCAGTGAAACGGGCGTGAGACTTAATTTTAATTTAAAACAGATTATTTCTTCTTGATAGAGAATAGACAGAATAGAAGTTATCATACTGATATCAATTAGCTGTCTAACTAGCTAGCTATATATTAGTTATCTTTTAGCTAGCTAACTTGATCTATTTGAGTTATTCCCGGTTGAACGGGGTCACCGTTGCTGGCTACGTAGCTAGCTAGCTATTTGCTATCTATTAGCTGTCTAACTAGCTAGCTATATATGAGTTATCTATTAGCTAGCTAGCTAACTTGCCGTATTTGGGTTATTCCCGGTTGAGTGAACGCTGGCACATGTGGCTGCCGCTGCTCACCCACAGAAAAACTTATCCTGTGACTGAAAAGTAACATTGAGAGTTTTGAAAGGCGCTTATAAATGTATATTATTATTATTATTATTATTATTATTATTATTATTATTATTATTGGGGTGACTATTAGTATTGTTGTTAGTGTAATTAATATTATTATTATTATTATTATTTTATGACTTTATTGTTATTTTATTACTTTATTTTGATTTTATGATTTTATGACTGTATGATTTTATTATGATGATGATGATGATTATTATTATTATTATTATTGGGGTGACTATTAGTATTGTTGTTAGTGTCATTAATATTATTGTTATTATTTTATTACTTTATTCTTATTTTATGACTTTATGATTTTATTATTAATATTATTATTATTATTATTATTATTATTATTGTTATTATTATTATTGGGGTGACTATTAATATTGTTGTTAGTGTCATTGATATTATTATTATTATTATTATTATTATATTTAAAAGTTGCATGCTTAGAAGGCCTACAATGGAAGCACAGAAAACCTGGGGTCAATTTGAGGTGTAGGAGATCTGGCTTAGGACTAATTTAGGACTTGGTAAACAATTTCACAGGAAGAGCTCATTAGCCAGGTGGTAATAATAATAATAATAATAATAATAATAATAATAATAATAATAATAATAATAATCACTCAATAGTCACTTTACAGTCATAGGATAAGTTTTTTTTGTAGGTGAGCAGCGGCATCCATATGCGCCATCATTCACTCAACCTGGAAGTAACTCAAATAAAATAGTAAGACAAATTAGATAGAAATCTAGCTAGCAAGGCAAGAGATGGCTAATAGCTACCCAGCTACATAGCTAGCCATATAGCTATTGTACGATAATCTATCAGACTGAACATCTCTAATAAGAGCACAATTCAAGTATATATTTTTTTTTTAATTCACATGTTTGGACACTTTCTGTGTCTTCGTGCAGGGAGGACATTTTGTCTTGAAATGTTTTTGTGGGTCTTGTCTAACTAGCTATTTGGTTGACTATTTGCTGAATAGCTATATGTCTGTCTAGCTAGCTGACTGGCTGGCTGTCTAGCTGTCTAACTGTTGGCTATCTATTAGCTAGCTAGCACGCTTTCTATCTATTTGAGTTACTTCCGGGTTGAATGAACACTGGCGCGTGTGGCTGCCGCTCCTCACCCAAAGAAAAACTTATCCTGTGACTGTAAAGTGAGCGTGAGAGTTTTGAAAGGCGCTTATAAATACAATGTATTATTATTATTATTATTATTATGTTTTTTTTTTAACATTGATTCCACTTGCCAAGTCAGCCATTTTGGTGCAAGGCGGAGCATAGTTTCATAATCGAGTTACTCTCTAAAGGTTTTTTTTTACTTATCCTGTGACTGTAAAGTGACCGTGAGAGTTTTGAAAGGCGCTTATAAATACAATGTATTATTATTATTATTATGTTTTTTTTTTAACATTGATTCCACTTGCCAAGTCAGCCATTTTGGTGCAAGGCGGAGCATAGTTTCATAATCGAGTTACTCTCTAAAGGTTTTTTTTTTACTTATCCTGTGACTGTAAAGTGACCGTGAGAGTTTTGAAAGGTGCTTAGAAATGAAATGTATTATTATTATTATTATTATTATTATTATTATTATTATTATTATAGCCCAAGTTTGAAATGGAGTGCTGTGGCTCTCTGAAGACGCCTCCTAAAATGGTCATACTTCCACAAAATGGCGGACTAAGTATTCATTCAGACTTTTTTTAGTTTTTTATGCGTCGACTGATGATGGACATTTCCAAAAAAAAGTTTCGGCTTGTTGAGTGAAAGCAATTTTTGGAGTCGGAATCTTCAAAGCCTTCAAAACTCCCACCCGAGAATTTTGGTGTTTTATAGCAAGTCATTAAAGTTTGTCTGAAGCAATCAGACAACATTTCAAGAAAAGGGGTTCATCTTTGAAAAGCCACCCCACCCCCCCGCCCCTCACACTCGAACCCCCTGCAATCGAGCCTAAAATATCTGCTTCCAATCGTGACTCCGATTGTATACATTTCAAAGGCTGTTTGAGTGACAGCTCCTCACTTCTAATGAAGGCAGGCAAAAAAAAAAAATGGCTGCCATGTATTTACGCACAGGGTAGGGCGAATGCGGCATTTTTTCCCCCCCCGTCTGTCAGTTGGGAGATATACCCTCCCCCCCACCTGAATAAAAGCAGAGATGTTACCACGGGAGGCTAATGGTGCTTTCTACTATCTTTGTGACTGCTTTATTTCATGTATAGATGATCGTTGTCCATATTAAGCGCTTTGTTGCAGCTTCAGCTGTTGTTAAAGTGCTATATATAGCTTAATTTGGACTCTTGCTAGTTACCTACCTCGCTACCTAGCGAGCTATCTATTTATTTGCAATCTAGCTGGCTAGCTAGCTATATAGTGAGGTATCTATTAGCTATATAGCTAGCTGTCTATCAGCTACCTTTCTATCTATTTGAGTTACTTCCGGGTTGAGTGAACGTTGGGGCGTGTGGCTGCCGTTGCTCACCCACAGAAAACCCCAACCTGTGACTGTAAAGTGACCTTGAGAGTTTTGAAAGGTGTTTATAAAAATGTATTATATATTATTATTATTCTATATAGCTTAATTTGGCCCCCTGCTAGCTATCTACCTAGCTAGCTATCTATTTGCAATCTTAGCTGGCTAGCTAGCTATCTAGCGAGGTATCCATTACCTATATAGCTAGCCAGCTAGCTATCTATTAGGTAGCTGGCTAGCTTTCTATCTATTTGAGTTACTTCCAGGTTGAGTGAACGCCGGCGTGTGTGGCTGCCGCTGCTCACCCACAGAAAAACTCATCCTGTGACTGTAAAGTGACCTTGAGAGTTTTGAAAGGCACTTATAAATGAAATGAATTATTATTATTATTATTATTATTATTATTATTATATAGCTTAATTTGGCCTCTTGCTAGCTATCTACCGAGCTAGCTATCTATTATCTATCTATTTTTACGACCACCACAATAATCATAATAATAATACAACCTGTGACTGTAAAGTGACCATGATAGTTTTGAAAGGCGCTTATAAATACAATGTTTTATTATTAATAAAAGCGATTACTTAGCCTAGCCGCCACTTGTGTTAGCATCGAGCATAAATGTGTCAAATAAGTCGCTTTTTTAACTCATTCGCTGCCATTCCAAAATTTATTCGGGAATTCAAAAGCGTGACGTGGAGCGGCATTCCCAAATTTGTTCGGGTTTTGGTTTTTCTTGCGGGGGTGGTGTTAAAGCGGTGGTCATACCTCTGGCAATGTTTTCCCTTCCATCACAGGGCATCATTTGCCTTTTTTTGTCCATGTTAGCGCTTTGTTTCAGCTTCAGCTGTTGTTAAAACGCTATATAAATCAATACATATTGTATTTTGTACAGCAGCCCCCCTTTCAAGCTCAGATAACTTCAGACCCATACAACTTAGGAATTAACTCATTTTTTTCTGATGAGAGAAGACAGTCTAAGGTTTCTTACGTTGCATTAAATGTTTATGTCAGGTTTTGGTATTTCCTGCGAAGAGTGCCGATAAAGCGCTGGTCAGACCTCTGGCAATGTTTTTTTCCCTTCCATGAGAGGGGAGCATTTGCCTATTGTCTACATTAGCACTTTGTTATAGCTTCAGCTGTTGTTAAAGCGCCATATAAACCAATATGTATTGTATGGTATTTTGTACAGCCGCCCCCATTTCAAACTCAGATAACTCCAGAGCGGCATAACTTAGGAATTAACTTTTTTTTTGATGAGAGAAGAGACTAAGGGTTTTTTTTATGTTGCATTAAATGTTTATGTCAGGTTTTGGTATTTCCTGCAAGGGGTGCCGTTAAAGCGCTGGTCAGACCTCTGGCAATGTTTTCCCTTCCATAAGGGGGCATCATTTGCCTTTTGTCTATGTTAGTGCTTTGTTATACAGCTCCAGCTGTTGTTAAAGTGCTATATAAACTAATATGTCATTGTATTTTAGACAGCCACCCCCATTTCAAGGTCAGATAACTCCAGACCCATACAACTTAGGAATTAACTATTTTTTTTCTGATGAAAGAAGAGCGACTAAGGTTGCTTACACTGCATTGAATGTTTACAGTGCATTGTAGTCCTAAAACGCAATATTTTGAGGGTCCTCCAATTTGGTTGAAAATGACAAAAACCCTGGCACTGCATTTCTTTGGCACATCATCTGGCAGTAAATGCGCCAAGAATCAGAAAGTAAAAAGAGGCCGTCCGGCCGTGTTCCAGCTCGTTTTGTTTTATGCATCCTCCCAGGTTGCGATGTCGCCTCAATCACATTGAAGCTAATCGAATTCCTCCGGCTTAGCTGAGCGGTCATTAAAAGGGAATTGAATTGGGATGCGGGAGCGCCGCCCGCCGCCGCCGCCCGTCACCGCATTACGGCAAACGATATGCACTGCGACAAAAGGACGCCGTTGCCTCTAATTTAACAAATCGACATAACAATAAAGTTAATGACAAAGTCCACGGAAAAAGTGGAGTTTTTCTGGTGGAGTCGGGGGAGGGCGGAGCTTATTGCTATTTTGGATACCTCATCTGGAATAAACACGGAAGGACTTTTTGGGATTTGATTGAGTCACAAATCAAAAATATTAACTCCTAATTGAGCAAATATAACAAACCTGCACGTTCTAATGTCGCCATGGCGTTGTCTGCCTAGCGCAGGGGTGTCAAAGTCATTTTTTGCCGCGGGTCACATTGTAGTTATGGTTTCCTCTCGAGGGCCGTTATGAATTAGAATGTTTAAATCCCTTCAAATATTACATATAGAGCACACAGCAAATTAATGAATAACTCGTTTTCAAATCTGAAGTCAAGAATAATGACTTTTATTGTGGTTGACATCCAAAAATATGAAATTTTAGCTCAGATTTTAGCAATCATCATGGAATTTAACACGTTTGATTTGCTTTCGCGGGCCGAAAAAAATGATGTGGCGGGCCGGATTTGGCCCGCGGGCCTTGACTTTGACACCTGTGGCCTAGCGCGATAAGGCGACTAGCTTGTGAGCGCTCGCCGGCAAATTGGCAGCAGTGTTTGCAGGTCAATTACGTCGCCGGTTTGCTGAGCTAACAAAAAGGCCATCGACCTGCCGCAAATATTCCGTGCGCCGTTTGCCATTCTTCCGTCGGCGAGGGGACGGTGGGGGCGGGGGATGGGAGGGGGTTTAGCGAAAAGCTCACAGCGTGTGATTACGTTTGAATAGCGAGTTAACCTCCTCACCTCGCCTTTAATAACATCGCTTTTGAGCAAGTCAAGCCTTGACGCTCGAAATTGGCGGCGCGAGCGAGAGATGCGGCGATGGCGGGTGATTCTGAAGCGGCAATCACCCCGGGGGCGAGGGAGGGAGGGGCGGACAATTAAAACGCATTCATTGGGGTCGCGAGGAACAATGTTGCGCAAAAACGGCGACAAGGAGGTGGGGACAAAAATCCCATCATGCTTCTTGAGTGTTTGTGACTGGACGGCCATTTTGTTTGAAGCGCACGGTGTCGCATCTTCATGCTCTATAATAGTTATAATAATAAAAATAATAATAATAATAACAATAATCGCTTTCATTTCATTAGCTAGCTAATACATCCTAGCTAAACAGCTAGTGAGCTAGATAACTAATAGAAAGCAAATAGATAGCTAGCTAGGTAGCCAGCTAGATATATAATAATAATAATAATAATAATAATAATAATAATAATAATAATAATAATAATCCATTTCATTTCATTAGCTAGCTAATGCATAGCTAGCTAAACAGCTAGCGAGCTAGATAACTAATAGAAAGCAAATAGATAGCTAGCTAGGTAGCCAGCTAGATATATAATAATAATAATAATAATAACAATAATAATAATAATCCATTTCATTAGCTAGCTAATACATAGCTAGCTAAACAGCTAGTGAGCTAGATAACTAATAGAAAGCAAATAGATAGCTAGCTAGGTAGCCAGCTAGATATATAATAATAATAATAATAATAATAATAATAATAATACAAGTAATTTATAAGTACCTTTCAAAACTATCAAGGTCACTTTACAGTCACAAGATAGGTTTTCCTGTCGGTGAGCAACCTGCAGCCACATGCGCCAGCGTTCACTCAACCAGGAACTCAAATAGATAGCAAGCTAGCTAGCTAGCGAATAAATAATAATAATAATACATTTCATTTATAAGCACCTTTCAAAACTTTCAGGGACATTTAGATAGCTAATAGCTAGCAAATAGATAGCTAATACATAACGAATAGATATCTTGTGTAAGAAACCTTAGTCTTCTTTCATCAGAAAAAAAAGTTAATTCCTAAGTGACATGGGTCTGCAGTTATCTGAGCTTGAAAGGGGTGGCGGCGGTACAATCATATGGTCCCACCGTATGTTCAATTGCAAATTCCGCATTGTAATTGGAGGGAATTGGACTGCGGCCTCATTGGAATTGTCATCGGAGCAAAAGACGTCACAATCGGGGGCAGGCGTCGTATCAGCATGCGGGGTTGGAAGGGCGAGTATCGTCGAAGTTGGCTTGTTTGAGTAGACGAGCACTGCAGACAGTCTTAACCGTGTCTGCGCGAGGTCATCCATAATTCATACGCTCGCTTCCAAAGCGGGATTTAGGGATGAGGGAAAAAAAAAACACTTGTCTCGATATCACCGACCTCATTCTGACCCCCCCCCCCCCCCACAACCCCTCTACCCGCCAACGCCTTTATTTATTGAAGGCTACGCTATTATGGAGTCCATTCGAAACAAGAGCCTAATTGCCGAAATAGAAACAGCATGTAAAGGCATGAAAGTGCAGAAAGTCAAGTGGGATGAGGATTGAGCCAGGGGGAACTTTTTTTTTTTTTTTTTTTTTTTTTTGGGGAGGGGGTACTCACCTTGCAGCTTCGCCTTGGGAATCTTCCCGCAAGGCTTACTCGCGACGACGGTGGGGGCGCAGGTGGCGTCCATCAGCGCCCTCTTCAGCACGCCCGTCCTGTTCTTCTTACCCGTGCTTAGGTCGCAATCCCCCCAGGCCTGGAAGTCGTACTTGCACTCCCCTGCCAAAACACATCGACGCGTGAGTCGTTTATTGCCGACGCGGTTCTCCGCCGCCGCCGCCGCCAGATGCCATTTTTTTCTTCCCGCTCGCTGGAACAGATGGCGGGCGGATGCGCGTGACGCCACTCGTGCTAACAGATGAGACCAATCAGAAGTCCTGGAAATCATGTTCAGATACAATTTTGTCAGCTGAAATCACTTTGCTATGTATGTGCTTTGCTGTGATATAAGCCGTAATACACCCCCCTCCCTTCCAGTAAATGGCTGCTCTGCACATGATCCAATCGCTCTTGTAACTCAATGGATAGGGGGGGGGGGGTGAAAATGAAAGACCCTCTTGTCATCGCCGGGGAATTCTCAGGGTGCTTATCAAGGGGGGGGGGGGGGGGGGCAATTTAAAAAAAGCATCCTGGGAATCTGGCAGGAAGCCTTCACGCGGCCCGTTTACTCACTTAAATGAAGAAAAACTAAGCGGCATCATGATGACAGCTGTTTCTAATACAGGTAAGATCCGACTTACGACCGGCTCGACTTACGACCACCCGTACTTACGACCACGACCTCCAAGACCCTATTTTTAACATTTTAATAGGGGGGGGGTTGCGAGTAATTCAGCCTCTGAGTCTCTATTCAACATTTTGAATGGATTTCAACTTACGACCACCCGTACTTACGACCACGATCTCCGAGACCCTATTTTTAACATTTTAATAAGAGGGGGAGTTTGCGAGTCATTTAGCCTCTGAGTCTCTATTCAACATTTTGACTGGGTTTCGACTTACGACCATTTTGACTTGCGACCGTTTAGTCGGAACGGAATTCGGTCGTAAGTTGAATGTTACCTTTTTGTGGGTGGGGGGGGGGGGTTCTTGTCCTGATCCATGCGGGAGTGGATCCCGTCATGGACTCCGCCAATTGACTTTTTCCGAGAGAAACAGAAACTGACAGCCGCCTGTCGGGACTCGGCGAAAAGCAACTCTCTTTTTCAAAACGTGAGCGATGCCGACTGGAGGAAGGCTTGACAGCAGCAGTGGGAGTAGAGGGGGGAGGTTAGGGGGAGGGGGGAAGTCACTAGTGTGAAACGTGAACTCAGATGGAAAAACGGAACTAGTGCTAAAAAAAGGGAAAAAAATCGTTATCCAGGGTATTTTGATTAGCTATCTATTAGCTAGATATCTATTTGTTATCTATTAGCTAGCTAGTTAGCTTCCAATCAATTAGAGTTACTTCCAGGTTGAGTGAACGCTGGCGCGTGTGGCTGCCGCTGCTCACCCTCAGAAAAACTTATCTTGTGATTGTCAAGTGACCTTGAGAGTTTTGAAAGGCGCTTGTAAATGAAATGGATTATTATTATAATTATTCACGTTGGGCTAAAATTAGCAGAGAAAAATGACATTAACTCATTCGCTGCCATTCCCAGAATTGATTCGTGGATTGAAAAATGTGACGGGGAGCGCCATTCCCGAATTTGTTCAGGTTTTTTTTTTCCTAGCTCGGGGGGTGTCGATAAAGCGCTGGTCAGACCTCTTGCAATGTTTTTTTCCCTTCCACCAGGGGGAAGCATTTGCCTATTGTCCACGTTAGCACTTTGCCCCAGCTTCATCTGTTGTTTAAACGCTATTTCAACCAATAGCCATGTCTTGCATTGTATTTTGGACAGCCACCCCCATTTCAAGCTCAGATAACTCCAGACCACTATAACTTAGGATTTAACTCTTTTTTTCTGTTGAAAGATGGGAGTCTATGGTTTCTTACGCTGCACTGGGTTTTCTTTTTTTGCTGCAAGGGGTGTCGATAAAACGCTAGTCAGACCTCTGGCAATGTTTTTTTTCCCAAATTTGTTCGGGTTTTGGTTTTTCCCCTGGCAATGTTTTTTTTTTCATTTTCACAAGGGGCCAGCAATTGTTTTTTTGTCCATGTTAGCGCTTTGTTACAGCTTCAGCTATTGTTTAAGCGCTATATTTACCAATATGTATGAATTGTATGGTATTTTGTACAGCCGCCCCCATTTCAAGCTAAGATGACTCCAGACACCTATAACTTAGGAATTAACTATATTTTTCTGATTAAAGAAGAGAGTCTAAGGTTTCTTACGCTGCACTGAATGTTTATGTTGGGTTTTCTTTTTTTTTCCTGCGAGGGGTGCCGATAAAGCGCTGGTCAGGCCTCTGGCAATGTTGTTTCCTTTCCACAAGATGGCAACATTTGCCTTTTGTCCATGTTAGTGCTTTGTTACAGTTTCAGCTGTTGTTAAAGCGCTATATAAATCAAGATGTATGTATTACATGTATATGGTATTTTGTACAGCTGCCCCCCATTTCAAGCTCAGATAACTCCAGATCCAAAAAACTTAGGAATTAACTCTTTTTTCTAAGTCTAAGATTTCTAACGCTGCATTTTTTTACCCCACACAATTCTTACCTCCAAACTTTTTCTTCCAGTTGCAAGGGATCTTGCAGCGCTGCGTCTTGATGGTCTGCTTGCAGTCAGTGCCGGTGCGGGTACCCTCGCGGGTACCCAGGCCGCAGTCGTCCTCGTTGGCCACGCAGACGCTCCACTGCCATTCGCCGCAGTCTGACTTGCGTTCCTTTTTGCCTGCGATCAAATACCATCTCGGTTCATAAAAAAAAAGATGCTTTGATATCCAAAAACAGAGCCGGATGATTTTATCACCTTGTTTGTCGGATTTGCCACCTTCGGCCGCCATCGCGGCGAGAACCAGCAGGGCCATGACGGCGGCTCGCGTGCTCCATTGTTTGTGCCCGTGCATCCTGCCAAGGTCACCAAAAAAAAAAGAAAAATAATGACTTTGAACATCCAAGTGTCACTTTGAATGATTTAAAATCCCTCCGCGACATTTCACGCTTTGAATGTGAAATTAAAATCAGGTGGTTTTAACACGCCGGCGCTCGTCGCAAAATAGACGAAATTCACGCCGCCGTCCGCAATGACTTTGCGTGGAGTCAAAAGTAATGACAATAAAAAAGTCATTGCGGCAACTTAAAAAGGGGATCCGACCGGTTTTGAAGATAAGACGGCATCTGGGGCTTTGGATGGCGGGGATTTCAGATGACTTCCATTCAGGCTTTGTCCTCAGGGAACTTCATTTTGGGGGTGGGGGGTTTAAAATGAACTATTGACGAAACTTCATTCTGGTGTAACTAATGGAGGCACAAATGCTAAAGGCGCATAATTCTCATTTTTATTTTCAAAATGTCAAAAATGATTTGACGCATTCAATCTGGGGAGCGGGGGAGGGGGTCTGCGACGATACATGGGGCGTTACGGGTGCCCAGGACACTTTGTGTTAAGGGCAATTCGCTATACGAACACATTTTAAACATCTTTTCCAGCTAGCCGGCTGGCTACCTGACTAGCTATGTAATGTAAAGTGACCTTGAGAGTTTTGAAAGGCGCTTATAAATGAAATGTATTATTATTATTATTATTATTATTATTATTATTTGCTAGCTATTTGAGATCTATTCGCTATCTGGCTGGCTAGCTCGAGCTATCTAGGTAGCTAGCTGGCTGGCTAGCTAGCTACGTATCTATTGGCCATCTAGCTAGCTTTCTATTTGAGTTATTTCTGGGTTGAGTGAACGCGAAGGCGTGTGGCTGCCGCTGCTCACCCGCAGAAAAATGTATCCTGTGACTGTAAAGTGACCTTGAGAGTTTTGAAAGGCGCTTACAAATCACATGTATTATTATTATTTGCTATATTTATACATCTATCTCAGCCTATGTGCACTAAACATTTGTACCGGAATAGCATGACATTTACTGCTATCTATCTATTAACTATCTAATAGCCTGCTGGATATTGGAGAGATAGATTGCTATCTATTAGCAATATAGCTAGCTATCTATTAGCTGACTATATCACTAATGGCCGTCTGGCTATATCGCGCATAGCTAGCCATCTATTAGCGATATAGCTAGCTCTTTATTAGCTAGTTAGCTTTTTTTTCTATTTGAGTTACTTCCGGGTTGAGTGAAATGTATTATTATTATTATTATTATTATTATTATTATTATTATTATTATTATTATTATTTCCTGACACGTCATTTTATTGTCTCAGACTTCCTGTCATGATGTCACATTCTGTCCTTCTTTACATGGTTTTATTTTCTTGGACTTCCTGTCATGACATCACATCTTGTCCCTCCCTCTCTTCACTCTTCTCCCTGCCTGCCCTGCGACGATACAGGTGCCCCACTTGTGGTTTTCAGTCCACTTGGTCCTCATCCAAAAAACAACCCCATGGAGCAATCGGAAAGAACGAGGGAATATCTGATAGAGGAATAGGAATAAGAACAGGAACGAATAAAGGGGTCGTTGGTGAATCTGGTGGGAAGGAGCGAAAAGAAAGTGCAGTTGTATAGACGCGCAGGGATAACTCACGGGAACGCGTTCTTGATCCCCCACCAAGAGCGAAGGATGTTGCCGCACGTACAACCGCTTTTCATAACGTTCGCTAGCAACCAAAAAAGATAGAAATAGGGGAACTGTAATGTCATTCGCCCTCCCCCTCCCTCTCGAGAGTGATTTATGACTGTATTACTCTTCTTTTTTAAAGGTTAAATCATAAAAGAGAGCTTGAGGGGGTCTTTGAACGGGGCTTTGAGGGACTATTTAAAGCCAATGTGGGATCCTCTTGGGATTACAGTCAGGTGTTTGTACCACCTGAGGCCCATCGAGGTCGCTTGCTTTCCACCATTGTCGCCATATTTTTTTTTTTCTCACCACTTTAGCATGTCTCGCCAATGGCTGACGTTGCAGCAGACCTGGGTGTTTGATGCTATTTATGTTAGCATGAGTCGAAACCGAATCGCAGCCGCGACGAGGCCCGAGAGTACGACCCGACCGTCTCCTTGGTGTGATATTTCCGTATGATATCAAACTCTTTCCCAATTAAGCGACGGTAAGAATCCCGGCGTCTTTGCATTGCGCCGCCATTCATTCAGACGACAATTACATTGCAGCCAAAAAAAGTAAAAAAAAAAAACATCACAGTAAATTTGAATTGAAATTAACTCATTCACTGCCAGATGATGTGCAAAAAAATGTCCAGTCCAGTGCCAGGATTTTTGTCATTGTCACTCAAATTCCAGGACCCACAGAGTTTTAGGACGACATAAACATTAAATTCAGCATAAGAAACCTTAGACGCTCTTCTTTCGTCAGAAAAAAAAGCGTTAATTCCTAATTTATACGGGTCTGGAGTTATATGAGCTTGAAATGGGGGCGGCAGTACAAAATACAATGCAATACATACTGTATAGCACTTTGACATAAACATTCAATTCAGCGTAAGAAACCTTACATGGTCTTCTTTCATCATAAATAAAGAGTTAGTTCCTAAGTTATATGGGTCTGGAGTTATCTGAGCTTGAAATGGGGGCAGCTGTCCAAAATACAATGCAATAAATACTGTATAGCGCTTTAACAACCGCTAAAGCTGGAACGAAGCGCTAACATGGACAAAAGGCAAATGCTGCTCCCTCGTGGAAGTGAAAAAAATTATTGCCAGAGGTCTGACCAGCGCTTTATCACCACCCCATCACCGCAAGAAAAACCAAAACGGTGCTCATGTTACACTTTTCAATTCCCCGAATACATTCGGGAATGGCAGCGAATGAGTGAAAAAAAAGGCTTTCAGAACCTCCACTAAAGAACAATTTAAATTATTATCATTATTATCATTATTATCATTATTATCATTATTATTATTACCATTATTATCATTATTATCATTATCATCATCATCATTAGCATTATTAGCATTATTTTGAATGTCATGCGGTGAGTATTTATAAATCAGACATGTTAACGGCTGTTTTGTCACTCAGGAAATGGACATATGACAAGATAACGGCGCACACGATGACATCATCAAAAGGCGACCTTTGATTTCAGCAATGAAAGCATAGTTTTTAAGGGGAATGAAATAAATTGTTCCTGGCTGCTGGTCATAATGCGTGGCTTTGTTTTGATGGCCGCAGCTGTCCCCCAGGTAGTGTCACCGCGAGGGTAGGACCCCCCGCGGTCCATCAGTGGCCTTTCATTCCATGATTGAGCGCCTCTTTTTTTCCCCTCCCCCCCCCCCCCCCCCCTCTTCTTTTAGCCTCAAACAAAAGCAGCTGATGGCCTCGCCGTTTACCTAACAGGGGCCACGTGCGGGCGCCTCTTTTTTTTTTTGTTCTATCCACCATTGATCGGGATGCACTTATTCTCTTTTGGAGTGACGTCCGTGACTTATTCGTGACCCCCGATGGATTTTTCGTTTTCTTCTTTTTCCCCGATGGAAGATGACCTTATCATGGGCGCGTTGGCCTCTGGTGACTGGAGAGAGTTATTGTCCAAAATGGAAGTAAAAAAAAGGAGTTCACGGCAAAGCAGTGGAATGAACCTGAAAATTTCGATTTTAAGGGATGGACCCTTTAGATGATTGTACTATAAACGCGATTGCATGATGATCAATTCAACAGGTGTTGGGGCAAATTGATCGCTGCAATTAGCGAAAGTAGCTAATTCAAAATGGTTGATTCGCTGCTCGCAACGGACGGTCTTTGAGACGATGAAAAATGTTTCTTCAGCCGTCATCTGTACTTCTTTGAAGGTGTCGGACGTTTCGCTTCTCATCCGAGAAGGTTCGTCAGCGAACTAAAATTTGCTGGATTGGTTTGAAAGTAGAGTAAAAGAAGCTATTTAAAAAAAACCCTTTACAAAATGGCCATGATGGTGTGAGGTTTGATTTGAATTTTGTGTACAACAGAAGTCTGAGATCGTTATCACGTAGGCTTCGTTATGCTGATGAGGGTGATATCAGGGCGAATGGGGCAATCAGGGCCAGTTATAGACCATAATCAGTCAGGAAAAATGAAGAAATCAGTGTAGCTTCAGGGAATAGTCCTCTGCTCCCCCACAACCATAGAGCAGGGACCTATCAAAGCAGAGGTCTGGCACCGCCACCTCTAGACAGCAAGGATATATAGTATACAGGTTACATCTGACTTACGACCAGATCGACTTACGACCACCCATACTTACAACCACGACCTCCAGACCCTATTTTTTTTTTTTTTTATTCTATGCCCGGCACTGCAACGCACTAGCAGGTCGGCAGCTAGTCATTTAGCCTCTGAGTCTCTATTCAACATTTCGAATGGATTTCAACTTATGACCATTTCGACTTACGGCTGTTTTGACTTGCGACAATTTTGACTTGCAACCATTTTGACTTGCGATCGTTTTGACTTACGACCGTTTGGTAAGTCGGATGTTACCCGTATAGAAGATGACGAAGCTTCTCGGATGAGAAGCGAAACATCCGACACCATGAAAGAAGCACAGATGACGGCCGAAGAAACCTTTTCATCGATGGACCACTCCTGTACGACTGAGAGCTCACACAGGTCCTTGAGACCCTTTCATGTCTCCTATTGCGCTAGATTCTCTTTTTTTACTCTATTGTTTATTGATTCGCTTCTGTCGCGGCGACTCTTCACCTTCAATTGAGATGCAAGAGGCTCTCACCGAGGTGGCTCCATGTTGTTCTTTCTGCGTGCGAGCACATAATTACACGTCCACATTAATATCCCGCAAAAAAATGTGATGGGGGGGGGGGGGGATGACGCACTCGCGGGAGCCGCCGGCCTTTATTTACCTTCGCCCCGCGACGGCGTCGTCACCCTCCCCCCCTGCGATGTTCCGAGGCCAGCTCACAGATGCGCTACAACTCAAGGAACGCCGTGACAGTCTTATTTCCCCGACGCGAGTTCCGGTTCTTCACCCCCGGAATGAGAAGAGGAGTAAGAATCGGAGGGAAAATGAACATCCGTGATCCATCGAGGAAGGAGCTGCAAAAAGCAAATCCTTCAGCAAAAGTGCCCTGACAGTTCAAAAAAGAGAATAGAAAATTGATCACAGCTAGAATCCAATATCACTGCTTTGGACGAAATGTACGTCGTTTGTTTGGAAAGATCGGATCGAGTTTTTGGGGGGTTTTCTTGCGAGGGGCGTCGATAAAGCGCTGGTCAGACCTCTGGCAATGTTTTTTTCCTTCCGCAAGGGGTGAGGATTTCCCTTTTTTTTCATGTTAGCGCTTTGTTACAGTTTCAGCTATATGAATCAATATGTATGTCATTGAATTGTATTTTGAACAGCCGCCCCCATTTCAAGCTCACATAACTCCAGACCTATATAATTTAGGAATTAACTTTTTTTCTGTTGAAATAAGAGTCTCATGTTTCTAACGCTGAATTGAATGTGGACATATCTTTGCACATCATCTGGCAGTGAATGAGTTAATGTCATGAGAAGAAATGTGATTCATCTGCTAAATAGCTAAACCAAAGAATAAGAAAACTCCTTCAGTAGAGGTCAAACTTGCATTTCCTTCTCACCATGTAGGCGGAAATCTCCACTCTGGGGGCCATTTAGCATCTCATTACTGTGATGCTTTATAAATCAATATGTACAATACGTATTGTATTGTGTACAGCCGCCCCTATTTCAGCCTCAGATAACTCCAGACTCATGTAATTTAGGAATTAACTCTTTTTTTTCTTGATGAAATAAGAGAGTCTAAGGTTTCTAACGCTGAATTGAATGTTTATGTCATCCTAAAACTCAATATTCTGTGGGTCCTGCAACTTGAGTGAAAACGACATTTTTGCACATTGTATGGCAGTGAATGAGTTAACGGCACAATTAGCGGGAAAAAAGGGGACAGCGTAAAAGACGCATCTGGATCAATGTGACTTTTTCATCCAGTGACCAAAGCGGTGTTTAATGCTGGACATTCTCTCAACGGGAATGATTACAATATCGCTAATAGTGACTGGAAATCCACTTGAGGATACAATTTATGCGAAAGGAAAAGAGAGCGTATTGATTTCAGCGTCTTCACGTGCTAATAGACAATCAGTCGGCCTTTCTTTGCGAAATGATCTGCGCCAAGCATTAAATGCACTAAACGCTAACTGAGATGCTAACTCCTAACCCAAAGCCAACTGGCAGCAGATGATACAGAACAAAGGTTATGAAGACGAGCATATTACAGTGAAACCTGGGTTTACGAACTCCTTGGCTTACGAACTTTTCGGTTTACGAACGTTACATTGATGAAAATTTTAGCTTGGCATACGAACTTTACCTTGGCATACAAACTTTTTTCGTACACGGTGCTCCTTCAATTAGTGATGTGTTGAGCCTGTTCTACTAACAACAAAATAAGCAGCCGACTGTTTTTGTCCTCTATTCCCCGCCCCCAGTCTTCGGTTAAAGCCACATGATTGGTCAAGAACGCAACAGTGAGGGGTGGTTTAAACATTAAAGAGACAGGCAGATGACAGTGACAACGTTTCAACTTTGATAGTTCAAAGGCAAGGTTAAAATATCCCATCAATCAGGCTCCACAAACAACCCGCACAAGCCATCTATTGACTAGATGCAAAAAGCTATCAACCCAGCTAAACAGAACACAATTGATGAGGAACTTGATACAATTATCGCAGAAAAAGCACCTATAAAGTGTTTAATGCTGAGGAAACCGGCCACTCCATTCCATCAAGCCATCAATGACCATCACAAAGGTAAATAAAACGACTTTATTATACAGTATAGTTTATTTTTTTATTATAATACCATAGCACATTTATTATACATAAAATAAAGTATATTTTGTGTAGTTTTAAGGCTTAGAAAATTAGAAAGTAGACAATTACAATTTTGTTTTATGGGGACCTGGGAATGGATTATTCTCATTTTAATGGTTTCCTATGGGAAATGAATTTTTGGGATACACACTTTTCGCCTTACACACTCTGTTTGGGAACCAATTAAGTTCGTAAGCCAAGGTATCACTGTATTTGAGATGGTCTGGGATGGAGGAATGTCTTTGGACATTTGGAAGAAAAAAAAAAAAGCACCCCTACGGACCCTCCCACCCCACCCCCCCAACCCTTCATTCTCCTGCTTTCTATTCTCTGCGCTTCCTCAGAGGGCCCCCTGCTCCCCCGTGGAGGTTCATTCTGCTCATATGAATGGTCGTTGAGATGGACGGGAGGGTCATTGAATGCACCACTCACTGTGAGCATCCTCATAACACCCCCCACACCCCCCTTCCCACTTTCAGACCCCTTTCACGTCACAGACACCCCCGAAGTGGCCTTATTGCTTAAAAGACACTGAAGGAGGATGAGGAGGGTGGGGGAATAAGGCCCTTTTGTGCTCTATAGGCAGTGTCACATGGTCTCAGAACGCTGACATTCCCAAAGGTCTCCTTAAAGGCAGAGTGAGGGGGGGGAGAGGGTTAGAAAACTTGTTTATGAGTTTGTGCCACCCGCCTCACTGCCCACCCGACCTTCAAACTGCATTTCAGTTGCAACTTTCTCAGAAAAACTTCTCAACTCATCCTTCTTTTTTTTATTCTGAGCACCACCTTGGGTTGACGCCTTATTTTGAAGGGGTGGATGGGTCTGTGCCAGGAATGCATATAAGACAGGAGAGTGTTTGCCGAGGAACGCCATGGTAACGGCAGCTGGACGTCGGCGATTACAATACACCCAAGCTAAGGGTTTGTCATTCCGCTCAGGCCTGACCCAAATCGCGGCATCCTGGGAAAAAAAAAAGTGGGCCGCATCAAAGCATCGCAATATTAGACCACAAGTCACTTGAAAAAAAAAACATCTTCCACACAAATGGACAAAATCCGACTTCAACGGACAGTTCGGATTGCGGAAAAAACTAATAGGCACTGCCGTACCCACTCTCGAGGACAAGAGTCAAAACAAGGGTTCGGGAAAAAAATCATACTGTGGACCCTCCGCACCCAGCCCACCACCTTTTCCAGCGGCTACCGATCCATGTGCACCAAATGCAGCAGACATTTAAACAGCGTCTTCCCATTGACTTTCTTAACAGTAACCCAAATATAACTGTATAGTGCCTCTTTGCATTTTTATATGATGATACTAGTGCAGCCTGTTCCAACAGAGACAAATTCCTTGTGTGTCATATAGAATAGACAGAATAGTAGTTCTCATATTTAAAAGTTTCATGCTTACAAGGCCCACAATGGAAGCACAGAAAATCTGGGGTCAATCTGAGGTGAACAGACACACCCTTTTAAACTGTTATCTTCATGTAGGTGATCTTGCATTGGACTAATTTAGATCTTGATAAACTCCTTCACAGGAAGAGGTGATTAGCCAGGTTACAAATCTATCAGTTCACGGAAAGGACAACCACTAAAATGTCTGTGGTCTGTTGGTTTATGGATGTTGGTGCTTGGGACATCCAAATCAAAAAGACTGTGTTACTAATGTATCACTTAAATTTGCATATTACTGTCAATAAATAGCTTGACAGAGGGCTGTAGACGTTGGGTGTCGGTCATGCATGGCTCCCGGCAATAAAATACAATCTTCCTGTGTTTCGAGAACTTTGTTCACAGTGTCCAACCGAACATCTGTGACAGTGTTCTACATACTTGGCCAATAAAGATGATTCTGATTCTGAAAAAAAAAAAAAAATAATAAAAAAAAATACGCAATTCCATGACACTTCTTTCCATTTCATACTACAGTAAAGTCTTGTTATATCGATATAGGTTATATTGATAGTACTGCTTATTACGATACTACAGTAAAGTCTTGTTATATCGATATTCAAGGGAGTCCGAAAAAATATCGATATAACCGGGACTATCGATATATCCGATATCGATATAACGAGACTTTACTGTATTTCTATGAACGCAAGGAGAAAATTTACATGCCGCAGGATCGGATATATCGATAGTCTGGTTATATCGATATTTTTTACGACTCCCGAGAATATCGATATAACGAGACTTTACTGTATCTAGTATCAAAATTTGTCGGATTGTGTAGCACTTTTCCCTTTCGCACCATTTTGCCTCTGATAGGCCTCAATGCTACTTCGCAGACATAGAATAGCAACACGTGGAAAAGCTAGCCATGAAAAGCACATCCACTTAACACCATCGCACCTATCATTAAAATTCAAAGCCTGTTTCATGTCAATACTGTTCACTGCGAGACTAATAAAGTCAAATCCAATCCAAACGTCACAATGACCCCACTAAAAACATTAGCCAAAACCCTTCTGGTTTTTCAGTGCTTCCATCATTCCAACATGACAAAAACAATCAACGTTTTTTTTTTTTTTCAGTTTAATCCCAAACTTCAACCGCCGCTTCGGAGAGGCCCCCCGACTACGCCGGAAGTTAGCGAGTCGGGCCTTTTCAAAGCAAAGACGCACTTACGTGATTCCCGAGGTCTGCTTGTTGTGTGTCGGGAGAAAAAAAAAGTCCTGTTCAAGTCCTCTAAGCTCTTTTCATCGGAATCCTGTCCTGTTTTGCCCTGCCTGCCTCACCACCAACGCCTTCTTTCTCTTTGTGGGCTGAGCATAGCATGCGTGTGTATGGGGGGGGGGGGGGGGGGTGCTAGGGGTGGGTCAGTGATGGTTGGAAAAGCATGGGGGGGTTTATTGACTCGTGGTCAGGAACTCATTACCCCCCAAGGTCAATCCAGGGACGCCCCGCCTAGAAGGAGATGGTAGATGGAGGTCGAGACCTCGGCATGTCTGCAGGAGATTTGAACGAGGAAGCTTAACAAAAGGAAAGCGAAAGAAGAAGGGCAAGTTTTTGCTTGCGGGATGTTATATAAAGTACGAGAACGATCCATGGAAAAAAAAAGTTGGATCAATGCAAAATCGACTGGACTCGGGATCGCGCCATGGGGTACTCCCTTTCTCACTTGATTCCATTGGGACTATTTGGATTGTGATGTAATTCTTGATGTCGCTATCGCCCGAAAGAAAAAAAAAATGTGAGAATGATTTCCAAACAAACGAGCTCGATAATCAACCTATTCCAGACTAGACGCGGCTTGGAATTGAAGCGGATTTACGTGGGGCAGGAGATGTGAGACAATCTCTTCGTCAATGGATGATGCTACAGCTTCGTGTTTGCGTTCGACATTTAGCTTGTAGTCGACGTGCCCATTCCACCACAACCTCCCTGATCCACTGGTGAAAAGGACGCTTTGATACTCTCCTCTTTCATCTAGAAAGAAGAAAAATCTAGAAAAATATCTATCTAGAAAAATCCATCTAATAATAAAAAATAATAATACTAAATAATAATAATACTAAAAAAATAATACTAATACTAATATTAATACCAATACTAATAATAATAATAATACAATAATACGCCTTTCAAAACTCTCAAGGACACTATACAGGCACAGGATAATAACAACTTTTTTTTTCTGCGGGTGAGCAGCGGCAGCCAGACGCGCCAGCGTTCACTCAACCCGGAAATGTACACCACTAACTCAAATATAAAATGGTCATTGAAAAAAAAATAATTCCAAACAATTATCTAGTGCCGTACTGATGAGATCACAGAGTAATTAGTAGAGGTTAGTAGTAACCCCACTTTCTAACATGTAACACCACAAAATTGGCAAAAATGTGATTATCTGTTATCTTTTTTTTTTTCTTCTTTCAAGATGGCCCCGCCACAGTGGCTGCATTTCCAGCAGCACATGTATGTTGTTTTTCTACTTCTTTCTTTCCTTTCATAACTTTGCTGCTGTGAAATGTAATTTTTTTCCCCACTGCGATACTAATAAAGGTAAATGCAATCCAATCCAAATTGAACAGGAAGTACAAATAATAAAGAGTATCAGATTGTCGTAAGCGGACTGGACTGATGGCGATCACAATTAGAGCTAAACTACCCCTCGCTCCCTCCGCCGATAAGAATCTCGAGCATTCCACCCCGTCTCATATTCAAGTCATTAATAATCCATCTCATCCATTTGCGACCTCGGAATGCCACCCTCTTTCCTCCCACGAGGACTCCTTTCCTAGCGCGGGATACGCTTCACGAGTAGCCTGATATCATTTCCCTCCAATTTGATTAAAGGAGATGAATTGATGGCACAGTGTCAATGCATATATGGAACGGCCGCGGCTTGGAATTGAAGCGGATTTACGTGGGACAGAAGATGTCTTTTGGTCAATGGATGCGACATCTTCGTGTTTGCTTTTGACATTTAGCTTGTAGCAGGCGTGCTCATTTCCACCATAACATCCCCGATCCACTAGTGAAAAGGACGCGTAGATTGTCTTCCCTTTTATCTAGAACTGCTTCATGCAACAAAGAGGGTGCAGAAATTGCTTAAGATTGAATGAATGTCCGTGTCTTTGTGTTGTCATATTTCTTATTCACTTGTTTTTGTCCTTTTGACTTCAAGATGGCGACTGATAGTGGATTCCTTTCCAGCAGCTCCTGTATTTCGTTTTTCTACTTCTTTCTTTCCTTTCCTCTTCCTTTCATAACTTTGCTGCTGTGAAATGTCAATGCCTCCACTGCGAGACTAATAAAATGTTCAATATTTTGTGGGTCCTGGAATTTTTTGTGAAAATGGCAAAAACCCTGGCACTGGAGTGGACATATTTTTGCACATTGTCTGGCAGTGAATGAGTAAAAAAACATTATTCAAAAATGGCAGTTCCCACTAAAAATATGTTATATGTGGAACTGTCGCGGCTTGGAATTGAAGCGGATTTACGTGCGACAGAAGATGTGAGATAATATCTTTTTGTCAATGGATGCTACGGCGCTGTGTTTGCTTTCGACATTTAGCTTGTAGCAGATGTGCACATTTACACCATGATGTTCCCGATCCACTGGTGAAAAGGATCTCCTCTCTTCTTTCATCTAGAACTGCTTCATGCAACACAGAGGGTGCAGAAAGTGCCTAAGATTGAATGACTGTGTATTTGTGTTGTCATATTATTTGTTATTTAGGTTTTTTTTTTGTTCTTTTAACTTCAAGATGGCTCCGCGAGCGTGGCTGCCTTTACAGCACATCCTGTATTTCATTTTTTCTACTTCTTTCTGTCCTTCCGTTCCTTATTTTACTGCTCACTTGTATTCATGAACCTCTCAGCTTGATAATATTTAAACGTCTGCGCTCCAGCTAATAAAAGTTTGAGATTTTTTTTTATAATTCCCAGAGCACATTTCCTGCCAGACTTTAATTGTTTTATTTATTTCTTTATTTTCCCAGCCGATCCACACAACAAAACCGCCACGGTGAGCGCGCCCAAGTGCTCATTAGTCGCGGCGGCCCGTTCGGAGCATCGGCAGTTAACATGGCCGCGATCGATCGATTAACCAATAATCGTGCCGGCGTTCGCAAGGAAAGTGATTTATGGGTCGGACGCCGGAATGTGACATGGACGCCATTGAACCCCACGATGCACTGCAGGGCAATGGTGGCCGAGGATTGCGGGTCGCGCAGGAAGTGAAACCCGACTAATGCAATTCAGATGCCCCCACTGTGTCCGTTTTCCTGTTCTAGGACTCGATTTAGGATTGAAGAAGCCAAAAACATTCTGACACGAGCCGTCGAGCATGACAGACAAAAAGTAAAAAAAAAAAAAACAGCACAGCACTCATAACAGCACTCATCCCAATTTGTCTCATGGGCGACAACACAGCTCACCGCTCACCGTTTATTCCGCCCCTGAAAAACTCATTAATCTCTAATAATGACTTCTTTCTATCTTCCCGCTATAGCCCGCAAGTCTTATCGGTAATGGCTTTTCAATCTGAAACAAAGAAAATGTCTCTTCTTTAAAGGGAAAAAAAAAAGATTGGATTGGACATTTTGTTACCTTATTTTGCGCACTTAACTTGAACTGAGATGGCACGTTTGAACAACAAAGTCAATTGGTTCATTGAAAGGAAGGGAAATGACAAAGTTTAGAGTGGAAGTGGAGACATAGTCCATATATTTTTGCGGTGATTATGTCATTTTTTTGGTTTGGAGTCAAGTTTAGCAAAAGGTGGGTTAAAAAAAAATGTTCATAAATATCTGTGTAAGCTCTCAGTCATACAGGTGTAGGTCCATTGATGAAAAGCTTTCTTCAGTGGCCATCTGTACTTCTTAAAAGGTGTCGGAGCTCCTCATCCGAAAAGCTTCGTCAGCGAACAAAAATAGTGCTGGAAACTCTGGCCCAATATAATGACCAGAGGTGGCGGTGCCAGACATCTGCCTTGATAGGTCCCTGCTCTCAGGTTGGGGGAGGCAGTAAACTACTCCCTGAAGCTAATCTGATTACTTCTTTTGGTCTGTCTGAATACCACTAATGTTCTATGCCTGACTCTGATTGCCCCTCTGCTTTGATCAGCAGAGTTCTGGTGAGCAGAGCAGAGATCTGGCACTGCCACCTCTGGACAGTAGCGATATATATAGGGCCAGAACTACCACAACAATTATAGTTCGCTGACGAAGCTTTTCGGATGAGGAGCGAAACGTCCGACACCTTAGAATGAAGAAGATGACGGCTGAAGAAACCTATTCATCGATGTCCATATAAGTGTTAGCTATACATTCCTAAATGAAAATGTCTCCAAAATTAATATATATATATATATATATATATATATATATATATACAGATGCCTCCCTACTTATGAACATTCAAGTTACGAACAACAGTACATACGAACATTTTTGTAGTCACATATGTAGTATTCTCTCCAGTTGTACATGAACAAATCTTTATAGAGCATCTATTTTATTAACATTTTCAGTACAAACCAATACATGTTACTTAGACACGCCTTCAACAAACCTTAAACATACATTCCATACAAAATATTGCACCAAAGCAACTTACGAACAAATTCACCTTACGACTGACCGTTCGAAACGTATCTTGTTTGTAAATTGGGAAGCATCTGTTATTACACATTGCATTACAGACACTCACCTACTTACGAACATTCGAGTTACGAACAACGGTACATGCGAACATTTTGGTAGTAACATATGTAATATTCTCACCAGTTGAACACGTACATATCTTAATAGAGCATATACGTTTATTTTTTTCAGTACAAACCAATATAGGTTACTTTTACACGGCTTAAAAATGCTTATGTAAACCTTAAACATACTTAGATAAGCCTTAAACATAAATCCCATACAAAATATAGCACTGAAGCAACTTACAAACATATTCACCTTACGTACGACCATTCGGAACGCATCTCGTTCGTAAATTGGAGAGCGTCTGTACTGTATTTTCCGATATATAAGGCACACCCAAAAGCCTTGATTTTCTTCCAAAGATGACCCTTGCGCCTTATACATAGGTGCGCCTTATATGTGACACAACTGTCAGCAGCCACCAACTCCATGTTCCCCTGTAGACGAAGTAGTATGTAACCCCGCCTCTACTGTAGCGCCTTAAGATGTGGTGTGCCTTATATTTGGAAAACTGTTTTCATTCATTGAAGGTGCGCCTTATATATGGGAAAAGTTTGAGAATACAGTGAGACCTCAATTTACAAACACCTTATCTTACAAACTTCATCTTACACACTTCAAATTTCTGAAAATTAAACCTTATAATAAGCACTATTTTCATAATACACACCCACCACGGCTGGCAGATAGATCTTCGGTGGAAGCACACGACCGAACAGCACCAGAGGTTAAGTTACCAACAGTCCTTATGGAAGGTGACTGTCTTTCCATAAGCCATCAACGACCATCAAAAAGGTCAATACAACTTTATTTTACAACACAGTTTATTTCTTTAATTACAGTCCTCGTGTAATGCGCCTCTCTTTCCAAACAGCAATTCCCTTTGACCTTCGACCTCCAACGCCATTCCATCAAGCCATAAATGACCATCACAAATGTAAATAAAGTGACTTTATGATACAATGCAGTGTATTTATTTCATTACAATACACTAGCACATTTATTATACATAGAATAAGGTGTTGTAGTGTGTAGTTTTAAGGCTTATTTAGTTGAAAAGTATATTTTATGGAAACCCCGGAACGGATTATTCCCATTTTAATGGTTTCCTATGTGAATTTTTTTTTGAGATACACACTTTTCACCTTACACACTCTGTCTGGGAACCAATTAAGTTCGTAAGTTGAGGTCTCACTGTACTACATTCATTGGGGGTGTGCCTTATACATCAGAAAATACAGTATATTATTATTTCGAAATAAAACAAAAGCTAAGCTAAGCTGACGGCAATTGTTTGAGTCTGCCGCAGTCGGCTATTTGTTTAGTGGCAACCTCCAATTTGTGGCAACCTCCAACCTGTAGCGCTTCAATGAACCCCCCCCCAGTCAATCCCCCTACGCCCCGAATGGAACTCCCCTTTGTCTGTCTCCGACAGGCCGTGACTTTCCCGATCGATGCCTGCTTCAATTATCAACGAGCGCCTCACCGACGACTACCGGAGAGGAAAGCCGGGCAGATTGTGAAATAGTTGCGCGTGACAGCGACGGAATGCAAACGTGATGGATTTGTGGCTACACCCCCCCCCCCCTTTTTTAAATCCACCTCCCCTCAGATGAGCGTGAATGTATTCCGCAATGGTTTCTGCGTCAGACAAGCGGGCAGCGGTGCTGCCCTTTGCTCGCCTTTCCTGGCAGGCGGTCACGCAAATAAAAGCCCACCTGACAACACAGCTGGGACCATCTGGGATCGGGATGTACTCAAAGCCAGCGCGCCAACAACAGCAACAACAACAACAGTAGGGGGGTTTGGGGGAGGGGTCTAGCAAGAGTGACCACCGGCGTGGAGATGAAGCAAATATTTGGGAAAATGGCCACGATCGTTCGGAGCAAAAAAAAAAGCGTTTGTTGCACCCACATGTTAAGTTTATTTAACTTTGGTATTATTTTTGGTATATATGATAGCTGTCCATGTTAAGTGCTTTGTTACAGTTTCAGCTGTTGTTGAAGCACTATTTAAATCAATATGTACAGACGCTCCCAAATTACATACAAGATACGTTCCAAACGGTCGTTCGTAAGGTGAATTCGTTTGTAAGTTGATTGAGTGCTATATTTTGAATGGAATGCACTGTATGTTTAAGGCTTATATAAATATGTTTATCATTGGCACCGACCTGCCCACTCTCTAGGGCGCGGAAAATCCTACTGGACCTTCCGCACCCTGCCAACCACCTTTTCCAGCTACTCCACTCAGGCAGGCGCTACCGATCCATGCGCACCAAATCCAGCAGACATTTAAACAGCTTCTTCCCCCAAGCCATTAAATCTTTGAACAGTAGCTCAAATGGAACTGTATAGTGCCTCTTTGCAATTTTTTGATGATGATACTAGTGCAGCGTGTTCGACCAGAAACAAATTCCTTATGTGTTCTACATACTTGGTAATAAAAATGATTCTGATTCAAGGTTTATATAAGTATGATTAAGGCTTGTATAAGTAACATGTATTGGTTTGTACTGAAAAAAAAAACAAATATTTAATCAAATATATGCTCGATAAAGATATGTACAAGTACAACTGGAGAGAATACTACATATGTTACGACCAAAATGTTCGTGTGTACTGTTGTTTGCAACTTGAATGTTTGTAAGAAGGGGAGAGTCTATAATGCAATCCATAACTACAGACACTCCCAAATTTGCGAACAAGATACATTCCGAAAGGTCGTTCGTAAGGTGAATTTGTTCGTAAGTTGCTTCAGTGCTATATTTTGTATGGAATATATGTTTAAGGCTTATATAAGTATGTTTAAGGTTTATATACATATGTTTGAGGCTTGTAAAAGTCACCTATATTGGTTTGTACTGAAAAATAAATATTTGGATCCAAGCAAGAGTGATGCTACAGGGAGAAGAGATAAAGAAGGTGGCGGATTTTAAGTACTTGGGGTAAACTGTCCAGAGCAATGGAGAGTGTGGAAAAGAGGTGAAGAAGCGTGTCCAGGCAGGCTGGAGCGGCTGGAGAAAAATGTCAGGTGTCATGTGTGATAGAAGGGTTTCAGCTAGGATGAAAGGAAAAGTGTATAAAACCGTGGTGAGACCAGCCATGATGTTTGGACTGGAGACAGTGCCACTGAAGAAGACAGGGAGCAGAGCTGGAGGTAGCAGAGCTGAAGATGTTGAGGTTTTCTTTGGTAGTGACCAGGTTGGATAGGATCAGGAATGAGTACAATAGAGGGACAACTCATATTAGAGGCTTTGGTGAGAGAGTCAGAGAGGACAGACTGAGATGGTTTGGACATGTCCAGAGGAGAGAGAGTGACTATATAGGGACAATGATGCTGAGTCTTGAACTGCCAGGCAGGAGACCGAGAGGAAGACCAAAGAGGAGGTTTATGGATGTGGTCAAAGAGGACATGAAGGTAGCTGGTGTGAGGGAAGAGGATGCACAAAACCGGGATAGATGGAGGACATTGATTCGCTGTGGCGATCCCTGAAAGGAAAAGCCGAAAGGAAAAGAAGAAGAAGACTGAAAAATAAATATTTAATCAAATATATGCTCGACAAAGATATGTACATGTAGAGCTGGAGAGAATACTCAAATGTCGTAACTCAAATGTTCGTAAGTAGGGGAGTGTATGTCATGCAATCCGTAACTGCAGACAATCCCCAATTTACAAACAAGATACATTTTGAACGGTCGTTCGTAAGGTGAATTTGTGTGTAAGTTGCTTCAGGGCTATATTTTGTATGGAATGTATCTAGAAGTCTTATATAATTATGTTTAGGGCTTGTCTAAGTAACATGTATTGGTTTGTACTGAAAATTTTAATAACATAGATGCTCTACAAAGATATGTACATGTACAGCTGGAGCGAATACTACATATGTTACTATCAAAATGTTCATATGTCCCGTTGTTCGTAACTCAAGTGTTTGTAAGTAGGGGAGTGTCTGTAATCCAACCTGTAACTACAGACACTCCCCAATTTACAAACAGGATAAGTTCTGAACAGTTGCTTGGAAGGTGAATTAGTTCGTAAGTTGCTTCAGTGCTACATTTTGTATGGAATGCATGTTTGAGGCTGACATAAGTACAGTAAAGTCTCGTTATATCGATATTCAAGGGAGTCCGAAAAAATATCGAAGTAACCGGGACTATCGATATATCCGACCCTGTTTGCATGTAATTTTCCCCGTACGTGCATAGAAATAGTATCGATATAACCGGGACTATCGATATATCCGATATCGATATAACGAGACTTTACTGTATATTTAAGGCTTATATAAGTATGATTAAGGCTTGTCTAAGTAACATGTATTGGTTTGTACTGAAAATTTTAATAACATAGATGCTCTACAAAGATATGTACATGTACAGCTGGAGAGAATATGACATGTTCCGACAAAAATGTTCATATGTACCGTTGTTCGTAACTCGAATGTTCGTAAGTAGGGGAGCATCTGTATTGTATTGCGTTTGGACCACTTGATTTGGAGCGACTGGGAGTTTCGTGCCAAACGTAAAAGTGAACCGAATTTTAAGAGTTCAAGCTGTGGTCAAATTGTTGATCCGTTAGCTGCGTTGTTTTTTTTTTTTTTTTTTTTTTTTGCCTTCAAGGTCGACCCTCGGCGAACAACTATTGACTATAACGCCCGATTTGTTTTCTCACCGCCATCCGTCTAAACGTCAGCTGGCCATTCCGAGCAATACGTGCCCACTTTTTTTTTTCACGCCTCCCTCACCCGTACCCGCCTGTGGTGTGCAAGCTGTGGCCGCACGTGGCGTCAATGGGGTCGATGTGACACAGTTCCGGCGTGTGAAAGTGCCACCGGCGTCGATGTGATGACCTTCAAGTGTGCTGTAAAACGCAACTCAAATGACACAAGCTCAGAGTTGGAAACAAAACTGACTTGCATCTTTTGTTGGTTTTGTAACGCATTGTGTCGCTAAGTATGCTAGCATCGCATATAAACAAATAAATAAATAAATAAATAAAAAAAATAAATGAAGTTTGGTTGGTATTTTGGGGAGCTCTGGATGGGAATGAAAGGCGAGGAAGGAAAAGAGAGGTGGAGAGAAAATAAAAATGAAATGATCCAGAGTGCAGCAGCTGTGTTGTGGATAGTTGTCAGGCATGCTCAGCTATTTTTTTTTTTCCAAACGCGGCGTGTGTGCCCGGAACAGAGAATATTTTAAAATAGCTTGCATTGTTTTTTTTTTTTCACCTTATTATTAATTATTTAGAATAAAAGTCTTTCACGCTTATGATTCATTATCATCGGTATTCTATTTAGACAAGAGTACATTATCTATTCAAACAATCACGCATATACCGTAAATGTGCATATATGATACAATACAATTAATGCTAATTTATATAGCGCTTTAACTGCGCATATGTAATACAATACAGGCTAGCTAGATTTCTATCTATTTGAGTTACTTCTGGGTTGAGTGAAGGCTGGCGCGTGTGGCTGCCGCTGCTCACCCACAGAAAAACTTATCCTGTGACTGTAAAGTGACCTTGAGAGTCGCTTAGAAATGAAATGTATATTATTATTATTATTATTATTATTATACATGCTAATTTATATAGCGCTTTCACAACACCAGCAGCTGTAACAAAGTGCTTCACATAATAAAGCCAGTTTAGCTTCATGCTAAGAAACCATGCAAAATACAAATGGTGGAGCAGCACATAGCGCCAGACAACATAAACGATACATATTTTTATTCATTGTCAAAAAAAATGACTCACAAAACTTCCTCTACATTCCCGTCGTCTTTGACAAGGGAAAAACAAAAGCTGGAGTGCAGGAGGGGGACCCCCACTAGCCCCCCCACCGAGCCCTGAGCTCTCATGTCTCACTGCGGGCGTCGATTAAAATTACATCGCCACAGCGGCACATTCAATATTCAGCCCAATATGAATGATCTATTATACATGACCGAGGCACAATGTTGCCGGCGTGGCGCCGTGACGAGCGTAACGCTTGCTCGGCGCCCCCCCCGCTTCTCTGTTTCGATATTGGGACGCCTAGTGTGCATAATAAGGCTGCTGTGGGGCGCATCAGTGCACCGGCGTGAGATAATAGCACTCTTTTTTGTTATTGTCACAGACCTATTCATTTGCTATCCATTAGGTGGAAGTGACAAGCAGACATGACGAGTCGAAGGATAGTGCATCGAGTTCACTCGCAAACATAGCTGATATCGAGCTGTCACCAAAAAGAGCATCTGTGGGCGCACACAAAGAAAGGAAAGGTCCCGAATGGCTGCGATGTGGGCGACATTCTTCGGCAGACATGAATAGTCGATGGAAATCCACTAAGTATGTGAAAATCATCAAAAGACCTGACGAGTTGATATAAATGCATCATTCTGGCTAACTATCGCAATCAAAAACACTTCAAGACGATGGACGGACTGAAATGCGCAAGTAGGCATTACTCGTTGATGGAAATCCATCTCAAAATGGAACACTTTAGACATTACAAGTCGATAAGAGAGACAAATTGCGAGAAATCTATCATGTGAAACCAACAATCAGATATAACTAGTCAGAGGAAATGTATTACATGGGAATGGAGAAGAGGTGGCGTGGATAAAAATCTTACAGGGCCTCACAACATCAATATGCATCACATGACTCAGTAATCTTTAATACACAATATACGCCGATCAATATGCATCACGTTACACACGCTCTTGAAAACACGACATTTGTACCATTTGCTTTGCACTGTGATAGACTATTGACTTTTTGCCGCATACTTGCAAATGGATTTTTTTGAACAAGTTTTTATTTCAAAGTACAATTGGAATTTTGGGTAAGTCCCGCAGAAGTGGAAGACTACTTACTACTTTTTGACTACTAGAAGTCATTAAAAAAATAAGTTATATTTGTATTCATTTATTTCCTAATCTGATGAATGAATTGTATTTGACAGGCAGCCTAACCCATGTTTCGCTCATGTTCCCTTCAAGTACCCTCGGCGTAAAAACCGCTCTGATTTGGTTTGGTTATTTCACGTGCCATAATTAAAGGATTAATATTCCAAAACACAAACACTTATGGTGTGACTACTTTTTAGCACAATTGCATTTACATCTTAGAACAAAAAAGGGTACTTACCCTTTTTTTTTCACTCCACACAGTCATATCATGGAAGTTCATCACGTCCACAAACTTGTACAGGGAAAAACCGGTGTCCTTGAAGAATCCACTGTATGAATAAAGAAATGTAGTCAACGGAAGACATTGGTAGATATATGTTTAAAAACTGACGGCTACCTTCTTCCTGCCTTCTGTGGCCAAACAACTTGGAGCTTTCTTGGCTACTGTACAAGAGTTATTTTGAATAATATGATTGCCATGAGTGAATGAAGCGTTATGCATGTTTATAGTTTAGAAACGAATTCACGGTCTGTCACGGAACAAAATACTATTTTCGTGTACTATTGTATTGTACTTGGCTTCATCAAGTCCGATTTTGCAGCACAAGTAAAAAGACATGAACAGAATCTTTTGAGATACTTTAGCGCCACCTGGTGCACGTAAACAGCAATATACATTGACTTAATGATGGTAATAATAATACATTTCGTTTATAAGCGCCTTTTAAAACTCTCAATGTCACTTTACAGTCACATGATAAATTCTTCTGTGGGGGACCAGCGTTTACTCAACCCGGAACTAACTCAATTAGATAGAAAGCTAGCTAGCTAATTGGCTATCGTACCTTTTTGATGGTCCTGGTTGCAGCTTTTCAGGTGCTCCAAACGAACTATGACGCTCACTCGGCTTGTTTTTGTTTTATACGTCACCATATTGTTCCTGCGGCTCTAGTCAAACAAGAGGCTGTCGTAACTGCAGAGGAAATGGAAAGAGGAATGAGGCTATCGAGAGTAATTACATCAAATTGTCAGGTGTATTGACCCTCTCAATCTCACCCAAAAGCTTCCGCTTCCGGGTACTCCTTCTTCCCCAGGTGATACAAAGCACACGTGAGATTACAATAGGTGAACACTGACATCTAGTGGTAAGAAGTCGCAGCGACAGGAAGCTTCACAACCTTTCACAACAAAAGGATATAAACATTTGAGATGATATACGTACTCTGAAGTCACAAACGGCGGTCTAAAAAGACGAGATAATATTTTTGGGAGCGGATTTTATCCACATAATAATAATAATAATAATAATAATAATAATAATAATAATAATAATAATAATAATAATAATACATTTAATTTCTAAGCGCCTTTCAAAACTCTCAAGGACACTTTCGGGTCACGGGATAATAACTTCTTTTTTTTTTTTCAAGCCAGTTTAACTCATCAAAATTACTTTTGTAAAAAGGTATCCACGCAGTAAAAAAATAGAATTATTTTATTTGACACGCGCGTTTTAAACTTTATCACCTTGAACGCTCGAGTGAGCTATTTCACCACAGCAGGTTCGACACGAGTTTGAGTAACTGCAACTCATAGTTATACACGCACACAATTTAATGTGCGACAAATGTAACAGTGCGTGATAAAATTATTGTTCCAATATAATTCGACATTGTGCAAACACTTGGTGGACATACTTTTTTCAGAATTTATTAGCCAAAATGAGAGTATTTTACAATGGAAAATGTCAACGATACCGCAGTCATCTGACCGGATATACCGTCTCGTCACTTCCCTCCCAGTCCGGCGGGCTGGCTTCAAAGTGTAATTGACAACAAAGCATGTAACGGATAGATCTCAGATCACAGCAGTGTCATAACATCTTTTTTTTTTAACTTTGCTTAACTAATTTTATGTCAACGTCGTAAAGCAACCGAGTTTGCTTTTCCAAAATCCTGCGTCAAATGGATCGACCGGCAAGGTTTGTAAACACGTCAAGTCAACAAATTGTTGTGCTTACTTTCCAACTGACCATGTTTTACTTTTTTTTTTTTTTACCGTAGAAAGGCCAAGACGATCAATTACTGCGAGTCCGGGAATATTGACGACGACGGTAAGTGACATAGTTCACATTTCAGCTTGATCAAGTAACGCAGCTTAGACGCATGCAGTACGAGCCGTCACACATGCTAACCAGCGATATTATGACCCCCAACGGATACAGGCACATTCCTGAACTTTGCACAATTTACGCAGCGAATATATTGTCGAGTTCATCCAAAAATTTCGTTTTGAAATCTTCAGTAATTGTCAATAGTGTAAATAACCCCGATTCTTAAATGTTAGACGAAGACTTCGTCTGTGTGAAGCCACCACCTGGTAAGAAGCTCAAACGACAGGAGCAAAGGAACACACCAAGCAACAAAAGGTAATGGAGGATACAAAATGAACGACAAGCCCAAAGCTTCCTGTTATGTGACCACTTGATGACTTCCAGAAAAGCTCTAGAAGAAAAGCTAATGAATCGAGATCTGGAGGCCGCAATTACACTCTCCTTGCTCAATAACATTACCACAGACGAGATGAAAGACTCTGCTGGTCACGGTATGATTGAGTGTTTGTGCAAGTGTGAAAAGTCTTGAAATTAATTAATCACTCATTGTGGTTTTTAGTCGATGAGAATACAGATCCTGCTTACCTTCAGCGCTCCAACTGCAGTGTGGACTCATCACTTCTGGGTAAAAGCTTCATCCTTTTTTTGTTTTAAGCGAAAACAACACTGAATTCACATTTTCATCAGGTCTCGATGAGATCTCTGAGGAAAGGCACAGGAAACACCCTCAAGATGATGACGACTATGAGCCCAAACGGACACAAGGTAGCCACTTATCGAGTGTTCTTGTTGGATTCTTTTGTTTCTCATTACGACTGCAGTTTCAGATTCGGAGAGCGAGGAGGAGGACATTAGTGAGGATGAGGAGTTCACTGTAAATAAGAAGACACAAAACAAGGAAAGCAACCATCACAAGCGTTCCGGCAGCAAAAAAGAAAGACAGCCACCAAAGCTAAAAGCTCAACCGCGGACAGGTTTGATTTAATTTGTTTTAGAGGAACGTCCGCGATAACAAAAAAAATTGCAGTCAGTGCAACTTAAAGGACAACCGACACCATTCTTTTGTTTCCTAACTTCATAAAAACATTTTATAGCATCTAAAATACTCAAAACACACAGGCTGATATTTGTAGTCAAATGCAAAACACCAATAAAAATGACTTCAAAACGACTTCAAAATGACCTCGAAGATGCCGAGTTTGAGAAGGTCCCGCCCCCTTGTTCGTGATGTCACGCCAGGACGTCTTCGCCTTGCTCTAGAATCAAAACAATGGCTTCAGATTCGGAGAAGATGCTTTCTTGTTACTCATCCAGTTATGAATATGATTCAAATAGTTCTGAAGAGGAAAGCATAAATGTTTGCAATCAATTAAAGAAGTACTTGCGTATCAATTCGAGCCATCAGGACTCCAATGTAGCGTCCTAGAAAATGGGCTGATTTGTCTGCTGTGAATTTGTGTCAACTAGTATCAAATAGTAGTCTTGGTGCAACACACAACCAATTCACCGTCGCGTTATTTATGTGTTTTCCTTCTAAATTCGCCATCAACATTGATCAACACGAAGTTTTCAGACCAAACAAAGTACCCAAAATGCATTGCGTGTCGCTTTCTCGGTCAGGGGCGTTTCCTGATGTGACATCACATCAGGAATCGTCACCAACTCGAAAACAGAAAAAGACTTCCTGAATTTTCAGTGCGAGTCTTAAAACGTAAAATATAGCTATATGTGGTGGAATATTTGTAAAATATGCTCAGTAGAAGTCATTTAAAGTGATTTTACAAATTATGGACACAACTTGTCCGGAGACGTCGGTTGTCCTTTAAAGATTGATGATAGCTAAAAGATGGCGCTCAACTGAAAGTACAGTAAAGTCTCGTTATATCGATGTCGGTTATATCGATAGTACTGCTTATTACGATACAATTTCTATGAACGCAAGGAGAAAATTTACATGCCGCAGGATCGGATATATCGATAGTCCGGTTATATCAATATTTTTTCCGACTCCCGAGAATATCGATATAATGAGACTTTACTGTATATTTGTCTAAATGTGAAATCAAGATGGTGGCCAAATGCTGTTTTTAGCAAAATTGAACTCTAACCCACTTGCTCTTCTTTGTTACAAAAAAAAATACATATTTTAGCCTAGCAATGCTTTTTAATGTTTGTTTCAAAAATAATAATTGTCATTTAAGAATCTGCAGCCTACCGTTCACGCATGCCGAAAAGCCCCCCGATATTGAAACCCGCCGTGGCCAAACCGCGAATCTCAGTCAGTCCAACAGGAGCCAGAATTCCAAAATGGAACCCACCAGGTTATTCCAATTATTTCAAGCATAAACATGGAAAGGAAGGGGGGAAAAAAATAGTAAAGTGTTGAGAATTTTCTGCTTCACTTTGTAGGTCAAATTGGAAGAAGTCCACCTTCATCCCAAAGTCCTCCCGTCAGGTCTCCCGGTCAAGGTCTTCGTCTGGGACTATCCCGGCGCGTTCGAGTCAAACCGCTGCACCCCGGTAACACGGCCACCTGACCAGATGAGGATTTTTTTTTTAACATGTAAATTATGGATATGTACATTAAATGAAAATAAAAGTCAAAGATTCATAATTATTCATGTTCATTCAGCCAATGAGCTTTAGGTTCTTTTTATTTGCTTGAAAAATTTGATTGTTTAACCCTGAAAAAAAAGCGACAGTCCAGTCCATTAAAAGTTCAAAAACATTCCACTGGGCTTTCAAGAATGAGTCAAAACAAAAGCGTCCCATTTCCTTTGCCACGCGGCCAGTCCGGCGTCCTTGAGCGGCGCCGGCAGCGAGCTGTACCTGCGGAGGAGGTCACAAGTAAGCAGATGACGCCGACATCTGACCCCACGTGAACCTCACCTGAGCGAGTTAAGTGCAAGTTCCTTCAGCGTGCCCACGTTAGCCGTCATTCCGCCAAGTCCCACAAAGGCCTGGTAAAAGTCGTAAGATAAACCAGATGTGCCGAACATGGACGGGTCGTCCGAGCTGATGACCATCGGGTGGCCTTCAGACATCAGCACTGCCGCCGGGTGGTTGCGCAGGTCTGAGACCAGTTTTAGGACCTGCTGGGCACATTTGGCAAAATAATAAAAAAGGGAGCAAATATTTTGTGTAAAAATGTCTGAAAATGCCATAAAAAATGGTTACAAATGACATTATTTTCATTTTATGCCCCCATTAACTCCCAGACGTGGAAAAATATGTACACTCCAGTGCCAGGGTTTTTGTCATTGTCACTCAAATTTTTAGGACTACATAAACATTCAATGCAGCGTGTGTTAGCCTCGTAGCTTAGCATTCGAGGCTAAGAAACATGATAGTTGACATTCCCCGTACATTGTGGTTCACGTTTACATTGAAAGTTATGTCGATTTTATCGTCTGGAGTTATTTCGAGTACTTTTCATGCTTTTTTGTGTATTGTTTTATTATGACTGTTTAGAATTTTGTGAAGCACTTTGTGGTTTAACCTGTTAAAAGTGCTATATAAATAAAACTTATTAAGAAACCTTAGACTCTCTTCTTTCATCAGAAATATAGTTAATTCCTAAATTATATGGGTTTGGAGTTATATGAGCTTGAAATAAGGGCGGCTGTCGAAAATACAATGCAATACAATACACATTGGTTTATATAGCGCTTTAACAACAGCTGATGCTGGAACAAAGCGCTAACATGGGAAAAAAGGGAAATGCTGCCCCCTTGTGGAAGGGAAACATTGCTAGAGGTCTGGCCATCACTTTACTGGCACCCCAGCAAGAAAAAACAAAACAAATTTGGGAATGGCGCTCCATGTCATATTTTCAATTCCTGAATACATTTGTGAATGGGAGTGAATGAGTTAAAAAAATGTACAGCTAACATCCGACTTACGACTGAGTTCTGTTTCGAACAAATGGTCGTAAGTCAAAATGGTTGTAAGTCAAAACACATTCAAAATGTTGAATCGACTCGCAAACTCCCCCCTCTGGTGCCATCGCACGGTCGATTGCTGTGCGAGTGAGATGCTGGCGGGCTAAAACTGTCGTGTCAGGCGTAGAATTAGTTTTTAAAATAAGGTCTGCAGGTCGTAAGTATGGGTGGTCGTAAGTCGAACCGGTCGTAAGTCGGATATTACCTGTATAGATCACCAAATCTTTCAATTTCGCTCAAACAGAATAAAATCAAAATGCAAATGAAATTTTAGTGAGGGGGGAAAAAAAAGGCCAGTTAGTGTACCAGACCTGGTTGGAAATGGAGCACACCTCCACCGCCACCTTCTTCATCCTGGACATCTCCTTGGCGAGCGGGTGGCGCGCCAGGGCGTAGCCGTGCCCGATACGGCTCGTGTTAAACAAGAGGGCGTCCATCATGTTCTGATCTGCCTCCGTGCCCTCCCTGTCTGCAGAATGTCAAGTGGAAATCGGGGTTGGTTAGTTGGCATTAGCTGGCTATCATGTTATCTAGCTAGTTACTGTATTTATTAGCCATCTATTTTCTCGCTATTGGCTAGCTATTAGCTATCTGTTTTCTCGCTATTGGCTAGCTATTCGCTATCTATTCGCTAGCTATTAGCTATCTATTCGCTGGCTAGCTAGCTTGCTATCTATTTGAGTTGCTTCCGGTTTGAGTGAACGCTGGCGCGTGTGGCTGCCGCTGTTCACCCACACGAAAAAAACTTATCCTGTGACTTTTTAGTGACCTTGAGAGTTTTGAAAGGAGCTTATACATGAAATGTTTTAGCATTAGAGTGAACGCTGGCGCGAATGGCTGCCGCTGCTCACCCGCACAAAAAAATCCCGCGACTGTAAAGTGTCCTTGAGAGTTTTGAAAGGCGCTTAGAAATTAAATGTATTATTATTATTATTACTACTATTATCATTACGACTATTATCATTATTACTATTATCACTATTACGATGATTACTATTACTACTATTACTATGATTACTACTGCCACTGCTCACCCGCACAAAAAAATCCCGTGACTGTAAAGTGTCCTTGAGAGTTTTGAAATGAGCTTATACATGAAATGTTTTAGCATTAGAGTGAACACTGGCGCGAATGGCTGCCGCTGCTCACCCACACGAAAAAATCCAGTGACTGTAAAGTGTCCTTGAGTTTTGAAAGGCGCTTAGAAATTAAATGTATTATTATTATTATTACTACTATTATCATTACTACTATTGTCATTATTACTATTATCACTATTACGATGATTACTATTACTACTATTACTACTGCCACTGCTCACCCGCAGAAAAAAATATCCTGTGACTGTAAAGTGTCCTTGAGAGTTTTGAAAGGCCCTTATAAATGAAATGTATTATTATTATTACTACTATTACTACTACAGTATTACTGCTATTACTACTATTACTATTATTACTATTATTATAAGAATAAAAATTCTGTCATGGGACAGGAAAGGACTTACCGGTTTCACCTGCGTGAAAGAAGTAAGGCAGGTTGACCCCCATCTGGGCGGGAAGCTCCAGCGCCTCCCGGAAGTACCAAAGCGGACTGCCGACATCCTCCCTGCCCACCTGTCATACAAAAGCAGAGTTACCTCATGGGTCACCCGTCGACGGGTGACCCATGAAAAACTCCGTTGCTACCAGGTCGAAACCCGCCACCACGTCCGGGAAGGCCTTCCGTAGCTCCACGGCTTCCTTCACGGCCGCCTTCACCTCAGACGCGCTGGATGACCTGGAAGCGGTTGACTGTTAAAACGGGCGGGGTCATGGGAATGATTCTGGGATGCGTGTACCTATGCACGGCGATAATGAGACGGGCGCCCAGGAAATCCGGGTGTTCGTTCACAAAGTTCCTGGTGACCTCTTGAAAAGTCTTCAGCGTCCACGTCTTGTCGTGGACGGTTCCGTCCAGTTCGTACGTCTGTAAGGAGATCCGAGAAGAAAAAAAAAAACATTACATGCATGCCATACTCGGTTCTCAGCATGGACATCTATTTATGTGGGGCAGGAGATGTGAGACAATCTCTTTTTATCTATGGATGCTACAGCTGTGTGTTTGCTTTCAACATTTAGCTTGCGTGTGGCTGCCGCTGCTCACCCGCAGAAAAAAATATCCTGTGACTGTAAAGTGTCTTTGAGAGTTTTGAAAGGCACTAAATGTATTATTATTATTAGTAGTAGCAGTAGTAATGCACATTATACCATGACGTCCCTGATCCACTGGCGAAAAGGATACTTTCATCCTCTCCTCTTTCATCTAGAACAGCTTCATGTCACAAAGAGGGTACAGCAAATGCTGAAGAATGAATGACTGTGTCTTTGTGTTGTCATATTATTTGTTATTTAGTTGGTTTTATTTTAAACGCCGCGAGAGTGGCTGCCTTTTCAGCAGCTCCTGTATTTTGTTTTTCTACTTCTTTCTTTCCTTTCCTCTCCCTTTCATAACTTTGCTACTGTGAAATGTAAATTTCTCCAACGCGAGATGAATAAAGGTACATCCAATCAAATCAAGGGTGTCGATTAGTAGCAGGGGTTCACATTCCACCATGGCGTTTCTGATCCACTGGTGAAAATGATGCTTTGATCCTCTCCTATTTCATCTAGAACAGCTTCATGTTACAAAGAGGGTACAGCAAGAGCTGAAGAATAAATTACACTCTGTGTCTTTGTGTTGTCATATTATTTATTGTTTAGTTTTTTTTTTTAACTTCGAGATGGCACCGCGAGAGTGGCTGCCTTTTCAGCAGCTCCTGTATTTTGTTTTTCTACTTCTTTCTTTCCTTTCCTCTTTCTTTCATAACTTTGCTACTGTGAAATGTAAATTTCTCCACTGCGAGACGAATAAAGGTACATCCAATCCAATCAAGTGCGGAGATAAGTAGCAGGCCGTCACATTCCACCATGACGTCTCTGATCCACTGGTGAAAAGGAGGATTTCATCCTCTCCTCTTTCATTTAGAACTGCTTCATGTAATAAAGTGTTTGTCTCGTACTCAAACATCATAGAGTACATGGGAAAAGTTGTTAAGATTGCGCAACCGTCTGTGTTTTTATATTCCTGTTGTGTTTATTATTTTGCTTTGTGTTGACTGGGTTTGTGTTGAAATGCTTTGTTACAGCTGCAGCTGTTGTGTGATACATTGGCTTACAAATTTAATTGGTTGCCAGAAAGTGTGTATTCCAAACATTAATTTCCCATAGGAAACCATTAAAATGAGAATAATTCGTTCCCAGGTCCCCATAAAACATATTTTTTAACTAAATAAGCCTTTAAACTACACACAATATACCTTATTTTATGTATAATAAATGTGCTATGGTAAATAAATAAACTGTACTGTATAATAAAGTCATTTTATTTACCTTTGTGAGCATAGAATACTTTGTTTTTACCTTTCACCCCCCTTCACCCCTTTAAATTTTGCTGCTGTAGATTGCAAAGTTCTCAATTGTGGGACTACTAAAGGCTTTCTGATTCTGATTTGATATTTTTGCACCCCCAAAAGGACAATATCGGTTATGAATATTGTAACAAGCGCAAAAACAGACCTCGGACAAGCCGTTGCGCAGCTCCAGATACATGACGTTATCTCGGTACAGCTCATGCAAGCCCTGTAGGAGGGTATCCCTCAGAACGGGGGCGTGGCTAACCAGCCCGGCACTGGCGATGAAGGCGTTCTCGAATTTGTTCCACGCTGCGTTCTGATCCGGGTATTCGCCATCCGGGTCGTCGGTGAACATGGTGAGATAGCGCATTAATCTGGAAAGCGATTGGAATTTTAGCGAGCTGGTCCCATCAGGAAAAAAGGAAGGTAAGACGGGTTGTTAACCTGTCGTCGAAGGCGTTGAGGTCGCTCTCCTCGGCTCGGAGTGTGCTGAGGAGCTGCCAGTAGAAGCAATCCCAGCGGGGGTACGGCCTCCCCTGAGAGAAGACGAAGCGTACCGAGTTGTCCCACGTGAAGCAGATGTAGCAATGCGGCCGATACGTCACGTTCTTCACAAGCCATTCGACGCTCGCTAGGGACGTGCTGTGGATGTGCAGGGCGCCGCCTGCGGGTGACAACGCTCATATCTCAGTACGATTCAGCATTTTAAAATCTCACGGTGATGTTGCCGTGACGGTACATCACCTTTCGGCATCTCCTGTAGCAGCTTGAAAACAGGACTGACACGTATGAGACTCCGGGCCTTGAAGAAGTGGATGGCGGGCGGGAAAGGTTCGGCAGCCATCTCGCGCTGTTTCAGTCGTTGAAGCTTCCCGTCCAATCGCAGCTCGGCCGGCGTGAGCGCAGAGTTGCCGCCCGTCTGTCTGGACACCTCCAGGCGCATCAGAAGGTCTCGTTGACTCGGGTTGGGCATCCCCGTCACCGACAACCATAGAAGGGTCACTACAATCTCAAAGAGTGAGGTGGCCATGCCCTCGGTTGCCACTGGAGGGCGCTGTTCACTATCAGAGGACGGGACAACGTATTGCAGTTGATACAGTAATCCCTCGTTTTTTCGCGATTAATGGGGGCCCAGGACCACCCGTGATAGACGAAAATCCACCAAGTAGAGTTATACAAGAATAACCCACGTGATAAGACAGAGGGAGGTGCTGGGCGGGGCTGAGAAGATGCATAACCAATCCACATGGCTTAAAACCATTGGATAATAATAATAATAATAATAATAATAATAATAATAATAATAAGCGATACAGAAAATGGATGGACGATAAAATTAATAATAAAATACAAATAACATTTAATTTACAAGCACCTTTCAGATCACCCAAGGATACTTTACATTTAAGACATCCTGCCTGAGGGGAGTCACTGGAAAAAGGTGGTGGGCAGGATGCGGAGGGTCCAGTAGGATATTATGGATACAATACTTTCTGTAGCTATGGGGGTGTGTCCTTCAAAGACTGAATTTGAAGACATCCTGCCTGAGTGGGAGTTGCTGGAGAAGGTGGTGGGCAGGATGCAGAGGCTTTGATCCTCTCCTCTTTTATCTAGAACTGCTTCATGTCACAAAGAGGGTACAGCAAGTGCTGAAGAATGAATGACTGTGTGTCTTTGTGTTGTCATATTATTTGTTAGGTGTTTTTTTTCTTGGTTCCTTTCTTTCCTTTCCTCTTCCTTTCATCTTTGCTGCTGTGTTCCTTCTGAGTTGATTGAGTGAACTGTGGCGTGTGTGGCTGCCACTGCTCACCCGCACACAAAAAATCCTGTGACTGTAAAGTGTCTTTGAGAGTTTTGAAAAGCGCTTAGAAATTAAATGTATTATTATTATTAAAAAAAACAGAACAATAAAACCAAAAATAAAATGATAAAGGCGCTTAGAAATCAAATTCATTGCGGGACGAATAAAGGTATTCTGATTATGATTCTGAAATGGATTATTATTATTATTATTAAATAATAAAGGAGCTGATTAAACGAAACTGTGAATGCAATTTTAAACAGATCGTGCTGTCATTGAGTGATGTCAGCTCTGGGAACTAATCAAGCTACAGCCATGTACAGTGAGACCTCAACTTACAAACACCTTAACTTACAAACTTTTCGTCTTACAAACGTCAAATTTATGAAAATTAAACCTTATAATAAGCACTATTTTCATAATACACACCCACCACGGCTGGCGGAGTGATCTTCGGCGGAAGCACACGACCGGACAGCACCAACAGTCCTTATGGAAGGTGACTCTCCTTCCATAAGCCATCAACGGCCATCAAAAAGGTAAATAAAACTTTATTTTACAGCACAGTTTATTTATTTAATTACAGTCCTCGTGCAATTCCCTTTGACCTCCAACACCATTCCATCACGCCATAAATGACCATCACAAATGTAAATAAAGTGACTTTATGATACAATGCAGTGTATTTCTTTCATTGCAATACAATAGCACATTTATTATACATAGAATAAGGTATGTTGTGTGTAGTTTTAAGGCTTATTTAGTTGAAAAGTATATTTTATGAAAACCCCGGAATGGATTATTCCCATTTTAATGGTTTCCTATGGGAATTTTTTTTTTGAGATACACACTTTTCGCCTTACACACTCTGTCTGGGAACCAATTAAGTTTGTAAATTGAGATCTCACTGTAAAAAACTTGAGTCATTCGGCATTTTTTAAAATTATATTCTGAATGTTTTTTTTTCCCTTAAAAAAAAAATCAGCGATGCACTGAAACCACCAAAAAGTGAACCGTGAAGTAGCGGGGGAGCACTGAATTTAGATGTAAGACAGCAACAATGTTGGATTAATGTTAACAAATTAGATGTCAGGGTCACACAAACGACACCACAAATCTATTTAAATCCAATTTTTCAAGAAGAAAAAAAAATCCAGTATTTAACATATTCAAGTTAAGTAAACTCAGAAGCGCAACTGAAATATTCACATCGGCTTCATTCTATATAAACACATCTTGCAATTATTTCAAAGTGGATTAAGCATGTTGTTTCGCTTAACAAAACAATGTGTTGAATGCGCCTAACATTCCTCGTCGATGACGCTACAGCAGTAAAAACAAGCCAAAAGGCAAAAAAAACATTTCTCAAGTACTTACAAGCGGTGTGTTCACTCGGCCTATCTTCCCGCAAGACTGCGTTTGTACCGTCCGTTCGTCCGTCACTGTCCCTGCCAAACAAGTCAGCACAACACTGGGCCACAACGGAATGATTGCCGCATTTTTTTGTCTGACAAATAGCATGTGATGAACTTAACAAGCCTGGCATGAATGTACGGCGTGGGCGGAATGAGTGCGTGCCCTTCGTGCGTGTGGACACAAGCACAAAGTGTAGCCGGTAGTCCCTTGCTGACGTAAACGTGTCACGGTGGCGCCTTTCCTATATTTAACAGAGGAAAATAACAACAGAACAGAAACACACACATACGCAGAATACTACTACTAAAAAAAATGGCGGGAGGGTGTGAGGCTTCTCAGTCCTGGTTTGGATTGATGCTGAAGGACACGTGAATTTTGGGCATCATCTAGGGACAAACAGCAACACATTAATGGGACAAAAGAGGGATTGTTTACTAATGAAGATGATTAATACCACATGATGGTGACACAGTGAAGGGGAAAAAAATGGAGAAGCAGATTTGATTCGTTGAGCATTTGGCAGTGCACGCGGTTGTGTGGAGGAACCGAGAGTCAAAATATGCGTGTTTAACCTAAAATAGGGAACAAGTGCAAAAAAATAAAAAATAAAATAAAATAATTTGCCTTGTGACAACAAAAGTCAGGAAGTTTCCGGCACCCTGTGGAACCATCACCAATCATATATTTTATTACTATATTTGACATTGACATCACATAACACGATTTCTATGCGGTTGCTCATATACGGAGTCTGGTGGAAGAATAAATAAACCTTTTTAAACATTCTGACTTCCATGATGACGGTCAGAATACAGCATGTAACTCACCCGTCGTCACTGCTGACACGCACGGAATGGCGGTAGCTTTTCTTCATGTACAAAGGAACACATCAACGACACATCATACACACGCACATAATAATAAAAAAAAAAAAAATAAGAGTGACAGTGGCAAACAGTTTTTGGAACGTGAGCCAAAAACAAAACATGGAAAAGAATCCAGAAACAGGAAGTGAGGCTTTTTCAGTCCATGAACTTGCGGTTGGGGTTGGCGCCGAAGAGGGCCACTCGGATGTTGGGCATCATCTGGGTACATTGCGACACACAAAACAACAACGCGGTTTTTGATATTTTGAAAGAACATTTTTTGTGGCAAAATATGCATTGAATGTTTGAATATTAAGACATTCCAAGTGAGATTTGAAGGTTCTTTTATTTACAATGTAACTGGATTTCATGCTTCTCCGTGACTGTAAAGTGTCCTTAAGAGCTTTGAAAGGCGCTTAAAATATAATGTATTATTATTATTATTATTATTATTATTATTATTATTATTATTATCTAGTTAGCTAGCTATTTTCTGTCTATTAGCTATCGAACTAACTAGCTGGCTATCTATTACCTATCTATCAAGCTAGCCATCTATCTAGCTAATAGATAGCTAGCTAGCCAGCTTTCTATTAGCTATCTATGTAGCTAGCTAAAATATGCATTGAATGTTTGAATATTAAGACATTCCAAGTGAGATTTGAAGGTTCTTTTATTTACAATGTAACTGGATTTTATGCTTCTCCGTGACTGTAAAGTGACCTTGAGAGCTTTGAAAGGCGCTTATAAATGAAATGTATTATTCTTATTATCATTTGCTAGCTATTTGAGATCTATTCGCTATCTGGCTGGCTAGCTCTAGCTATCTAGGTAGCTATCTAGGTAGCTAGCTGGCTAGCTACGTATCTATTGGCTATCTAGCTAGCTTTCTATCTATTTGAGTTATTCCAGGTTGAGTGAACGCTGGCGCGTGTGGCTGCCGCTGCTCACCGACAGAAAAACAAAAAATCCTGTGACTGTAAAGTGACCTTGAGAGTTTTGAAAGGCGCTTAGAAATGAAATATATTATTTTTATTATCGTTAAAAATCTGCATACAGTGATACCTCAGCTTATGAACTTAATTGGTTCCCAGAAAGTGTGTGTAAGGCGAAAAGTTCATCTGGCAAACATTTATTTCCCATAAGAAACAATTAAATTGAGAATAATCCATTCCAAGGTCCTCATAAAACAATTTTCTACGACTTAAAACTACACAAAATATACCTTATTTTATGTATAATAAATTTGCTATTGTATTGTAATTAAAGCAATAAACTATACTGTATAATTAAGTCGTTTTATTTACCTTTGTGATGGTCGTTGATGTAGTTGCCCCTTGATGATTTCCGAGTGAAGTTGCTGTGCTTTCTTAGTGAGAATACCCTCACTCACACTGTCCCCTGCTAGCTGCTTTTCGTTAACCCAAATCAATAGACATTTTTCAACCTCTTCTATTGCCTGATACTGTTGCTTAGACAACACAGAAACACCCTTAGCCACACGTAGCAATGGTCGACTTAGCATACTGGTACTGGGACGCTAGGTTACACAAACGCACACCTCGTTCGTGATCTTCTACTCGACCGTAATTTTCTTTTGTGTCCTCTTCGACTTAACACTAGCCTGTGGTGGGGTCTTTTTCGGTCCCGTAATAGCACAAGTATCCTCGATAACAAACCACGTCTGCACTCAAAGAAAGGGGTGATTAAAACTAGTCCGAGGGCTACCGTGGCGCTGTTCGACCGAGTGGTTCGCCAAACACTGTGTGGTTTGGTTTGTCCGCCGAAAACTAGTTTGTCTGCCAAGATTATATTCTTGCGCATTCAACGTATCACTGTAGCTCATTTTCCCCCATTCTTTACTGGACAGTTTAAAATAAAATAATTTAGACACCGACATTCATTTGCAAGCATGTAGCGATTTGTTGTTACCTGCTGAGCCATGAGGTCCAGTCGGCTCTCCAGCGTGTTGGCCACTTTGATCTTGCCATCTCCGTTGTAGAGTTCGATGCCTCCGGAGCTGTCAAAGCGTGGACACTCAGTGATTTGCATTTATAGTGTCAAAAAGCGACTCTGTGACACTCACACGTCCGGATCGAGGAAGATGTCGCGGTCGATGCGGACCTCCAAGTTGTTCTTCACGGCAGCCTTGTAGACGGGCAAGTTCTTCTGGATGGAAGCCTGCGAGGAGACGAGAGGCGCGATGGCCTCAAGCAGATATCCGGGAATTGATGACGACAACAAAGACTCACTTGCACCAATTGGACATCTTGTTTACGACATCGAATGGTCACTTTGGGCTCCAGGAGCTGATATAAACCCTGAAGAAAAGAACTAGTTTTACTAAGAGTCATTTCCGGACCTAAATAGAGCTTCAATTAAAATCAGGCGAAGGTGCACCTGAAGGATCAAGCCGTCAATCAGCGCTGGGTACCTGGCAGGGTCTCGCGCCACTTTGGCAAGCTGCTGACGGGCTTCGTTGAGCATGTCCTGAAATGAAGAGCACCCACCATGCACACACAATGAAAACCTAATACAGTGTTATTGATATGTGAAAGACTTACCGAGATCATGTCGTCGCGGGCCTTGAGGACCTTGAGGCGGGCCTGGTTCATCAGGTTGGACATTTGGCTGTGTAACGGACATACATGCGGATGACGCAGGGGTTTGATAGGTCATAGGTGGAAGCCATTGTGCTGCATGCAACAAGGAAACGCAATCACAGGCAAAGTGGAAGCAACACGCTGTGAACTGAGCTCACATTTTTTTCTGCTGCTCAATCTGCTTCTCCTTCTTCTCGTAGTACTCCATGATCTTCAGACGCTGCGTTTGCACCAGGCGGCCCTTCTCGATGTTGAACTCCTCTTCGGCCTGCAGGGGGAGCCACAAGTACAGTGAGACCTCAACTTACAAACACCTTATCTTACAAACTTTTCGTCTTACAAACGTCAAATTTATGAAAATTAAACCTTATAATAAGCACTATTTTCATAATACACACCCACCACGGCTGGCGGAGTGATCTTCGGCGGAAGCACAAGACCGAACAGCACCAGAGGTTAAGTTACCAACAGTCCATATGGAAGGTGACTCTCCTTCCATAAGCCATCAACAACCATCAAAAAGGTAAATAAAACTTTATCTTACAGCACAGTTTATTTCTTTAATTACAGTCCTCATGTACTGCGCCTCTTTCCAAACAGCAATTCCCTTTGACCTTCGACCTCCAACGCCATTCCATCAAGCCATAAATGACCATCACAAATGTAAATAAAGTAACTTTATGATACAATGCAGTGTATTTCTTTCATTACACTACAATAGCACATTTATTATACATAGAATAAGGTATGTTGTGTGTAGTTTGTTAGGCTTATTTACTTGAAAAGTATATTTTATGGAAACCTGGGAACGGATTATTCCCAGTTTAATGGTTTCCTATGGGAAATTTCTTTTGAGATACACACTTTTCGCCTTACACACTGGGAACCAATTAAGTTCGTAAGTTGAGGTCTCACTGTATCTCACAAATGCATTGAAGCAAGTATAATAATGGATTGAGCCAAGTCACCTTAGCGTCAATCTCCTCCGCCTTCTCATTGGCCTCCTGCTCGATGAAGGCCATCATGTGCTTGATCTGTTGACATGAATGACAGACGAAAACTTCAACATTTTATTTCTTTTTAGCATTTCAATTAGCAACTGGGATGCTGAGTGACATGATGCTGTTCTGTTTTCTCACAAACATGAATAATGTCAGGATCAATTTGTCACTAAAGCCTTTAATCGTCCCACAATGGGAAAATTAGCATTACTGTAACAATGAACCTTTAACAGCTGTCACAGTGTGGCGTTTTTATTTCCCCTGATAACTGTTTCAACGCATCAATTACTCATACAGCCTCGATCATGTGATTGTCATGTGGTCACTGATCAGGATAACTCCAATAGTCCATGTTAAAAAAATGCCGCATTAACATGCTAAAGCGGCTCGATGTCAAGGATGATGCTAGCTAGCAATGTATGTCAATGAAATGGCAACGTAGCCGAGTAATACGACAAATTTGTTAAATTGCTTGCAAAGATGAAATAAAAACATGTCTTGGTTACCTGTTTCTGAACGTCGGCATCGCTGAGCGCCATGGTCGCAACTGCTGCTGGTGCGGCTTGCTAGCTATCTCGGGGCCTGCCATTCAAAAGCACACAGACAAGCGTAAAAAAAACAATTGAAACGTAACACTTCAAGAAAACGCCGAAGTTACAATTGACCAACATCAATAACATTTTTAATTCACCCGAAAATGATGTAGACGACGAATGAGCGATTTACGTGCGGTCGTGACTCGGAACGAAACGTCCTCCGTACAAATTAACGATCAGCTGACTGTCGAGATCACGTGAAGTTGACTTCCTGCTTTGTGGCCAATCAGACGCGAGGGTGATGCGGAAGAAGAGTTGCGTTTCCACGCGTAAACAAATAATTAAAAAAGTGGTTTGTGTGAAATTAGAAACATACGCAAAAGATAAAATATAAATATGACAAAAGTACTTTAAGTACTTTTGAGTCAAACGCCTCATTTAAGCAACACAGTTTAAATTATTTGTAATCATACATTTCAATGGATTTTCAAATTAAAAGTGCACAGTAAGGACGGATTTGTCCCATTTTTTTACTGTTTACACTCAGGTTAAAGTCTGATTAAGGACTCTCACCCCCCCCCCCCCCACCCGGAGTCACCCATGGCAGATCCACGAGCAAGTGTTATGTCATGGATTTACAGTATAGGGGAGGGTGGGTAAAACAGGGAGAGGTTGAACATTGTGTTATTTGTGTAGCATAGCAGATATATCTGTCTGTCTCCCTGTCCGCTGCTCGCGTTGTGTCTTAATTCGCGCAGCAACTTTGTTCTCCAAACGCCCTTTGTCGCCGAGCACCTCACCAACGGCAACCAGGTATGCTCAAGTGTTGTCTTTGTGTGGATAGAAATGTTTCGGCAAATCATTACAATGATTGTAAATGTCTCCCTATTGTGTCAAGAATATCTTTGTTAGCTTTCTGTGCTGTGCAAGTGGGAAGAAAGGTCAGTCTGGGTCATTTCAGTGCAGTGAAGGGCAGATGGGAAATGTATCAGCTAATTCTGTGGGTGTTGTATGACCAGAGTCGTTTGTCTTTTTCTGCCCAGGATGGGACCAAACGGGAATCCAATTAAAGTCAAGGCGGATCACAAAATGTGGGATTAAAATGCGTGCGTGTAGGGGAGGACAACACTGATAAAATGTGAAGTGAGGGCTGGTGGGGGCTAAGAAAAAAGAATACAAATATATTTTACAATATTAAAGGACAACCGACGCCTCCGGACAATTTGTGTCCATAATTTGTAAAATCACTTCAAATGACTTCTACTGAGTGTATTTTACAAAGATTCCACCGCATATTTTACGTTTTAAGACACGTGCTGAATATTCACGAAGTCTTGATTTCGAGTTGGTGACGCTTCCTGACGTGACATCACGTCAGGAACGCCCCTGACCGAGAAAGTGACACACAATGCATTTTGGGTACTTTGTTTGATCTGAAAACATCGTATTGATGGTGAAATTAGAAGGAAAACACATAACGCGATGATGAATCGTTGTGTGTTGCACCAAGACTACTATTTGATACTAGTTGACACAAATTCCCAGCAGACAAATCAACCCATTTCCAACGGAGCTTGGGCGCCATATTGTACATTTTCTGGGACGCTACATTGGAGTCCAGACGGAAGGACTTCTATAATCTCAAAATGATCTCGTTATATCGAAGGACTTCTATAATCGATTGCAAATTTTCTCCTTGCGTTCATAGAAATAGTATGTATGCTTTCCTCTTCAGAACTATTTGAATCATATTCATAACTGGATGAGTAGCAAGAAAGCATCTTCTTCGAATCTGAAGCCATTGTTTTGATTCTAGAGTAAACAAAACGTGTTGGCGTGACATCACGAACAAGAGGGCGGGACCTTCTGAAACTCGCCATTTCCGGTGTCATTTTGAAGTAGTTTTGGGACACTTTAAGTCATTTTGATTGGTGTTTTGCATTTGACTAAAAATATCAGCCTATGTGTTTTGGGTATTTTAGATGCTATAAAATGTTTTTCTGATGTCAGTTAGGAAACAAAAATATGGTGTCAGTTGTCCTTTAATAATAAAACATAAAATACTGACAGGCCTATGATACTGTCCTCCGATGGCGAAGGTAAACATTTGTCTATGGAATTGTAATTGTTTTCATCAAGTACATAATTCAGTATTTTTTTATGTGACAAACATTTTGGGAAGCTGTAAAAATAGAATAATTCCTGCATATTTTTTATTTATTGTTTGCCTAATTCAAGGGCAAGTGATGGTAATTCCGTCTCAAGATTGCTGTTTATTTCACTTCAATGGCCGACAGAGACTGCGGTCGATCGTCTGTGTCTATTTCTGGGTCTAGGGCGGCCAGATGGCAAATACTTTCCACAGTCGATGGCGGAGTCGCGACACGCGGGGTGAAGAGGTGTCACCTTTGTGTATCACGCCGTAGGCACGTGCACGCTGGAAACGTTTAAATGGTTGGAATGTTTTAAAATAAACCCCTGTGACAAACATGCATTAAAAATACAACGCAAATGTATGTAGAACAGCTTTGTTGACAAATTGATTTTTAAGCATCCACACTTGTAGCGATGGGGTGCAACATTATTGCTAAACAGTCACTTTGGGACCATTGTGATGTGATTTTAAAAAGTATTTTTTTATACACTGTTAAAGGAAAATATGTCAGTGTCAGCTCACAGTCATACAGGAGTGGTCCATCAATGAAAATGCTCCTTCAGCAGTCAATTGTACTTCTTTGATTGTGTCGGAAGTTTCGCTTCCCAATCCGAGAAGTTTCGTCAGCGAACAAAAAATTGAATTGGTTTGAAAAGGGAGAAAAAGAAGCTTTTTTTATATATAAAACAGCAAAACCCTTCCCAAAATGGCTATGGTGGTGTGAGGTTCAATTTGGATTGTGCGCACAACAGAATTCTTAGATTGTTACCACGTATGCTTAGTCACACTAATGAAGGTGATACCAGGGCGAATGGGGCAATCAGGGCCAGTCATAGACCATAATCAGTCAGGACAAAAGAAGTAATCAGTGTATCTTCAGGGAATAGTCCTCTGCTCCCCCTACCTTAGAGCAGGGACCTATCAAAGCAGAGGTCTGACACCGCCACCGCTGGGATATATACCAGCACAATTTTAGTTCGCTGACGAATCTTTTCGGATGAGGAGCGAAACATCTGACACCTTCAAAGAAGTACAGATGACGGCTAAAAGAAACGTTTTCATCGATTAATGACAAATGAATTGATTTTATGTCATCAATTATTTTTCTCATTTTCCATGTGCTTTTCATAACTAAAAATGGTGACTCACATTCCAGGTTTTCCGGGACTTGTGGGAACCCTTCCTGACCATTTTTGATTCAAAAGCGTATTTTCCCAAACTGACCTGGATAAGTTGTGTCCGCACAGTGGCCATTCTGGAGGGGAACACTCCAGTCGAGTCCGGCGGGGGGTCACCACCACCGAGTTCCAGCCCCTGGCAGAGCGAGAGCCTCCTAGCCGAGTCCTGGTCAACCATGGGGGACGTGGATCCCGAGGACGCCACCAGCCTAGACAGCAGCGAAGGCGGAGCCGCAGGGGAGAACCACTCGTCCAACTCTGACATGGTTCACCTGGAGGATGTAGAGGAGGAAGATGAGGAGCTTCGGACCAGTGTGTTGGACCTGCAGGCTACAGAGTCTGAACAGCTCCTGATGGCGTCGTCATCAGAGCCTCGGGCACAGTCGACGCAAACGTTACCTCCCATGGCGTCGGCCCCGCTACCTGTCTTCAGTCTTGAACCGCCTTCCACCACCTCTACGCCGACGCCCTCCACCACGGCCGCCGAAGAGCCTCAAAACACATCGCCGAGCCTCCTCCCGCCGTCATCTATTGTCCCACCGATGGTCGTCTCCTCGGCGGAAGGGTCCAAAGTGGAGGGTCCTGTCAAAATGCCCGCGCTGCTGTGCGGCGGCGCCGCTTTGGTGGCTGTGGTGGGCGTGATGACATATGGCGTTGTGGCCTACTGCAGGAAGTAGAAGAAGAAAAAGAAAAAAAAAAGACTCAGGTGGATAACAGAAAGAATTGTGACCTGTTCAGCTCTTTACTGCCCACTGCTGGCTATTCTGCGGGCTATCAGCCGCCGTCCCAGTTACCTGCTTTTCAACTTTTCTCATCAGCAAGAAAAGACATTGCTGTGGCCTTTCTGTGTGTGTGTGTGTGTGTGTGTGTGTGTGTGTGTGTGTGTGTGTGTGTGTGTGTGTGTGTGTGTGTGTGTGTGTGTGTGTGTGTACACGTGTGTGACCTTCTGAGATTAGCTCCGCGATACTTCTTCATTCTCACACACTAAAAACACACACAGAACAACACACACAACACATATTTAATCAAGAAGACACACGCTCACACTGGTGATGACACAAAACACACACACACACACACACCAAAAAAAAAAATCAACTGCAAGACATACACCTCCCAAAATGTTCTATCCTTCTGGCTCTCATTAGGTTATTGAAGCTATGGACACCTTCCAACTATTAAATGTGAAAACAAACAAAAATAAAAATGTCACTCATGTTCACCCGCAAACTCAAATACACGATATATTATATTGACTCATTCACTGCCAGACGTGCAAAAATGTGTCCGCTCCAGTGCCAGGGTTTTTGTCATTGTCATTCAAATTCCAGGACCCATAGAATATTGAGTTTGAGGACTACATAAATATTCAATGCAGCGTAAGAAACCTTACTCTCTTCTTTCATCAGGAAAAAAAAAGAGTTAATTCATAAGTTATATAAGTCTGGAGTTATCTGAGCTTGAAATGAGGGCGGCTCATACAATACAATACATACATATTGGTTTATATAGCGCTTTAACAACAGCTGAACCTGGAACAAAGCACTAACATGGAAAAAAAGGGAAATGCTGCCCCCTTGTGGAAGGGGAATAAAATATTGCCAGACGCCATGGCCAGCGCTTTATCAGCACCAAAACAAGAAAAAAGAAAACCCAAACAAATTTGGGAATGCGCTCCACCTCATATTTTCAATTCTCGAATGAATTTGTGAATGGCAGCGAAATTGTCAAAAGTTTGTGTAAATTAAACGACATATTTTTTAAACAATAAAAATAATAACAACAATAACAATAATAATAACAATGATAATAATAATAATAATAATAATAATAATAATAATAATAATAATAATAATAATAATAATAATACACACGCACCAGCGTTCAGTCTAATTATAATACATTTCATTGATAAGGGCCTTTCAAAACTCTCAAGGAGACTTTACAGTCACAGGATATTTTTTCTGCGGGTGAGCAGCGGCAGCCATACGCGCCAGCGTTCACTCGACCCGGAACTGTTGTCCATAATCAAAACTAATAAATGAAGAAAAAAAAACAAATCAAATAAGAAGCACCTTCTCATGGAAATATACTCCAGCGTGCTGTATACTCGTGCGTGCTAAGTGGAACTGTATAGTGCCACTTAGCAGTTTTTTTGACGACGATACTAGTGCAGCGTGTTCTACCGGAAACAAATTCCTTGTGTGTTCTACATACTTGGCAATAAAGATGATTCTGATTCTGATTGTCTGCTGTTGAAATGATACTTTTTGTTTGTTTTGTTTTTGTCGTTTGACAGCAACCGATTGTCCCAAATGAAATGTCCGACAGCGTGCCCACAAGAGATAAGGCAATACCAAAAAACACCTGCACGGAGCCGTCACCTGACACGTTGCGGTCGCTTATTTATGGGGCAGTACCCCTCCCCCTTTCTTCCCAAAAGAGGGAAATATGTTTAGGGAGCAAACCTTTGTGTGGTTCTTTGTGTAATCAGCCGTGGCAGGAAACACACAGGCACATTATGCATCCCTGCACAAACAAGCACGCACAAGTTAGCAAGGAGTGGGAGCACAATAAGACATACGAATGACTGAACACATTAAGGACATGTTATATGCCCACCTCCCTCCAATATTTTTATTCGTGAGGTAGGCTTGGGTGCAGACTTAACAGGCCTGAAAGGGGAACTTGAGCACCAAGTCGGTTGATATTTAAAACGTAACACTGTGGATAAATTGACTTCTCAAAAAAGAAAAAGAAAAAGAAACACCCCCCTCCCCCGCCCGAAGAGGGCGTACCCGCCATTGCGTGATTGGCACAGTGGATTGTGTTAATCATTAACCTTAAAGGACAACTAATGTCACTTTTTTTGTTTCCTAACTGACATCAGAAAAACGTTTTATAGCATCTAAAATACCCAAAACAAGCAGGCTGATATTTTTAGTCAAATGCAAAACACCAATAAAAATGACTTCAAGTGTCCCAAAACTACTTCAAAATGACCTCGGAAATTGCGAGTTTGAGAAGGTCCCACCCCCTTGTTCGAGACGTCACGCAAGGACGTCTTCGCCTTGCTCTAGAATCAAAACAATGGCTTCAGATTCGGAGAAGATGCTTTCTTGTTACTAATCCAGTGATGAATATGATTCAAATACAGTAAAGTCTCGTTATATCGATATCGGATATATCGATAGTCCCGGTTATATCGATATTTTTTCGGACTAACTTGAATATCGATATAACGAGACTTTACTGTAGTTCTGAAGAGGAAAGCATAAACGTTTGCAATCGATTAAAGAAGTCCTTCTGCATCAATTCGAGCCGTCAGGACTCTCCAATGTAGCGTCCCAGAAAATGCACAAGATGGCGCCCAAGCTCCGTTGGAAATGGGCTGATTTGTCTGCTGGGAATTTGTGTCAACTAGTATCAAATAGTAGTCTTGGTGCAACACACAACGATTCACCATCGCGTTATTTATGTGTTTTCATTCTAATTTCGACATCAACACTGAACAACTCAAAGTTTTCAGACCAAACAAAGTACCCAAAATGCATTGCGTGTCGCTTTCTCGGTCAGGGGCGTTCCTGACGTGACGTCGCATCGTCATCAACACATCCTGAATATTCAGCGCGAGTCTTAAAACGTAAAATATAGCTATATGCCGTGGAAACTTTGTAAAATACGCTCAGTAGAAGTCATTTGAAGTGATTTTACAAATTATGGACACAACTTGGCGTTGGTTGTCCTTTGATCATAGTCTATAAATAACGGTTTAACGTCTATTTCACACATAAAAAAATAATTAAATCCATTTTGCAGGGCGGCCATGTAGATTTTGGAAAGTACAAAATAATTGTAGTCATATTCACATTTGGATTTTCCCTCCACCTGTTGTGTTGTGGTTTTTATTGTTCGAAGGTAAGCAGCAGTGGCTGAGGTTGGCATGCAAATATCGGTGAGAGCGGTTGTGATACAAAAGACAAAATACTTCCGATCAATCTGCGGGCTCAGATTGCAAGCACCGAAAAAGATTCATGGCTTTTGTTTTCTTTTGATTTGGATACTAGCATATCAAACTGTTTCTATGCCTCACCAAGAGTACGCACGCGCACACAAACACACATGAAAAAGAGAAGTGTATCATGTCTGTGTTACATTATGACGTTAACGCATTTAAATTACGCGTCCTCTTGACTATTTATGCCGGCGGACGGCTAGCGGAAAAATGTTTCATACCTGGCCAGGGTTGGCGTCCAACCAATGAGGGCAGAAAACTTCTCGGCCCAGGGACCCGCTCACTCCTACAAGATGGTGAGTGCGCACTTTAGTTAGTAAAACGACGCATGTCAGTATCGTACATTTCATCTGTCCGAATGATGATGTCGCAGCATTGCTGGGAAAGCGACATCAACCAACACTTCCAGGACGCCATCGATATCATTCAGCAGCATTGCACTCATCCTTACTATGACGCAGGTAAGCTAACATGGAACGTGTGCATTTTCGAGTTCATGAGATAATATTTTAAGATTTTAGAGGGATTTGCAGTATATCCAGACTACGACGTTTTGGGCACTCAGCAGTGTCAGATCTCCTACTCCCGAGTTGGCCACCACGCTGACGTGCCGGCGCACAGATACGACTGTCACGATTCCAAAGCAGTAAGTCATTGTATGTTTTATGATAATATACATAAAAATAAAGATGACTAGGATTATTGGATCAGCAGGAGACATGGTCCCAGGTGTCGCCCGAGGTGCCCTCGATCCAAATGGAATCCGCTCACTTTTACTCATCCCAACGCCTCGTGCTTTCGCAGAACAGCAGAGGTAACTAACGCATGGCGGTTGTCCATTTATGTCAAAAGATGTCAGAGCGAATGGGGCAATCAGAGCCATTCATAGAACATAATCAGGGTTTTTGTAAAACAGCAAATCCCTTCATATTATTTGCTATTTAGTTTTTTTTTTACTTTATTACTTCAGGGTTGAGTGAACATAAACACAACCATGTATTTGTGCAGATCACTACAGTACAGTGTGCTAGCTCTGGCCAGTATGCTCGTATCACCCAGTGGCTTGTGATAAAGTGATTGGCTAGTTTCCTCTCTTCACTTCTTTTAATTTATCTAGCTATTCAGCGATATATCTACAGTGTATCTGGCTATCTAGCTGGCTATCTTGCTGGCTATTTACCTAGCACTTTAGTTGCTATATTATTAGCTATCTGGCTAGCTATCTATTATTATTATTATTAATTATTATTATTATTATTATTATTATTTTGTTATTATTACTCTAAACTCAAACAGATAGAAAGCTAGCTAGCTAATAGATAGCCAATAGATTTATAATAATAATAATAATAATAATGATAATAATAATAATAATATATTTAATTTATAAGCGACTTTCAAAACTCTCAAGGTCACTTTCCGGTCACAGGATAAGTTTTTCTGTGGGTGAGCAGCGGCAGCCACACGCACTAGCGTTAACTCAACCCGGAATAACTCAAAAAGGAGTGAACGCTGCCGCATGTGGCTGCCGCCGCTTACCTACAGGAAAACTTATCATGTGACTGTAAAGTGACCTTGAGAGTTTTGAAAGGCGCTGATGAATGAAATGTATTATTATTATTATTATTATTATTATAAATGACATTTAACTTTGATCTATGTAATTTTGGGAAGGTCGCAAGAAGCTGCGCCTGTACGAGTACCTCCACGAGGCCCTTCACGATCCCGATATGGGCGACTCCATCCAGTGGAGTGACAACAAAAGCGGCACTTTCCACTTTGTGTCCAAGAACAAGGAGCGTCTGGCCGAGTGCTGGGGCCAGCGGAAGGGCAACCGCAAGACAATGACCTACCAGAAGATGGCGCGGGCGCTACGCAATTACAGACGAACGGGCGAGATCGTCAAAGTGCGGCGTAAACTCACTTACCAGTTCAACCCCGACGTCTTGCACAGGTTGGGATCGGGGCAGGTCCCGGGCAGTATTCCGGTCGCCGCGTCGAGTTACTCCGGGCAGGCGGCGCCCGACTGGCAGAATTGGCACGAACAGGACTACCAGGATGCTGCCTGTTTCAATGCGCTTTGTTGAAATACTTGACAAACTCGATGGCATCCCGAGTGTCTGTAAAAATGGCAAAATGCGTCCGCACAATAAATAATTTTCTGATTTTTACAACCGCTGTGTTTTTTTTTTTCCTAACACGATGAACCCGTTTGCTCAAAGAAAATCTTCCTGACCCCACGTAACTTTTAAAGGTGTGGATTTTTGAGACTCTTTTGCATCTACGATGATCGACACGTCCAACAAATTTCACCTTGAGAACCGAAAATGGCTTCAGGAGCTGAGTGAAAAAGGAGTACATTGAACAATCTTAACTCATTCACTGCCAGACCGGTGCAAAAAATGTGTCCACGCCAGTGCCAGGGTTGTTATCATAGTCACTCTAATTCCAGGACCCACATAATATTGAGTTTTAGGTTTACATAAACATTGAATGCAGCGTAAAAAGACAACTTCCAATATTTCAAGATTAAAAATTAACTCATTCACTGCCAGACCGGTGCAAAAATGTGTCCACGCCAGTGCCAGGGTTGTTGTCATAGTCACTCTAATTCCAGGTCCCACATAATATTGAGTTTTAGGACGTCATAAACATTCAATTTAGCGTAAGAAACCTTAGACCCTTCTGTCATCAGAAAAAAAAAAATGTTAATTCCTAGATTATATGGGTCTGGAGTTATACGAGTTTGAAATGAGGGCGGCTGTGCAAAATACACTGCAATACAGTAAAGTCTCGTTATATCGATATTCAAGGGAGTCCGAAAAAATATCGATATAACCGGGACTATCAATATATCCGACCCTGTTTGTATGTAATTTTCTCCGTGCGTGCATAGAAATAGTATCGATATAACCGGGACTATCGATATATCCGATATCGATATAACGAGACTTTACTGTATATACATATTGGATTATATAGTGCTTTAACAACAGCTAAAGCTGGAACAAAGTGCTCACATGGACAAAAGGCAAATGATACCCCCCTTGACATTGCCATGACAGCGCTTTATCGGCACCCAAACAAGAAAAAAAAAACTCGAGCAAATTCAGGAATGGCGTTCTACGTCATATTTTCAATTCCCGAATACATTCGCGAATGACAGTTCATGAGTTAAAATTGGCACTTGAACCCAAAACGGCAGATTTCTTGCAACAAGAACGTTACTTAAAAAAAAAACACGGCCGTTGCGAATTTCACGATACATCCTGTGAGGAAAAATATGGCCGCAAGTGTGTTTTTCCTGAGAGCGGCGGCGGGCTACGGACTCGGCCTTATCTGGCCCAGAGGGGAGGATGTGGTCAGCTCTGGGGGGCTGACTGGTTGCTACTGGTGCTGCCGTTGTTGCGGCACTGAAACCCATTCTTACCACCGAGCCTGACAAACTCTCACTCCCCTTAGGGGGGGTATAAGAACAGAAGCCTGACTAAGTTTTTAGTCAATATTTCGGCCAACTGGATCAGCAGTGATGGTAATGAGCAATGAGCAATCTCTCTCTATGGCAAAATATCAAATAGTGACGATTAACTCTCCTTCAGAATTCGTACCAGGAGGCTCAGTCTGACTTGGAGGTGATTTTGGAATTCCTCGAGGAGTACCACAGACAAAATTGGGAAAACAATGGTGAGTCACATTTTTTATTTTTTGGGAGTGAGGGCGGGGTGATATAATATATTGCATATGTGATTATGCATTCCTGCAGGTGTGCAGGAAGATGCAACCAATGCGGACACCGACAATTGGAAGCGATACTGGGGGCCCTATGAGTCACCGGTGAGGCATTGACGTTATTCTAAATTTTCGGGCAGTGTTTGTAAGGTTGACGGCATTTTGGATAGTTTATTTTTTCATAATTTAAGGCCCGCATTTAAAAGGAGCCGTAGACTCCAAATTAGGCAATACAGCCATTTTTTTTTTGCCAAATCCGATGACTGTTTACAATCTTTTTTTTTCACAGTTAAATTAAAGTGTTATTTTTCATGTAATTTTAATTTAATTAAAAAGTGTTATTTTGAATTAAAACTGTAACCCCCCGATCCTTTATTTATAACTATTTATTTATTATATTTTATTTATTATTGTACGTATCTTGTCTGTGACTGTAAAGCAGGGGTGTCAAAGTCATTTTTTGCCGCGGGTCACATTGTAGTGATGGTTTCCTCTCGAGGGCCGTTATGAATTTGGGGAACCCATTAGAATGTTTAAATCCCTTCAAATATTACATATAGAGAACACAGCAAAGTAATAAATAACTTGTTTTCAAATCCGAAGTCAAGAATAATGACTTTTATTGTGGTTGACATCCAAAAATATGAAATCATCATGGAATTTAACAAGTTTGATTTGCTTTCGCGGGCCGAAAAAAAATGATGTGGCGGGCCGGATTTGGCCCGCGGGCCTTGACTTTGACACCTATACTGTAAAGTGTCCTTGAGAGCTTTGAAAGGCGCTTAAAATGAAATGTATGATTATTATTATTATTATAAAAATGTCAATACATCAAATAGGATTGATCTTTATTAGTCTCGCAGTGGAGAAATTGACATTTCACAGCAGCAAAGTTATGAAAGGAAGATGAAAGGAAAGAAGTAGAAAATAACATACAGGAGCTGCTGGAAAGGCAGCCATTCTCGCGGCGCCATCTTGAAGTGATAAGAACAAAAAAAACTAATGAACATAATATCTGTGTCTTTGTGTTGTCATATTATTATTTAGTTTTGTTTTGTTCTTTTGACTTCAAGACGGCGCTGCCTTTCCAGCAGCTCATGTATTTTTTCTACTTCTTCCTTTCCTCTTTCTTTCATCACATTGCTGCTGTGAAATGTAACTGTCTCCACTGTCTGAGACCAATAAAGGCAAATCCAATCCAATACAAATAAATAAAATCAATTAATTAATTGTCCAACATTACCATGCGCATGTCAAAACGTGACATGATCTTTAATAACTGTGACACTGTGTTTTGTTTTTTTTTGCCGGTGAGCTAGAGCCTCCCAGGTGGCCCCGAGGCGGCGCCATGCGAGCCACCACCCGCCTCCGTGACCACAAAACAATTAAGCAAACATCAGGCCTCGGCGGCGGGCAGCGGTGAGTTCTGCTTTTATGCTCTCGCTCATACGGTTATTGCCACGGAAGCTCACGGCCTGAGAGCAAAGAGATCATAAACGACGCATGCGTGTATTTTACATATTTATGAGATAACCGCAGTGTTTGCAGCGAACTTCTCGCTCGGATATCAAACACGCTATTTTCTGGGAATTGTCGCTTTGGAGGAAATGATTAACACTAAGTGGCCCGGCGCAGATGTTTGTTACGCTCTCTCATTGTCGTTGAAACCCGATGCGTTCCAATTTTGGTCACTAAATGTTCCAGCCTCCAGAATATTTGTATTGGCAAGTGTTACAGTTTGGAAAACCTGAGTTAGAAACCCACAAAAAATAAACTGGTTCGGACAAGAAATGAGCACATTGCGAATAAAAAGCTTTGTCTGTTAACGGCAGTTTGACTGACCAAATATGGCGTCTTGCAGGTAGGAAGCTTCGCCTTTTTCACTTCCTCTTCGAGATGCTCGAAGACCCCACCATGGGCCATTGCGTCTCCTGGGTGGCGTCGTCCTCGGGCGTTTTCCGTTTTTCCGCCCGTAACAAGGACCAACTGGCGGCGCTGTGGGGCCAAAGGAAAGGCAACAAACGGCCCATGACGTACCAGAAGATGTCGCGCGCATTGAGGAACTACGCCCGCTCGGGCGAGATCGTCAAGGTGAAAAAGAAGCTCACCTACCAGTTTAGCGAGCACACCCTCACACTGCTGCACGAGCGTCGTCGTGGTGATCTGTGAGGGCAAACCTGAATCGGATGCTCGCTTTGATCATCGATCCCTGGAATTGATCAACATTGACGTTAAAGGACAACCGACACAATTTTTTTTGTTTCCTAACTGACATCAGAAAAATGTTTTATAGCATCTAAAATACCCAAAACACGCAGTATGATATTTTTTGTCAAATGCAAAACACCAATAAAAAGGAGTTAAATTGTCCCAAATCTACTTCAAAATGACACCGGTAATGGCGAGTTTCAGAAGGTCCCGCCTTCTTGTTCGTGACATCACGCCAGGACGTCTTACCTTGCTCTAGAATCAAAACAATGACTTCAGATTCGGAGAAGATGCTTTCTTGTTACTCATCCAGGATGAATATGATTCAAATAGTTCTGAAGAGGAAAGCATAAATGTTTGCAATCGATTAATGAAGTCCTTCTGCATCAATTCGAGCCGTCAGGACTCCAATGTAGCGTCCCAGAAAATGCACAAGATGGCGCCCAAGCTCCGTTAGAAATGGGCTGATTTGTCTGCTGGGAATTTGTGTCAACTAGTATCAAATAGTAGTCTTTGTGCAACACATAACGATTCATCATTGCGTTATTGATGTGTTTTCCTTCTAATTTCACCATCAACACGGATCAACACGAAGTTTTCAGACCAAACAAAGTACAGTAAAGTCTCGTTATATCGATATCTGATATATCGATAGTCCCGGTTATATCGATACTATTTCTATGCACGCACGGAGACCATTACATGCAAACAGGGTCGGATATATCGATAGTCCCGGTTATATCGATATTTTTTCGGACTCCCTTGAATATCGATATAACGAGACTTTACTGTACCTAAAATGCATTGTGTGTCACTTTCTCGATCAGGGAAGTTCCAGACGTGACGTCACGTCAGGCATCGTCATCAACTCGAAAACAAGACTTCCTGAATCTTCAGCGCAAGTCTTAAAACGTGATATATAGCTTTATGCTGTGGAATCTTTGGGAAATACGCTCAGTAGAAGTCATTTGAAGTGATTTCACAAATTATGGACACAACTTGTCCGAAAGGTGTCGGTTGTCCTTTAAATATCAACTCGAGATTGTATAGTCATTTCCCAAAAAATTGAAAAACATTTTGCTGCTTGAACCAAAAGGTGTCACTAGAGTCCATCTGACCGGCACTGAAGACCCCTACACCCCCACCCCACACCCGGCCCTCCTTTGGTGAGCTTCTGACCTCATGGCTCAATCACTCCTGTGATGCCAACTCTCCGGTGCATTGCCGGCAATACCAAATACTGCTCCTCCATCCCCCCCAACTCTTAAGCCCAGCATTTCACACAGGACCTCCAGTTATAAATGGGCCAACGAGGGGTGCCGAGTGTGACCAAGAAAGGCCACATGCCGTCAACTTAATAAATACATATTATCTTTGACATTTTCTAATTGCTCTTTTTTGATGATGGCGTGTTTTTCACTTGTTGTTATGGGGTGAGCGCCTCGCACCCCCCTACCGAATTAAAAATCATACCTGGCATGTGGCGTCGCGCTGTGGCGCGTCATCTGAAATAATGGCTTTATCGTAAATCCGCCGTGTCACCGAAGGCGAAGGGCCGCCAGACGGCGTTTGTCAAGAAATCGACGGGGTCTCCGTCCTCCTGGCAGACAGACGGTCTCCCTGTGGAAACATTTAAAGGGCAACTGACGTCTGACAAGTTGTGTCCATAATTTGTAAAATGGCTTCAAATGACTTCTACTGGGCATATTTTAATAAGATTCCACAGCATATAGCTATACTTTACGTTTTAAGACTCGCGCTGAACATTCAGGAAGTCTTGTTTTTGAGTTGGTGACGAGTCCTCACGTCATGAAAGGTCCACCCCCTGACTGACAAAAAGACACATTGTAGCAGTCCATCACGTCAATGTATTTTGCTGTACTGTTTATCTGAAAACCTTGATGTTACATCCAAAAGCCGCCAGCAGAGGGAGTCCAAGCTCCATGGAAGGAATAATTCAGCCTGTGGAAACGGGCTGATTCATTCCTCACAGCTCGGTGGCCATTTTCTTGCCTCTTTTTGGGTGAGACATTCCCTCCCGCCCGTTTGCCTCAAAATGACACGGAATGAATTATTTGATCGATTGCAAACATGTATGCTTTCCTCTTCAGAACTATTTGAATCATATTCATAACTGGATGTGTAACAAGAAAGCATATTATCCGAATCTGAAGCCATTGTTTTTATTCTTCAGCAATGCAAGACGTGGGACAACCAACTTTAAAGGACAACCGACGTCACTTTTTTGTTTTTTAACTTCTTTTTCTTTCGGCTTTTCCCTTCAAGGGGTCGCCACAGCAAATCAGTGTCCTCCATCTTTAGAGGTTTGATCCGCATGTTTGTTTTGGCCAAGCTTTTACGTCGGATGCCCTTCCTGACACAACCCTCTGCATTTATCCGGGCTTGGGACCGGCACAAGAAGTTTTAACTTACACCAGAAAAACGTTTGATAGCATCTAAAATACCCAAAACATGCAGTATGATATTTTTAGTCAAATGCAAAACACCAATAAAAATGACTTAAAGTGTCCAAAATCTGCAAAAAATTGAGCTGCGAATTGGGCATTTTCAGAAAGTCCCGCCCCCATTTCATGACGTCACGCCAAGACGTCTTGCATTGATTGTGAATCAAAACAATGGCTTCAGATTCGGAGAATATGCTTTCTTGTTACACCTCCAGTTATGAATATGATTCAAATAGTCCTGATGAGCAAAGCATACATGTTTGCAATCGATTAAAGAATTTATTTGGGCCATTTTGAGGCAAACGGGCGGTGGGGAATGTCTCACCCAAAAAGAGGCAGAAAAATGGCGACCAGCTCCGGTGAGGATTGAATCAGCCCGTTTCCACAGGCTGATACATTCCTTCCATGGAGTTTGCCTCCCTCTGCTGGCGGCTTTTGCGTGTAAGACATGGTTTAAAAAAAACATTGACGTGATGGAAAGACGCTACAATGCGTCTTTTTTACGGTGAGGAGGCGGTCCTTTTCTGACGTCACGCACGGACTCGTCACCAACTCAAAAACAAGACTTCCTGAATGTTCAGCGCGAGTCTTAAAACGTAAAATATATCTATATGCGGTGGAATCAAATTAAAATACGCCCAGTAGAAGTCATTTGAAGCTATTTTTCAAATTATGGACACAATTTGTCCGGAGACGTCGGTTGTCCTTTGAGTCATTTTTATTGGTGTTTTGCATTTGAATAAAAATATCATACTGCATGTTTTGGGTATTTTAGATGCTATAAAACGTTTTTCTGATGTCAGTTAAAAAAACAAAAATGTGACGTCGGTTGCCCTTTAAGAGTATTAATCTGCAGAAATAATTACAGTTGCCGCAAATAGGCCCCTGATTATATGCAAAGGGGGGCTAGGGAGGGTCAGCCTGGGCACTGTAGTTTATTTTCAGTCGCGTACGCCGACCATCCGTCAGCTATAAATAAATCTTGAAAGCCACCGGTGAAAGGAATCCTTGACAATACGGCGAAAAGGGCCGCTTGGGAGGGATGCATGTGAAAGAAAATCAAGTGTCGAGTGACGTTTGGAAAAGCATATCAAAGACATATTTTCTTGGTGAAATTTCAAGACCGGTCTATTTTTCCTGTGAGCATGAACAAAAGTGCGCCCCAACTTTTAGGTGTAAATGACAGAAAACGGCTATGTGTTGTCTTTGCGCCGCCTTGTCCAAAAACGCTGGCATTGCAGCAAATGGCTTAAGAGGACAGTGATGCTCACCGTTAGCCAGACAGAGCTTGACTTTTCCACCAGAAGGGAGAGGTGGAGCATGCCATCGATCTATATAAGGCCTGAAAGCCATGTTCCCATCCTGGATCAGGTCACCGTTCCTCCTCTCCTCCGCCCCCTCCACCCCTGACGAGACCTCCAAAACGTACCCCCTGCGCTCCGCTAGTCTTCCATCACTCTCGTGAGAGTGCACCAACGCTCTACCTGCCGCCCGCCCCCGTCGCTCGGTGGACCTCCCGTTGAGACCAACGTCTCGGAAGCTGCACTTTTTTTTGTTGTTGTTGTTGACCACCTGACAGTCTTCCAGGGACGCGGCTCAAGATGCCAGAGCCCACAAAGAAAGGTAGGTGTGCAGAAGCCTCGGAGAGGACCGTTTTAGAGGCAACGAAAAGCAAAAGGGGGGCAATATACGTGCATCGTCATGCTTTTAATGTCGTATGATTGACGACGCATGGACCATTCAAACGTCGTTTCGGAGGTTGGGGGGCGATTCTTGGATCGACGATACAATTTGTTCCCAGTTGTCTCCCAGATGATTTACGACAAAGTGCATTTTAAAACTGGACACCTCCTTTAAAAAGCATCCCGTCGTCCCGCCCTCACTTTTGGGAACGGCGACATCTGTCCTCTGCCATATCACGTCCATCAACATTCCGGCTGAATCCGTGTCTGTCTGTCACTAGGCGATTGTATTCATTTCGCCTAATGCATCAGCAGCTGACGTAGATATATAAATACAGTAAAGTCTCGTTATATCGATATCTGATATATCGATAGTCCCGGTTATATCAATACTATTTCTATGCACGCACGGAGAAAATTACATGCAAACAGGGTTGGATATATCGATAGTCCCGGTTATATCGATATTTTTTCGGACTCCCTTGAATATCGATATAACGAGACTTTACTGTATATTTTCCACAGTCAAAATAATAGCTTGAAAAATATTTTCCATCCAAATGATGATGCCTTGTTATGAGCTATCCGAGGTGGTCATTCAACTAGTAAAGTCTCGTTATATCGATATTCAAGGGAGTCCGAAAAAATATCGATATAACCGGGACTATCGATATATCCGACCCTGTTTGCATGTAATTTTCTCAGCGCGTGCATAGAAATAGTATCGATATAACCGGGACTATCGATATATCCGATATCGATATAACGAGACTTTACTGTACTGTACTGTACTAAAAGCGGATTGCAGAAGTAAAGCCTCATTTACAGGCTTTTGAATGTGATCAATTCTTCAGAGAAAATTGGTTGGGAAGATTGGTGCTTAATCCTCGCAGAGGTCGCCGCTAGCCTCATTTGCACAAGCTTCCGTTTTGGCTTGCGTAATGTCCCACGATAGGATTTCTCTTAATTGACAATCGGCGACAAGGATGTCGGTCCTGCGTGTGTTGCGGTTCCACTAGGGCTTGCGCGTCTCCCTATCTCCTTCAGAGGCAGCAGCATTAGCCATAAATAGCGTCACATCCCGCGGGAGATACTGTAAATGCGCGCAGAAAAAGTATTGTTCTTCAAATGGGTCCGACCAGCTGTTGTTTTAGACATCCGAGCCGTCCACCCACCAATCCACCGCCTACTTCGGATGCCGAACAGGAGATGATGGGTCGCCAGAGTAACTCTTGGGGCAGAGATTCTTGTCCCTGGAATAGTTCGGAATGAGCTCACTTTTAATCCCCATCCCTTGTTCCCGGCCATCTCCCTCCACTGACACCCAAGCCTCCACCCCCTCCCCTGAAAAACACATGCACGCGCACTGGCCAAGCACCAATTTTGACAACCCCACAGCTACTTTATACCTCACTCAAAGGGCAGCCACCCCTTTTGACCCAATGCCCAGACACTTTCCACGACTGTCCTCGTCTTAAGCTCCTTTTGTCTTGGGTTTCCTTCGAGAAGCTAGCGGCACTGATACCACTTGATCCGGTATTTTTCATGTGACTTCTTGAAAATGAATATCGCATCCAATTGCAAAGGCGGGATGGATATTTCACGTTTTATTTCACACACTGACAGTTGGAGCCTCATCTGAGGCAACAGCTGAGAATACGCGCAACCTCCGAGGTAAACCAAAACCTTTCCCGCATTATCCCTGCGGCAATGGAGGCGAAACTCCTTTCGGGCCGCATGATGTGACCCCGCAGGATTGCGCGGCGGTGGCCAGCTAACGCATTGTTTGGAAGCGAGCGTTGCGGCTAATTTTGGGTGGTGGAATGCTGACAGGGAATCGTCATGAAATTCGGGGATATCCGAAGCTGAGATGGTGAACGTGGATCTCCAAAGAGGATACTTTTATCGGCAAATGTGCTAGAGACGGAGCGGGGATCAGCGTAGGCCCGTTGCGGGTCGCCAAGCATCTGCCGTGTGAAATTCTGGGCACTTAAGGAGAACAGTAAGGTTTTGGGGTTAAGTTTGTACTTGAATCCATGCCAGAAAAGGGTCACTGAGGCTCATTTTCATCCATCTCAGGTTTCTTACTTAGCACTATGCAGGTGTTTATCTTCGAAGCTAAACGTTGACTGGAGTGCAGTGATACTTCAGTTTACGAACCCCTTGGTTTACGAACTTTTCGGTTTACAAATGTTAAATTTATGAACATTTTACCTTGGCATACGAACTTTACCTTGGCATACAAACTTTTTTCGGACACAGATCTGCCTCAATGAGTGATGTGTCGTTCACGAACGAGCCAGTTCTTCTAACAACAAAATGGCAGCCGACTGTTTTTGTCCTCTATTCCCTGTCCCCAGTCTTCGGTTAAAGCCACGTGATTGGTCAAGAACGCAGCAGTGAGGGGAGGTGGATTAAAATTTAAAGAGACAGGCCGACGACAGTGAGAGTTTCAACTTTGATAGTTCAAAAGCAGAGTGTAGGCTGGAAAGTTAAAGTATCCCATCAATCAGGTTCCACAAACAACCCATCTGTACACTTGATGCAAAAAAGCTATCAACCCAGCTGAACAGATCACGATTGATGAAGAACCCGATAAAAGTATCACAGTGAAAGCACCTACCAGGGATCATTCCTCAAGATAGTGAAAGAAGGTTATGTTCCTCATCAAGTGTTTAATGCTGATGAAACCAGCCACTCCATTCCATCAAGCCATCAACGACCATCACAAAGGTACTGTAAATAAAACAACTTTGTTATACAGTACTGTTTATTTCTTTAATTATAATACCATATCACATTAATTATACATAAAATAGGGTATATTTTGTGTATTTTTAAGACTTAGAAAATTATAAAGTAGAAAATTATGTTTTATGGGGACCTGGGAAACGGATTATTTTCCATTTTAATCGTTTCCTATGGGAAATTATTTTTTGGGATACACACTTTTTGCCTTACACACTCTGTCTGGGAACCAATTAAGTTCGTAAGCCAATGTTATCACTGTACTGAGCTTCAAAAAATAACATAATAATAATAATAATAATAATAATAATAATAATAATAATACATTTCATTTATAAGCGCCAGGTCGCCTTTCACAAATTTGGTGTTTTACAATGCGAGGAACTGAGCTGTACAAGGCTTTATTTCCAATGTTTCAATGCTTCATAGCGTGGTTGGACAAGTGGTTTGTCACAGGGGCACCACATCAGTTAAGACCGTCAGGAGTTGCTTAACAATATAGGTCAGCGCGTGGCGTATCGTTTACTTACCGAGTGTTTTGTAATGGATATCTCCTTTCTTTTCTCCCCTTCAGATGAGACGGCGACCGTGCAGCCAGAAGGTGAGCAGTCAATGACGGGTCCAACCCCCCTACCCGGTTGTCAATTCACACCCTGCCACGACAGATCAGACAGATTCATATTCAAATTCAGACATATCCCTCGGTTGGGTCAACAAAAACAAAGCTAGCTATGGATAACTCACCCAATGGGGGGTCAGTGATGGAGATGATATCTTTGAGGGAGTAAGATTGACAGCTTCATCCATCCATTTTCGAGTACTAAAAGCCGTTCAGGATCATGGGTGGGCTGATTTTGGGGTAAGAGGCGAGGTATACCCGGGATTGGTCACTAGTAGATCACAGGAGGGTATAAGAGACAATTTATAGTCAGGAGTACGAGGGGAAAACACACAGAAAAATTCGAACCAGTTTTTTTTTAAAGTACATTATGATACAAAGGCTTCTGATATGTTAGAAATAATAATAATCATACATTTAATTTCTAAGCACCTCTCAAGGACACTCTACAGTCACTGGATTTTTTTGTGTGGGTGAGCAGTGGCAGCCATTCGCGCTAGCGTTCACTCTACCAGGAAGTAACACAGCAGCAAAGTTATGAAAGGAAAGAAAGAAGTAGAAAAACAAAATACAGGAGCTAATAATGTCTTTTTCTGTAGGTGAGCAGCGGCAGCCACACGCGCCAGCGTTCACTCAACCCGGATGTAAATCAAATCGATTAGTAAGACAAATAGATAGAAAGCTAGCTAGCAAGCCAATAGATAGCTAATAGCTAGTTAGCTAGATAGCTAGCCAGCCAGCCAGATAGCTATTGTAAAACAAAGAGAATAGACATAGCATATTTCTTACTAATGTCTACATCAACAAAATGAAATGAACTGCAGCCATTGCAAGAGATGAGCAGACAACATCTGCTAATTTTTGGAGACAACATGGCCGCCGCGCCATGCAGTGACGACCACCGAGCTGTCAGCATCTCTGACATTCCTCAGCTGATCCCTCACTGTTGTTTCAGCTGATGCGCCGGGCCGCCCTACGCGAGCGCAGGCGGTGACTGGGCGGCGAGTGGCGAGCGGCGAGCTTTTTGCCGCCGCTGGGATTTGACCTTGGAGCCACAGCATCTTGAGGCTCACGCTCGGAGGAGTTCTGCGAAAGCCGGCCTAAAAATATCACAGTGACGTTGTCAGAGATGTTCGGTCGGACACTGTGAACAAAGGCTGGAACACAGGAAGATTGTTTTTTACTGCCGGCAGTTATTTATGACCGATGCCCAACTTCTGCAGCACTCTGCCAAGCTATTTATTGAAAGTAATATGCTAATGTAATTGATTTGAATTTGAATACAGCGCCCCTGAACATCCCAAGCATCAATGTCCATAAAACAACAGAACGTAGACATTTTAATAGGTTGTCCTTTCCATGAAAATAATAATAATAATACATTACATTTATAAGCGCCTTTCAAAACACTCAAGGTCACCTTACAGTCATAGGATAAGTTTTTCTGCGGGTGAGCAGCGGCAGCCACACGCGCCAGCGTTCACTCAACCCGGAAATAACTTAAATCGATAGAAAGCTAGCTAGCTAGCCAATCGATAGCCAACAGATACCTAGCTAGATAGCCATCCAGCTAGATAACCAGCCAGCTAGATAGTGGATAGCTAGCTAGATAGCCAATAGATCACAAACAGCTGGCAAATGATGATAATAATAATAATAATAATACAGTAAAGTCTCGTTATATCGATATTCGAGGGAGTCCGAAAAAATATCGATATAACCGGGACTATCGATATATCCGACCCTGTTTGCATGTAATTTTCTCCGTGCGTGCATAGAAATAGTATCGATATAACCAGGACTATCGATATATCCGATATCGATATAACGAGACTTTACTGTAAAAATAATAATAATAAATTTGGAATCCAGCTCATGAGCTCTTCCGGTGAAGGAGTTTACAAAATACTAAATTAGTTCAAGGCCAGATCTCCTACATGATGTAAACAGGCTGTCTGTTCACCTCAGATTGACCCCAGGTTTTTTGTGCTTCCATTGTGAGCCTTGTGTTCAGCGGCCAACTAAGCATGGGACTTTTAGATATATCTTCTTTTCTGTCTATTCTCTATCAGACGTTTTGCAGAACAACCACTTAACAGCTCAAATGGGTGACAGAAAGATGAATATGTGATAACCGACGCTAACGTTAGCAAACGACGCCATTATTGCGATCATTTGAACGTCAGGAATTCAAATCGACATGCGTACGTATGCGTTAATGACATTGTTGCTGCTTGTCTTGTGTCTCAGCTATCGATGCGTGTCACCTGCCAGTATGTGTATTTTTGCGTGCGGTTGTGTCTTTGGTGTACACAACACGTGTTTGGGGGTGTGGGGGAGAAGAAAAAAAGCTTTGTGCTGATCCCAATCCATGCGCCGCTTTATTTGTCACATTATGTTCAGAAAGTGTTGCACCCGAAAGTAACGGTGCCCCGCTCCTCCCTGCGATTTCCCTGGAGGTCTCTCCACCCCCAGGTGGGTAACTGTGACTACCCCCCCCCTCTTCTCCCCCTCCCAATTCTTCCACCCTCTCCCCACAACTCACGTCACCGTGTTGGCTTGAGGTGTGCCCTCACAAGTATTTAATTTGACTTAAAAAAAAAAAAATCACTTTGCGGCTTCTTTGCGGGATGGGGGTATGATTGCGGCGCTTTGTTGTTGTGGCCGTGCTGCTCTCCCTTGCACCTGTCCCGCGGCTTGACGCTTTTCACTGTGAAGACGTTTTATTGTATTTCTTTTGTTATGATGCTTGCTACACGCTAAACTACGGGCGCGCTGTCGTGGTGGGAGTTTTCAGGGGAAGCGGTGGGTAGGGATGACGTGTCAAATACCTAAAACTAAATGGACAAAAAGTATTTAGTCGAAAACTGGAGTCGTCAAAGACATACAGCTGCAATGTGTACCAAAAAAAGGTGAGTTTTTTTTTTAGGAGGAGGAATTCCAGAAACGTTGGCCAAAGCTGTGGAGCAACATGGTTGCAACGGGGGGTTGTTTTTGTCGGCAACGCATCAGAAGAATATGGCTTAAAAATAAATGTCTTCATTTATTTTTAAGCAGCTCAATTTGACAAGTGAAATTCCAATTCTGATTTGCCGCAACACCCCCAAAAAAATTGCGAAAGAACAATTTTTAACTCATTCGCTGCCATTCCTGAATTTATTCGAGAATTGAAAAAAGTGACGTGGAGTGCCATTCCCGAATTTGTTCAGGTTTAGATTTTTCTTGCCGGTGGGTTTCGATAAAGCGCTGGTCAGACCTCTGGCAATGTGTTTTCCCTTCCGCAAGGGGGGCAGCGCTTTGTTACAGCTTTGGCTATTTATTTATGTATTTTATTTTCAGCCGTCATCTGTACTTCTATGAAGGTGTCGGATGTTTTGTTCCTCATCCGAGAAGCTTCATCAGCGCACTAAAATTTGCTGGTAGCAAGAAAACATTTTCATCGATGGACCACTCCTGTACGACTGAGAGCTTAGACAGACGTTCAAAGCGTGATATAAATTGATATGTATTTATTGTATTTTGTTGAGCCGCCCACATTTCAAGCTCAGCTAACTCCAGAGCCATATAACTTAAAAATTAACTATTTTTTTCTGATGAAAGAAGAGTATAAGGTTCATAACACTGTATTGAATGTTTATGTAGTCCTAAAACTCAATATTCTGTGGGTGCTGCAATTTGAGTGAAAATGACAAAAACCCTGGCACATTTTTGCACGTCGTCTGGCAGTGAATGAGCTATAATTTTAAAAAAATATATTTTTTTGAGGAAATGGAATCAGAGAAGCACTTTTCTATGCGTTTATATTATGTGTGACAATAGCAGAAATGAGTATAATTAAAGTCAAACTAGGATCTCACGCCACATGCATTTTTCAGGCATTTTTGGGTGGGTTTGCTCTCAAGGGGTGCATGTCCATTCAACATTCCCCCCGGCTTGCCTGCTATTGACGGATTTGCACAGTGGTCGCTCGGTGGGTATATATGTCAACCAACACCTTTATTGCAGATGACAACGGCGTCACAGACACTAGTCCGCCTCCATCCACCCCTGCAGGTTGGTATCCAAAATCCACGGCTATTTTTTTTTTTTCTCCTGAGGATGGCCTACCTTATAGAAAAAGGAAAAGAGGTTGAGGTTGGAAAATATACGCTCCACGGTTAGCATGACTTTCATGAGGGACGAACGCGGTATATGTTTTAATATTGAAGGTGTATGAATGAGGCTGAGGACTTCACCCAATGCCATTTTAGTGACATTTCCTTTTTGGTGTGTCGTGTTCCAAAAACCGCTGAGCCGAGAGGAATAAATGTAAAGGACAACGTGGCTAAACCCGACTTGTTTACATGAGCGTGCCCTGATCATTTTCCGCGATGACTGTGCTTTTTTTCACAGAGGAAGCCAATTCACTCAAGAAACTCTCAATTGAGCTGCCTAGTAAGATATCTCTGTTCAGTCCCATGACGGCCTTTCCCGACGTGGTCGCCTTCTCTAAATCACTAAATCACAAAAAGATGTAGAGCGTAGCAAACATGCCGGTAGACATGTTTTTGATGTGTTTGGATACGTTTTGGTAGAACAACGGAGACAAATGGGGGATGTCTCGTTGCTAACAGATTAACAGTCACCTTCTTAACTCAAAGTTACACTTTCAATTTTGCCCCGTCTGAGTAGTCCCCTTCAAACAGCAGATAGAATCCTAGCCCAAAAACCCAACTAATCGCCTGACGTTTATTTTTATTGTGTTGGCGTGTGCTACTCCAGCGGACTTTACAGGACTATTCTCGCCAATGTGCTGTAAACCTCTCTTTGTCTTTATTTAGATGATAGCGTCCCTGTTACCTCCACTGGGAGAAAAGATTCAGGTAATGGAGTGGTAGTCACAGTCACTAGAAAATACTGATATTGTTACACGCATTAGGGGATCGAGAGTAACGTGTCAGTTTCATTTAAGTCATCCTTATTGGACGTCATACAAAGTAAGTTTCGTCTTCCCTCACGTTGACTTCATGCTTTCAATGTCGCTTAAACTGCCGCTGCTACCTCCGCCGCCGGTCAAGGTGATCAAATGTGTCCGGGTGTGTGTGGTCCTGTCTTTGTGTGAGTCTGTGGGGTAAGACTATAAAGCGCAAAAGTCGGTTGTTACTGGGCTCAGACTGATGGTGACCAAAATGAACGATGGAACTATTGTCTCCTTTTTTAACATGTACAACCGTATGTTATTAATGTGCACCAGTGTGGTCGTTGGGTGAATCGCAAGCTCCGGAGGAATTGGAAAAACCCATCGAGACGCCACCGCTGTCAACCCTGCTAATAGAAAAACCTGTGAGCGGCATGGTGACAGTCGGTAAGCATTATCCACAGAGGGAAAAAAAAAACGCTAAAGGTTAACTGTGAGCGAAATTGACTTGGTGACGTCAAACGCCTAAAGTCGAGGACCAAATTTCTGTTTGGGAAGTGACATAGTGGGGGGAAAAAATAGCATTGACGACAATGTCTTTGTCATTTTGACTGTACGCAAAAGGTGGGGACATCACCTTTGTCGCCAAAGTTGAAGCAAAGGACCTTCTGCGAAAACCTACCGTCAAGTGGTTTAAGGGAAAATGGATGGACTTAGCCAGCAAGACGGGCAAGCACCTGCAGCTCAAAGAGACTTTCGATCGCTACACCAAGGTGAGAATCGCCCCCAGCCCCCTAGTTGCTCTCTGACGTCATCTTACGAGCGTCTACTCGGGCAGATCCACACTTTTGAGATGCAGATCATCAAGGCCAAGGAGAACTACGCTGGCAATTACAGGTGTGAGGTCAGCTACAAGGACAAGTTCGACAGCTGCTCCTTCGACCTGGAAGTCAAAGGTCGGTCCAAGCGCAAGACGCAAGGACAACGGAACGAGTGACGGTGAACGTCTGCCGTTGTCTTTCAGAATCCGGAGGATCACAAAATATTGATATTCGATCGGCGTTCAAAAGGAGGTAATGCAAGAAGACACACCCTTTTTGGAGGGTGTGTTGAGTGCGGAACGCAAAGGTACAATCTTGCGAACGCATACAAGGATGACACAATTTGATTGTGAACGATGCAGTCATTGCAATCGACCGTCTACTCAATCGCATTGACGTAATCAAAGGCCAAGTTTGATATTTGAAATCACCCTCAAACAATGTGGATTGAAGGCAATACAAAGCAAACCCCGGGTGGCGTTGCACCGTCACGCTACGGCAATGTCGCTTGGGAAGCAAGACTTACACAAGCCACCTTTTCTTATCCCCTAAAAACCAAAGACGTAAGCCAGAGTCTTGTGTAAGCGCCAATCATTTGTTAGCTCACAGCTAATACGTTGATTGAGCGTCAGCTTTGTGTTGGTTCGTTCGCCATTGTTTTCCATTGTGACTGTTTTCACAAAATCCTTATTAATCTCTCCCTGTTAACAACAGCACTGAAGGCCAAGATGACGCGGGGGAGCTTGACTTTAGCGCTCTCCTTAAGCATAGGTGAGAATCATATGCCTTGACGCCGAGTGGATGTTGCCCTTTTTGTGCGGTATTGGTTTTCCAATGTGCTTCTTTTGGCTTCCTTTGAAAAATGATTCATGACGCCACCCTTTTAGAATGGCGAGCCTATGTCCAAAGCACTTCTCTTGGTTGCTTCATAATAACCGCAATGTTGCTTCTTTAAGCTCATGCTCAACACAAGACACGACCAAATAAGTGAAATCATTTATTTTGGGCTTGTCTCTTCTTCTCCCCCCCCCTACACGTTCAGACAACAAAGGTCAGTAGAGCAAAAAACCATAGGTACTAAAAGCATTAGCCCTGACTGCGGGTGAGTACGCTAATCTTGCAGTCTTCAGCATGACAGGGCGGGCGCGTTTTTTTGGGGGGATGGCTCGCCGAATTGGACGAGCAAAAGAGTGTTGGCGTATGGTAGCTCGGTAACACTTCATTTTTGAAAGCAGCATTCTGACGGCTCCTGATTTGCAGTCGGCAACGGTGGAAATGGTCTCGGAGCATTTGCCGTCGTTGAAGATGCACACTAGCGAGCCACAGACAAATGATGCAGGAAAATAGTGTTATCGCTACATTATTCTTCTATTTCGCGTGGGGAAATGTAAGGCAAATACACTCGGGTTTAATGTTGTCTCTCCACATCGTAATTGCCTGAAAATAAACAGTCACGTATAGAATAACATTGTCTGATGCTTTTCATCCCTCCTAACTTTCAGACATTTGGAAAAATGTCCAAGAAAGACGCAAGTGATGGAATGTTCTAACGCAAGCGCCTCTCATGCTCGGTTAATGAGTTTACTAACCAGGATAACAAACGTAAATTGACAACCACCCCCAACATTCTAACTGACACGATGTGCGCATCAATGACTGGATCGATGTTTTCAAAACAAAAAATATATTTTTTTATCATTTTTTATGGGGCAGATAGAAGGAATACTAGTTCAATGTTTGTTGCAGGCAAGAATGATTTATTTCCATTTGGAATAAGTGCACAAGAAAACAGAAGCGCAGTCAACAGAATGACAGGAGAGTAAAGCCACATGAGATGATTGGCAAAACTGGTGCAGTCTGATGGACCGTTTTTTTTAGAAATTCCGATGGTCAAAATTACTCATGGCCCCTTTCTTAAATCCCAAAAAAGAAGAAGAAAAAAAATCATCGTCAAGGTAGAAGCAAACTCGGGAAGGCGTTGCATGAAGCCCATCCCTTCATGTAACATTTTTTGAGGAAACAGGGGGAGGATTGTACCCTCCAGAATTTTTCGTTACAGTTCCGATTCCTCAAGACATGTTACAAATTTTACCCCATGAATGGTCCTGACGCACTATCCCACACCTTTCCCAGGGAGCATAAAATACAGGACGACACTCCCGAGGTGGACGTGTGGGAGATCCTGAAGAACGCCCGCCCGGATGAGTACGAGAAGATCGCCTTCATGTATGGAATCACGGATCTGAGAGGCCTGCTGCGCAGAATGAAGAAGATTCCCAAAGAGGAGAAAAAGAGTGAAGGTAAAACGGAGTGATTCATCGAGCAGATGGAATTCCAGGGAGAACCAACGGTGACAAAATTGTGCTGTTATTTCAGCCTTTGCCAAGAAGCTGGAACCTGCGTATCAGGTGGACAAAGGAAGCAAGCTCCGCCTGGTTGTTGATTTGACTGATCCCACGGTGGACCTGAAGTGGTACAAAAACGGACACGAGATCCGTCCCAGTCCCAAGTATGTGAACGCGTCACTTGTTGTGTATCCTTCCCGCCGTCGGCCCGAAACGCAAATGAAGCGCATTTCACGCCATGCTATTCATTTGCGGAAACTGGTCCCTTCTCGACTTCAATGTGGCTCTGAAGACTTCCCATGACTGTGGAGCAACATTTGAGTGATAATCGCAATGTTCGATCAAGTTTCATTGCATTTTGGATGTCTTTGCACAGGAAAGGGCAGTACCTCCCACAGAGGTCTTTAACTGAGCTCGGCTTTGGCAAGAAGGTCCAATGTTTGCGTTTTGGGTTCTCGTGGGAAACATTTCAAGGTGGTAATTCCTTGCAGGGGGTGGCTGGGAATCCATTTGATCCTCAATTTGGAAAGAAACAATGCCAAAGCCATGCCAAGCTAAAGCCATTTGGGAGGCTATTGCTGTGTTCTGGTTTTCATCACTGGGACTTCCTGTTGTTCTTCGAGTTGACTATCACGCCCCCCCAGGCATGATGTCTCTCTGTCTACTTGTCTGTCTGTCATGTCATGGCTCTCCTTCCAATGCGCCATAATCACTTCTTGCACACTCTGCGTGCTCCGGTCCTGTTCTGGCACCGTCGCTGACCTTAAGTCAAAGGAAGTAAGTTGATCCATGTGTCAGTTTTCTTTTTCATGTCCAGTGTTGGGGAATTTGCTTTTTGTCCGATCCGATGTACGTTATGCACGTTGAGCAAGTCGTTTGACGTGTTAGAATGAAAGTAGAGCGTGATGAGTTGTTGAGTCAAGCTAACGATTGGATCGCATTTAGGTACATATTTGAGCACAAGGGCACGCAAAGGATCCTGGTAATCAACAACTGCGGGATGAATGACGATGCAGCGTATTCCGTGGCGGCAGGAGACGAGAAGTGTTCCACAGAGCTTTTTGTCAAAGGTACTGTCAGAAAGGAAAATTGAGAACTTTGGTCAACTTTAATGGGTCTTGGCTTCAGCATGTATCCCAATTTTCCCTCCGCAGAGTTGCCAGTGAAGATCGTGAAGGGTCTCGAGCCTGTGAACACCACAGTGAATGAGCGGATCGAGCTGGAATGTGAAGTGACGGAGGAAGGTGCCCCTGTTAAATGGTAAGCTTGCGGAATAGATGATGAGAAGAACTATACAGACACATCCATTTCCGGAACCACCGCTGAATGCTGCTCCTTATCTCAGGATGAAGAATGGCGTCGAAGTTCCAACAGGGGTTCGATCCAGATATAGAGTCAAGTGCGATGGAAACAAACACTTCCTGGTCATTGACGACGCGTCCCTCGAAGACAGTGGGACGTACTCCGTCATGGCTTCTGGGGGGTCATCGGAGGCTCGTGTGCAGATTGACTGTATGTCAACACAGGTTCTTAAGTCGCTTGTTTATTTCAGAGCCAAGATGAGATGAACCGAATTCCCGTTTCACAGTGAAACCACTGAAGATCCATCAAGACTTGGAGGATACAAAAGTGATGCTGGGCAAGCCACTGAAGCTGCGCTGTGAGATCTCCCCAGGAAACGTTGCGGGTCGATGGTACAGGAATGGACAACTGATTCAAGAAAATGACCGCATCACCATCACACACAAACATAAGTATGAGCTCATTTTCAGACATTAAAAAATAAAAGGTCTGTACATTATGTTTTTTTTTTCCTTTTCTCAGAGTTCATGAACTTTCAATTGAATCAACATCCCTTCACGATTCTGGAGATTACACTTTTGTACCTGACGGGTACTCGCAGAGTCTATCCGCCAAGGTTCATGTCATAGGTATGCTCCATTTAGCCTCAGATCACAGGTGAACACAAATAAACTGAATAATGAAAATTTTCTTCAGATCCTCCAAGGGTGCACCTGGAAGGTTTGAACTTCGTTGACAACACTGTGACGGTCGTGGCTGGAAACAAACTGCGCTTGGAGATCCCCATCAGTGGAGAACCGGCCCCCAAGGTGGTGTGGATGAAAGGGGAAAGGGTCAGTATCCATTTTTTGTCCGCAGCCTGGCTTGATGGCTCTTCAGGATGTTTGCAATCATTGGTACACCCACATGTCATTGTCTCAGGTTATTCTAGAGTCGGGCAATCGCGTCCGAGCTGAAACGTATGTGGATCAGACGAGTCTGACGATTGACATCACGGAGCGCGAAGACACAGGGAACTATAAATTAGTCCTTCAAAATGAGGCTGGAGAGGCTTCGGCTCACATCAAATTGAAGGTTGTCGGTAAGAGTTGGAAAAATAAATTATTAAAGTATTGCGTGTGTTTGAAGAATCTCTCAAACTTAAGAGGATTTCCTTTTTATGCAGACATCCCGGATACTCCAGAAGCTCCTTTGGTCCCCGTGGTTGGAGGTGATTGGTGCACTATGACGTGGGAGGCACCCAAATACGATGGGGGTTCACCAATTTTAGGTAAACTTCATCGGGCCCACTTCGCTAGATTGACGTCGCGGCCGAAAACCGAGCATGCTTGCCCTTCTCAGGCTACTACATTGAGAGAAAAAAGAAGCAGAGCTCCAGATGGATGAGGATCAACTTTGACCTGATCAAAGAGACTACATACGATCCCAAGAAGATGATCGAAGGTGTGCCGTATGAAGTGCGGATATTTGCCGTCAATGCCATTGGGGTGTCCAAGCCTAGTGAACCGTCCAAACCTTTTACTCCACTTGGTAAGTCGCCCAAACGACCCATTGAACGTCCGTTGCGACAATTTTTCAGCTGCCGATAGAGCAGCTTCCTAGAGCACAAAAATATCACTGGGGGCTAATTTGTTTTACGAGGCTGTCGTCATTTTTTTTTTTTTTTTTTTTTTTGGCTCAAGAGTTCAGGTTGAATCCAAGTATGCGATGTGTCCTTGGGAAGCTCGGGCACACAGCTGTTGCATCCTGGTTTCGCCAACGTCCAAAGCATTTAACTGAGATCTCCATTGTTCAAGCAGCAGCTTTGGAAGATATTAAAATGTCTTTAGAGTGACTGCCAACTCATCTGCGGATTACAGGTTTAGGAGATTAGGTCCATGAGAGAGTCCGGTAGGAGTGAAATGATTTTGAATAAAGAATGGTTAGAGAGCAGAGGCCGGCAGACTGCGAGGCGTCGATCTCATTGGTGCACGCTGTCGCAATCACAAAAGTCTGACAAGCTGTATTTGGATCCTCCAAGCTGTGACCAGTGAGCCCACCATGCTGGTGGTGGATGATGTGACTGATACATCGGTGACCATCAAGTGGCGTCCTCCGGAAACTATTGGGGCTGCTGGTCTCGACGGGTATTTGGTGGAGTACTGCCTTGAAGGATGTAAGAAAGCCCACTCGCCCACAATTGGGACTCTGTCCTTGATAATAGCTGAGGTTGGGTGGAAAAAGTCAATGTTTTTTCATTGACAGCTGATGAATGGATACCATCCAACAAGGAATTGATAGACAAGACCAGATACACGATCGCGGGCCTGCAACCCGATACGAAAGTCTTCATTCGAGTCAAGGCCATCAATGCTGCTGGAGCCAGCGCTCCGCGGAACACCCAGCATGCAATTCTTGTGAAGGAGGTCATTGGTAAGATTTTTTTCTTAAATGATGGAAGCAAAAAGTTGCTTATGAAAGACAAGTGATGCATTCAATTTTGTGATCATCGTCCTCCTCCAGAACCACCCAAGATCCGTGTCCCACGACATCTGAAGCAGACTTACACTCGAAGGGTCGGGGAAACAGTCAACCTTGTGGTGCCGTTCGTGGTAAAGCGTTAAAGTCCGGTCATTTCTTTTTGAAAGCACCATAAAACAATTCTTCACATATCCCCGTGACAATATCCATTAGGGAAAACCCAGGCCGAAAGTCTCTTGGCTCAAGGATGGTCAACCTATAGATCCTGCCCACGTCAGCATCAGAAACACGGATTGTGACAGCATCATCTTCATCCGCAAAGCAGAACGCAGTCACTCCGGGAAGTATCAAATGAAGGTGCAGGTGGAAAACCATGTGGACTCCGCTGAGATCGACATACAGATCATCGGTAAGGAAACAAGGACGTCAGGGATATCTTCAATGGCAAACCTCTGGGTCGTTTTTCCTGTTAGATCTACCCGGGCCACCTCAGATTGTAACGATCGAAGATGTCTGGGGAGAGAATGTATCGCTGACCTGGACTGCACCCAGAGATAATGGCAACGCTGCAATCACAGGCTACACCATTCAAAAGGCGGACAAGAAGACGATGGTAAAACAGTTGGGAGGAATCCACGTTGGTGGTCCGTCACATTAACACATTTTCATGCGCTGAACGTAGGAATGGTACACGTGCATCGAGCACTATCACCGCACCTCCATCGCTATCACTGAGCTTGTGGTAGGGAACGAGTACTACTTCAGGGTCTATTCGGAGAACATGTGTGGACTTAGCGAGTCAGCCACCCAAACCAGGAAAACTGCCCTCATCGTCAAAGAAGGTAGGAGTTACTATTTATGTATTTATTTTTTTGACAAAGGACTAGTTCAAGGTAGTTGTCTCTCCCTCATTACCAAGTCAATCAATTGCACACCTGACACCAGTCATTACCATGCACAACCCTTTTCATTTACTCTTGCAATCCCCCCCCCAGACATGAAGTTGAAAATCTTTGAGTTCAATGACCACGACTTCAATGAGGCCCCCAAGTTCACGCAGCCGCTGATTAACACGTTTGGCATCGCCGGCTATAACACCACCCTCAACTGTAGCGTCCGTGCTCACCCCAAGGTAGGAATTGTAGATATAGCTACAAGTAAAAATGACTCGGGTAACATTAACGCCGCGGTTGCGTTTGCCGCAGCCCAAAGTGACCTGGATGAAGAACAAAATCATCATTGGCGAAGACCCTCGCTACCGCATGTTTAGCAACCAGGGTGTGTGCACCCTGGAAATTAGGAAACCCAGCCCTTATGATGGGGGAATGTACACCTGCAAGGCCATCAACGACCTGGGGGAAGCCCAGGTGGAATGTAAACTGGAGGTCAAAGGTAAGGGTGGACGCGGAATGGACTCCCGCAGTTTCTAAAGGCTCGAGTTAATCTCTTTGAATTAAAATAATAATTCGTAAAACTAGTCAATGATCTAAAAAAGAACCCCAGGAGGCCATGTCAAAGTAGGTCAAATTTTGTGGACAATCCGGGGTATGGCGTGGGGGCATTGTTGAGACTACATGATTTATTGATGCATTGCCTTTGCAATGTTTCAATTTCATGTGTGGGGGGAAATTTAACACAGTGCCCTGCGATTCAACCTATGCAATGTGACTGCGTATGCTTGTTGCTACAAGCATAAATGGGCCTCATGTCCTCAAGGCAATTGAGCAACATATCCAATGAAAAGCGTATTTATATCTCTACCATGTGTTGTTGTTTTTTTCTCAATCCAAAATGGATTATAAAAAAAAAACAATTAGAGATACAATATGCTTTCATTGGTTGGCAATGATCGCATCTTTGCCAAGCTACTTTTTTCATATACAGTAAGTAACACGGTTAACCGCAAGCTAATCTCATTAGGTATCAAGAGTTTTGCCGACATTGCCATTTTTTTAAAGAGCTAATGTTATGACGGTAAGGCTGCGCTAATGACACCGGAAGGTAGTGTACACAATTAAATGTCATTTCATGTGTTTATTTTAACATTATAAAAAGTTCCATCCTCATTACTTTGACGCGACAGCATTTTTTTTTTATCCACAGCGGTGCCCTTTTCACTTGTTTAACTCCTCATATTAAAAGAGCTCAGTAATCACTTGTTGGGACACCCCCTGGTGCACACATATAACACCATTTAAACATTTTTGCTAACCCATATTCTCTTCTCTTTCCCCCCTAGTCCAAACTCAAGAATTATGAATTGTTTGTTCTCACAAAAGGTAAGCTTTCATATGGATCCGGCATATGAAGCTTATGTCATTCATTTTGCAACCCGCCGTCAGCCTGCTTCTTAAATTTGAATTGCTGGTTGGGAATGTAGCTGCGATTCTACCCGCAGGAAGTCCCCCACCCCCCAATTCCCCTCTGGAAAAAACGGCGGCCATTTTAACGTAACGGGATTTGCATGAAGCCTCATAGCTGGACTACTTCAAACAGTTTTTGTTTTTCTTATTGGTTGCCATATTGTGTTGTGTGCGGACAACGTAAGGTAAGTAAATTGCTTGACAAACCGTATTTGATTTATTCATTTATTTTACTTTCTGACTTTCTGAGAAAACATGAGCTAAATTTTGAGAGCACCGAAAAACAGTGACTCTATGGTGCAAAACACAATATTTTTTTCGGGCCTTTGATGCGCTCGATGACACGGTTTTGGGCAAAGTATGTACGAAAGGTCAACTTGTGTCCCAGTTCAGTTCTACTTTGTACTTGGAACTTGAAATCCCAATTAAAATAAACATCTAGAAAAATGAATACTTAAACAGCTTACTGTTAAAGGGATCTTGCTGTGTAGACATTCTGCCGTTTCCGCCGTTGCGTCGTCTTCTCTTCTGTCACACAAGCATAAAGGAAGTTAAACACAGCATAAAATATTTGAAAAATCAAGTTGTGACTTTGTGGCACTTTAAAAGCATTTTTGGTAAACTCTGATCAGTGTGTTGAAGCCTGAATTGGGAGTTTTGGGGGACAGACTATTGTAGCTGACGAAAAACGAATACAAAGCAGAAAAGAAATGGGACAAACGACAGCGTCCTTATGATGCAACTATTTCCGTCCGTCCCTGCCGACTTACTCACGAGTGTCTTCTCTTGTCCCCCACCCCACCTACCGCAGGAGGGTTCACATTCTACGAACTCATGCAACGTGGCGTGCCCCTCCATCTGATTGACAAGTACATGACGGAGACAAAGGTTGTCGAACAAGACGAGTAGAGACTTGTCGAGCTTTAGCTGCAAAATGTGCTGCCAAGAGTGACGCCCCTCATCTCTCACCTATATTCAACAAATACGGGACGCCAGCAGTCTGGAGGCGGATGCGGTGATGGAAGGGTGATTGTGAGATGGGGGGGCTGCTTTTCTTTGTATGGCATGCGGTGTCACCCTGTTTTTTATCTGTACGTCTTAGTCAGCTCAGATGCATGTCAGCAGCTCTTTTTTTATGTTGCTTATGCGTGAAAACAATATTAAGAATAGCACACTACATGTTCTTTTGTTTGCTGGGGTTGAAGGTACTTTTGAAGGACCGGGGCGTGGATAAACAAATGTGTGTTTTGTCTTTGTATGGTGTCTCTGAAGAAAATTGTTGGATAAACGAATGTGTCGACGACTCATCTTAAGGAGAGGGCTAAGTGGGTAAAAAAAAAAGTGGTTTATTCTGCATGGAACCTTGTCATTTTTGGATACTTATCAGTGACTCGAGAAAGAATTGAAACACTGTCAACAAATGCATGCTTTTGTAATTATGGCCCATGGATAACAATAAATGGCAATTTTAATTATAACAGTTTCCTGGTATCCCGGGCACCATTTTACAATTTCAATATATTTTGGAAGGAAGATTGTGTATGATTCAAACTTTGGCAGGAGACAAAAACAACATACAATACATATTGACTTATATAAGTAATGTAAATGTCAATTTCTTTGTACACCACATATTTTAGACTAAGAAAACTATAATTTATATAATCGTAGAACACGACAATCACCTGTTTTCAATTAGCCCCATGCTTTTCTTCAAGGTGTCCCACGAAAGCGAGCGTTGTAAATGTCACCAGTCTGAAATAAAGGACAACTTTATTTATTCAAATGCAGAAAATTGTTGAGTAAATATTCCGGATAAATAATAATCTGACATTATTTCATTACCTGGACTATTTTTTCTGTTTCGATTAACTCTGGTGGGAGAGTTCGTGGCTTCCGGTGTCAGACTTCTGGTACACATTCTCAATCCGTCCGACACGTCATCACCTCGCTCGTAGTTGTTTCCGCCATGCAAATGGCCTAAGCCGAAGCGCATTTCGCCTCCCTCTACAGGCCAAATGCGCTGCTATGTTTTGGGCTTGGACGAGATAAGGTAGCCGAATCTGAGCCTCTTTTCCTGGGAGCCTTCGGGAATTCGTCACGGTCTATTTCGAGAAGAAACGATGGCCAATTTACTTTGGCCGGAGCCGCTTTCAAGCGCGCAGCTCAAGCGGCTGGAGGATCACAAGTACAGCGCCTCGGGTCGCTCCCTCTTGGAGCCGCCGTGCCAGATCTACTGGAACTGGCTGGTCCAGCAAATCCCGACGTGGGTCGCCCCGAATACGCTCACGATCGTCGGCTTGTTGGTCAACGTCGTATCCACACTCCTGCTCGTGTTTTTTTGCCCTAAAGCTACCGAGGAGGTGAGTTGAGAGGACCTTGGACAAAGTTTCCACAGACACACTCGATCGCCAAATCACAATCGGGCATTAACCGATTTAATGTTATTTAACAAATTTATAAAAATCTGTTTTATTTCACTCGTTCGCACAATGTATGATCTGTGGTAAACAAGGTCAATGTAGGGGAATCGCTTCTCGTTGATTTACGGGATTTAAAGGTTGCTACGCGTAAACACAAGGTTTCATCTTCCGGTGATTGAATCTGAGACATTACATATTACTGTACATCTATTTATTGAAGTTCATCAAGCGATCGATCGATTATTAAGATTTGTCACGACAAGTGACGTCACTAATCTTGCATCAGTACCTTTCCTTGGGTTTAAAAACTATACGCGCTGGACCAGTCCAGCCTGCTTGTTGTGTTATTCATGTTACTTGCTTACAACTCACACAAAGTCCACATTTTATCTGTTTACACGCCCTTCTGCATTAATTATTCACTCATTAAGCTACAAACACGAGGTTGCATTTGTTTTCTTGATGTATTTATCACCTGTGACCAATAAAGTCTTGCGCCTCCTTCATTTTAATATTTATTTTATCTGAAAATCAAAATAGGCGGTTGGGGAGTTTAATTTCATGAGGAAAAAAACCGTTTGGAGTCATGTTTCAAGTTGTTGCTAAACATTTGTTTAAGTTTGAAGACTTCGCTTTTCTTTAACTCAGTTAATTTCTAAAAATGCAGTTTGGGTACTTTAATTACTTTTTTTTTACAAAATTAATACGTGAATGGGTGTTTGTTCGCCCTCATTGGGAGTTTGTATCATTGTGCTTCTTCAAAATGTCACATCTCACCTTCAGGCTCCAGCGTGGGTTTTCATCCTGAGTGCTCTGGGCCTCTTCGTGTACCAGTCTCTGGACGCCATCGATGGCAAGCAAGCCCGCAGGACCAACACAAGTTCGCCCCTCGGCGAGCTTTTCGACCATGGCTGTGACGCTGTCTCCACAGGTGCTGCATGATTGTCCACACTGGGAAGTTTTCCATGTTATTGATGCAAAGGTTTTTTTCAGCAGTCATCTGTACTTCTTTGAAGGTGTCGGATGTTTCACTCTTCATCCGAGGAGCTTCGTCAGAGAACTAAAGTTGTGCTGGTAATAACTGTCCCTGCCATGTTGATCAAATTAATCAACAACGCATGGACAATGCTAGCAGGCCTCAATCTACGGTACATCTGCACCTAAAAGCTAGCAATGACTCATTTGACGACAGTGAGGTTTAAAATGTTAGCTAAAGATAATAGATGCTTTGAAAGGGAGTAAAAGAAGCATTTATAGGGCCAGATAATATATTAATAATTCTAATATTCTAAGCCTGGCTCTGATTGCCTCATTAGCATGACTAAGCCTACGTGGTAATGGCCCAAGAAGTCTATTGTGAACACGGTTTAAATTAAGCGTTGAACCACCATGGCGGTTCAGTGAAGGGTTTTGCTGTTTTACCAAAAATGCTTCTTTTACTACCCTTTCCTTAGTCTTAGCTTCTGCGTGTGAGCAGCGGCAGCCACACGCGCCAGCGTTCACTCAACCCAGAACTAACTCAAATAGATAGAAAGCTAGCTAATAGATACCCTTGCGCCTCAGTATTTAAATTCAATGACATCTAAATTCACATACGGCCTTTTTTTTCCGAGATTGAAAGTAGTCTGTAAAATCGGCCTTTTATTTTCAAGATTGAAACTCGTCTTTGTAAACTAAAGCCGCACTGACGAATTTGGACCCAAAATTCCTACTCCGCTTCAATTCCAAGACGCGGCAGTTCCACATAAGCATCGGTGCTCTTCGCTGATGCTACTTTCCCACATCAATCCGCTTCAATTCCAAGCGACGGATACGTATTGTTTTTTTCCAAACACAAAGATGTAGCATCCACCGACGAAAAGTGACCGTCCCACTTTAGTTCGCTGATGAAGCTTTTCGGATGAGGAGTCCAACACCTTCAAAAACATGTACAGATGACAGTGGACCACTCCTGTAACGACTGACGTTTTCCCACATTGTTGTTCACTGAAACATCGCATGGTCTCGCCGCAGTCTTTGTCGCCGTGGGAACGTGCATCTCCTGCGGTATCGGCCGATACCCCCATTGGATGTTCTTCTGCGGCTTCATCGGGATGTTCATGTTCTTCTGCGCTCACTGGCAGACTTACGTATCGGGAACTCTCCGATTTGGCCTGTGAGTATCCCTCGTGGGGCGCCAATGGGCTCGTCCAGCTCAATTGTCGCTTTTTCTACTCATGCAGGGTCGACGTCACTGAGGTGCAGTTTGCCATCATCATCATGTACCTGATGTCCGCCTTCGGTGGGGTGAGCCTTTGGCAAACCACGGTAACTTAAAATCACCACGGTGAATATTTCCAGGATGGCGGTTCTTCAATCTTGTGTGTCGCTTTAAAATTAAAGTTGCCCCTCATCGGACTGAAGCTGTTCGTCTTCCCTATCGTGGGCATCATCGTCGGCGGCCTTTATTCCTGCCACAATTACTTCCACGTCATTCTCAACGGCGGCGTGGGTAAAAATGGCTCCACTGTGGCTGTGAGTCGTCGACGTTGAATAACCTTGGCAAGATGTCACGCCGCACCAATAAAGAAATAAGACGTTGTTGCGCAGGATACGAGCGTGTTGAGTCCCGGTTTACACATCAGCCTCATCTTGACGTTGGCCTTCATCATCTTCAAGAAGTCATCCAGTCAGCTGTTTGAGCATCATCCTTGCCTTTACCTGCTCACATTTGGCATGGTCATCGCCAAGATCTCCAACAAGCTTGTGGTGAGTTCTGCAGGCGGATATACATCTTCGGAAATCTCGTCTTGACCTTTGACACGTGCTGTAAAGTGACATTGCGGACTTGTTCCTACATACATGGAATATTTTTGAAGATAGATACTGAAAATTTGCAATGCGCAGTGAGTGACAGATGCCTACACCACTAAAAAGTACCAATTTCGGACAGTCTGCCGCTTTAGAGCGCCTTCGTTGTACAGTTCCTGATGACCTGGTGGGATATTTAAGCCAAATTGTGTTAACTCATTCACTGCCAGACATGTTCATCAACAATAATAATAATACATTTAATTTCTAAGCGCCTTTCAAAACTCTCAAGGTCACTTTTCAGTCACGGGAGAAGTTTTTCTGTGATGTGGTGAGCAGTGGCAGCCACACGCGCCAGCGTTCACTCAACCCGGAGGTCAATAGATAGAAAGCTAGCTAGCTAATAGATAGACAGCGAGACAATTAGCTATATATGTAACTAATATATAGCCAGCCAGTTAGCTAGTCAGCCTGCCAGTTAGCTAATAGGTAAACAAATAGATAGCTAATAGATAGCTAGCTAGACAACTAGCTATATAACTAATAGATAACCTCCCAGATAGCTAGCTAGCCGGCCAGTTAGGTAATAGATAGCTAATATTTTACTGTCAAATATGGCCGTATAGTAAATTTAGTATGACTGACAGGTGTCCTATGAGTCGCCTCGTAATTCATCTCGCTTTTTCTCACCCTTTTAACCCCCCAGGGGTGAATTCTGGCTAGGACATGTGCAACAATGTATGTACTCCAGTGCCAGGGTTTTTGTCATTGTCACTGGAATTCCAGGACCCATGTAATATTGAGTTTTAGGACGACATAAACATTCAATGCTGCGTAAGAAACCTTAGACGCTGTTCTTACATCAGAAAATAAGAGTTAATTCATAAATTATATGGGTCTGGAGTTATGTGAGTTTGAAAGGGGCGCAGCTGTACAAAATGCAATATACATATTGGTAAATATAGCGCTTTAACAACAGTTTAAGCTGGAACAAAGCACTAACATGAAAAAAGGGAAATGCTGCCCCCTTGCAGAAGGGAAAAAACATTGCCAGAGGTCTGACCAGTGCTTTACTGGCAAGAAAGAACAAAACCCGACCTAATTTGCGTCGTACAGTATTTTCAATTCCTGAATAAATTCATGAATGGCAGTGAATGAGTTCAACACACGGCCATTTCCATAACCATTCCAATTTTTTTTTTCTGCGGCGTGTCAAATTTTGAAAACAACATTTCCTGAACCTGCCTACCGCACAGGTGGCGCACATGACAAAGAGTGAGCTTCACCTCCCTGACACCGCCTTCATCGGCCCGGGCCTCCTTTTCCTCAACCAGTACTTTAACAGCTTCGTCGACGAGTACATCGTCCTCTGGATTGCCATGGTCAGTTCCTAGTACAGTGATACCTTGGCTTACGAACTTAATTGGTTCCCAGCCAGAGTGCGTAAGGCGAAAAGTGTGTATCCCAAAAAATTAATTTCCTATAGGAAACCATTAAAATGAGAATAATCCGTTCGCAGGTCCCCATAACACATAATTTTCTACTTTCTAATTTTCTAAGCCTTAAAACTACACAAAATATACCTTATTTTATGTATAATAAATGTGTTATGGTATTATAATTAAAGAAGTAAACAACAGGATAATAAAGTCATTTTATTTACCTTTGTGATGGTCATTGATGGCTTGACGGAATGGAGTGGCCAGTTTCATCAGCATTAAACACTTGATGAGGAACATAACCTTTCACCATCTTGAGGAACGATCCCTTGTAGGTGCTTTCTCTGCGATAATTTTATCTAGTTCCTCATCAATTGTGTTCCGTTTAGCTGGGTTGATAGCTTTTTACATCAAGTGTACAAATGGCTTGTGCGGGTTGTTTGTGGAGCCTGATGGGATATTTTAACCTTGCAGTCGACACTCTGCTTTTGAACTATCAGAGTTGAAACTCACTGTCGTCGGCCTGTCTCTTTAAAGTTTAATCCACCTCCCCTCACTGCTGCGTTCTTGACCAATCACATGGCTTTAACCGAAGACTGGGGGCGGGGAATAGAGGACAAAAACAGTCAGCTGCCATTTTGTTGTAAGAAGAACGGGCTCGTTCGCGAACGACACATCACTCATTGAGGCAGCTCCGTGTACGGAAAAAGTTGGTATAAATTTAACGTTCGTAAAAAAGTTCGTAAACCAAGGTATCACTGTACTTTATAACGAATCAAAACGGAGAATTGTTAACGCTTCAAACGTGGTTCTGCAAAAATAATAAATGTCAAAAGGTGAACATGCATGAAACGACTTCTTCTATGGTGTACACTATCTGGCTTTTTTTTTTAGGTGCTCTCCCTGGTGGACCTCACACGCTACTGCACAGGCGTGTGCCACCAGATCGCCAGCCATTTGCGTATCCGCGTCTTCAGCATCACACCGCCGGGCCCCGCCCACCGCGATTGACAGATTGCCCGGCGGGAGGAGGCGGAGAGAGACGCCGATCTCTCCCCGCTCCTGAAAGCAGACGAGGGTGAGACAAGCAACCTATGCCTTGACCAAGTGACCACCACTGCCTAAAAAAAAACTTGCCCACCAAAGTAATGCTCCAAAACAAACATCTGGTATACCAAAGTTTAAAAAAAAAACATTTTTTTTTAATTAGCTCAAAAAATGTGACTGAATGTGATCAATCAGGGATTTAATGGGGGCGTGGGGAAGTTTTTTTTTTTGGTCAGCAGGCTATGTGAAGCGTTATTCATGTCATGGCCATTTGTTCTGCTTTCTGACTTCTCCCTTAAGGGCTAGAAATGAATGTGATTGTATACAATCCAGCTAACGGCGCCTTAATTCGTTTTGCGGTTTAAAAAAATCACGCAAAACAAGTTTGTACACATTTTTTTTCACGACGAACTGCAATACAGAAACTTTCATCTTACCGCCAGATTGCTAACGTTTCTCCTCCAGCTAATGTAATATTTTGATTATTCAGGTTTCCGGGGTTGAAAGGGGCTTTTTTTTCTTCTTCTTCTGTGGTACCGTTTGACTATTTTTAGGTACCGTTTCCTAGTTTGTAAAGTAACATTGGACTTTCTATCTCTGTGATGAAGTCAAAATTGGAATGTACAACCGTGATTTTTTTTCATTGTTGTCTAATACGATTGTCCTGAAAACGTTTATTGACAAATGTGTATGCGGGATTTTGAGAGTTTGTAATAAAGAATATTTTTCATGCATTCATCTTGTCGCCGTGTATTCGTAAAAGACAAAAAGAGATGCATGAACCTTGCCAAACAGTTTATTTTAAATCGGAAGAACAATAACAAGCGACTTTTAAAGCGAGGTGACATGTTTTTTTTTTTTTAACCAAAGCGCTCGGTCTCCGTGGCGATGTCACAATCCACCCCCCGAAAAAATAAATTAAGAGCCGAGGTGTCTGAATTTCAGACGTTATAGCAAGTCTGCTGAGTCCCACGGGGACACCTGTGCGCAGACGGCGAGGACAAAAAGCTGCCGCGGCCAACAAACGCTTTGATTCAAGGAAAAGGGCTCATTGAATCCACGCATTGGTAGATGAGAAATTCAAGGTGGAAGAAAAATGTCAAAAAAAAAGGATCGGAATGAAAAAAGAAGGCACTTTTAGATCGCGTATTGTTGAGGACAAAATCAACAATGACATACATTAAAAATTCCTTTCCATACAATTTTAAAGTGACATTTTACCGCACAAAATGTCCGACAGTTCCCATGACGACGGCATTTATGTCCGTTCAGTTTCAGCACACGGCCTCAGAAAATGAAAACAGGTTTATGGGAAGGACCTGGGGAGTGTTGAGTTAGAAGTCATGACAAAAAAAAAAAGGGGGCTTTATCGCTAGTTTCGACCGAAGAAGACGAACGGAGGAGGCGGCGTTCCTGCTGCTCGTGAGGAGCACTTCCTGTTTTCATACTCTCTCAGGGTTGTCATCTTTGGCCATTTGACGTCGTCGGAATAGCTTGCGCTTTAGGTGGATCAGCTGTGAGAAAACGGCGAGTACGCCACGAGACCAAAATGTGATAGTTGCGCACTGCGAGCTAAGGAATGTGTTTTGATGAAGGTATCAAACCTTAAAGGACAACCGACACCATTATTTTGTTTCCTAACTGACATCAGAAAAACGTTTTATAGCAATTAAAATACCCAAAACACACAGGCTGATATTTTTAGTCAAATGCAAAACACCAATAAAAATGACTTAAAGTGTCCCAAAACTGCCACAAAATGAGCTCAAGAAATGGCGAGATTCAGAAAGTCCCGCCCCCTTGTTCGTGATGTCACGCCAGGATGGCTCACCTTGCTCTAGCATCAAAACAATGGCTTCAGATTTGGAGAAGATGCTTTCTTGTTACTCATCCAGTTATGAATATGATTCAAATACAGTGAGACCTCAACTTACAAACACCTTAACTTACAAATCTTTCGTCTTACAAACGTCAAATTTATGAAAATTAAACCTTATAATAAGCACTATTTTCATAATACACACCCACCACGGCTGGCGGAGTGATCTTCGGCGGAAGCACACAACCGAACAGCACCAGAGGTTAAGTTACCAACAGTCCTTATGGAAGGTGACTCTCCTTCCATAAGCCATCAACGACCATCAAAAAGGTCAATACAACTTTATTGTACAGCACAGTTTATTTCTTTAATTACAGTCCTCATGGAATGCGCCTCTCTTTCCAAACAACAATTCCCTTTGACCTTCGACCTCCAACGCCATTCCATCAAGCCATAAATGACCATCACAAATGTAAATAAAGTGACTTTATGATACAATTCAGTGTATTTCCTTCATTACAATACAATAACACATTTATTATACATAGAATAAGGTATGTTGTGTGTAGTTTTAAGGCTTATTTAGTTGAAAAGTATATTTTATGGAACGGATTATTCCCATTTTAATGGTTTCCTATGGGATTTTATTTTTGAGATACACACTTTTCGCCTTACACACTCTGTCTGGAAACCAATTAAGTTCGTAAGTTGAGGTCTCACTGTAGTTCTGAAGAGGAAATCATAAATGTTTGCAATCAATTAAAGAAGTCCTTCCGTATCAATTTGAGCCGTCAGGACTCCAATGTAGCGGTTGTGCTTTAAAGGAGCAAGGCGAAGACGTCCTGGTGTGACGTCACAAACAAGGGGGCGGGACCTTCTGAAAGTCGCCATTTTTCCGGTGTCATTTTGAAGTACAGTAAAGTCTCGTTATATCGATATCGGATATATCGATAGTCCCGGTTATATCGATACTATTTCTATGCACGCACGGAGAAAAATACATGCAAACAGGGTCGGATATATCGATAGTCCCGGTTATATCGATATTTTTTCGGGCTCCCTTGAATATCGATATAACGAGACTTTACTGTAGTTTTGGGACACTTTAACTCATTTTTATTGGTGTTTTGCATTTGACTAAAAATATCAGCTTGCGTGTTTTGATTATTTTTGATGCTATAAAACGTTTTTCTGATGTCAGTTAGGAAACAAAAAATGGTGTCGGTTGTCTTTTAAGGTTGCTATGGGCTAGTTAGCAACAGGGGTGACGAAATTGGTGGTAAAACACACAATCCGACTCTGGGAATCATCGATTCCTCCCAAAGGAGGAGGAAGACGAAGCGTGTTGGGGACACGGGGGGGGGTGTTTTGTGGTTTCGGTGGACTCAGGTCCTGGCTCCGTTCGTCACACATTAGACGGGCCGGGCAAGGGATTGGGCATTTGGGGTGGCGAATGCGCGAATGGCAGAAAGGGAAGACCACTGACCTGTTCGGTGAAGAAGGACATGACGGTGAAAGCCACCAGCGTCACCAGGATACAATGGGTCCAGAATTTCAGCTTGCCACGGTAGACTCGCCTGTAGGGGTGAAGGGGAGGCGGTTAGGGGTTACGCAAACGGATGAACAAAAGCAATGATGCAACGGCGAGGTGACAGCACGTCATTTCTGACACTCCGGCAGGGTGACGAAACGCTCAGCTTACCACTTTCATCTGAGGGGGGGGGTGGGGGTTGTCTAATTTTAAAGTCTCTGACACTGGAACCCCCTGTGTCCCCTAACCCCCAACCGCCCCCCCCGTCTCCTGGGATCCCCATGGTGACAACCCGGCAACACTTGGCCCGGCGTGCTGACAGCCACTTGGCTGCTTTTGATGTTATGATGCAACCATTTTTAGCAGCTGGCATGCCGCCACGAGCGCAGAGACCTATTGATTACCTCCACCGGGGGGTGGGGGCCAGGGTTACTTTCATAGCCCGGTGGCGTTGAATGACGTCTGTGTTCAAACACAACATGGATTCCTGACTTGTTTATTGAAGGTGAAATCATCTCTTACACGTTCCAAAATCAAATCTGCATTTGGAATATTTCGGAATACAATACAGTGATAATACAATACAATACAGAGCTTAAAACTTAATTGATTCCCAAAAAGTGAGTGTAAGGCAAAAGGTTTGTCTTCCAAACATTTATTTTCCATAAGAAACCATTAAAATGAGAATAATCCGTTCCCAGGTCCCCATAAAACATAATTTTCTACGAAATAAGCCTTAAAACTACACAAAATATACCTTATTTTATGTATAATAAATGTGATATTGTATTGTAATTAAAGAAATAAACTGTACTATATAACAAAGTCGTTTTATTTACCTTTGTGATGGTAGTTGTCAATGGATGACAAACATCCAGGTTGCCTCTTGATGATATCTGAGTTGCCGTGCTTTCTCGGCGATAATACCCTCACTCACACTGTCCCCTGCTAGCTGCTTTTCATTAATCCATATCAACAGAAGTTTTTCAACCTCTTCTATTGCCTGAGACCGTTGCTTAGGCAATACAGAAACACCCTTAGCAACACGCAGCAACAGTCGACTTAGCGTACCAGTACTGGGACGCTAAGTCACACAAATGCACACCTCGTTTGTGTTTTTTTTGATGATCTCCATCTGCTCGGCCGTAATTTTCTTTTGTGTCCTCTTCGAATTAACACTTGACTGTGGTGGGGTCTTTTTCGGTCCCATAATAGCAAAAGCACTACACTTGATAACAAACCACGTCCGCACTCAAAGAAAGGGGGTGACGAAAACTAGTCCGCCAGCCATTACGGCGCCGTGTGGTTTGGTCCGTTCACCGAAAACTAGTTCGTCAGCCAAGACTATATTCTCGCGAATTTAACGTTCGTAAGGCGAAAAGTTCGTGAGCTAAAGCATTCATAAGATGAGGTATCACTGTAATTCAATTCCATTTGCATCATTTCAAATAAGAAACGCTCCCGTTATCCCAGAGACTCATTTTAGAACGTCATGGCCTTGCTATCTAAAGACAATGATGAAAACATTTCTCACGGTGGAAATGAACCTACCATTCCTGGAGTTCGTCCATGTGCAGGAAGCGGTTGCGGTATTCCTTGGGCAGCTCGAACTGGGACGGTAGCGGGAACATAGAGTCGTAGAAGTCCCTCAGCACGGCCTTGACGGTGGCGGCGTCCTTGTGGGTGTGGTCAATGTTGTCGTTGAGACAGATGAACTTCCTGCAGCGGTTGGACGGGAGCGGGGGTTTAAAGGACAACAGACGCCTCCGGACAAGTTGTGTCCATAACTTGTAAAATAACTTTAAATGACTTCTACTGAGCGTATTTTACAAAGATTCCACGGCATATAGCTATATTTTACGTGTTAGGAAGTCTTGTTTTCGAGTTGATGACGATGCCTGACGTGACGCCACGTCTGGAACGCCCCTGACCGAGAAAGCGACACACAATGCATTTTGGGTACTTTGTTTGGTCTGAAAACTGTGTTGATAGCGAAATAAGAAGGAAAAAACATAACTAACGCGATGGTGAATCGTTGTGTGTTGTACAAAGACTACTATTTGATACTAGTTGACACATCAGCCCATTTCCATCGGAGCTTGGGCGTCATCTTGTGCATTTTCTGAGCGCTACATCGGAGTCCAGACGCCTCAAAATGATCCGGAAGGACTTCTTTAATCGATTGCAAACATTTATGCTTTCCTCTTCGGAACTATTTGAATCATATACATAACTGGATGAGTAACAAGAAAGCATCTTCTCCAAATCTGAAGCCATTGTTTTGATTCTAGAGCAAGGCAATACGTGCTGGCGTGATGTCACGAACAAGGGGGCGGGACCTTCTTAAAGTCGGCATCTCCGAGGTCATTTTGAAGTAGTTTTGGGACACATTAACTCATTTTTATTGGTGTTTTGCATTTGACTAAAAATATCAGCCTGCGTGTTTTGGGTATTTCAGATGCTATGAAACGTTTTCCTGATGTCAGTTAGGAGACAAAAAAAATTGTGTCGGTTGGCGTTTAAGCTAGCGGAGATAAACGGGAACCTCTTATCGAGACGGACTTCACCTGGGATTCTTCCTGATGTCGTCCAACTGGCCCACCACGTGCGAAACGTTGGTGCGGACCATTTTGAAGGCAATGTCTTCCTCGCCCTTGATCTCAAACCTGCGCAAACGGTCGATTGTTAAAAATTAGGGCGTTTTAAACACGCAGGCGTCATTTCTGGTCTCTGGATCGTCTCACTTGTACTTGTTCTGGTCCACGAAAGCTTTGCGGATGCGTTCCGTGATTGGGGCGCAGTGCACGATGAGGCCTTTTGTGACTGGCGGCTGGGGGAACAAATTGTACAATGTGACTGGAAAAAACAGGAGAATGGAGATTGGCGTGTGGTTTGAGGTGTTCACCATGCTGTTGTCGTAGTAGGCCTCCTGCGTGGGGTTCACCAGATGCAGCTGGCTCAGGTTTCTCGGGACGGTTTTGGAGCAGTTGATCAACATCTGCTCCAAGCTAGTAAGATCCTGCAAGGGCATAAAAATCAAGAGAAATATTGTGTCTGAAATGGGCTGCATTTTCACATAGTTCAGCGGAGCATCCATTGCTTATGTGGAACTGTCGCGGCTTGGAATTGAAGCAGATTTATGTGGGGCAGGAGATGCGAGACAATCTGTTTTCGCCAATGGATGCTCCAGCTTCGTGTTTGCTTTCAACATTCAGTTTTGTAGCAGACGTGCACATTCTATTTCACCATGACGTCTATGATCCACTGGTGAGAAGGACGCTTTGATCCTCTCCTCTTTCATCTAGAAACGCTTCATGCAACAAAGCGAGTGCAGAAAGTGCTGAATTAATTCACTGCCAGACGTGCAAAAATGTGTCCATTCCAGTGCCAGGGTTTTTGGCATTGTCACTTGAATTCCAGGACTTGCCGAATACATGTATTGAGTTTTCGGACTACATAAACATTAAATGCAGCGTCACAAACAGTTGCCGCTTATTTCATCAGAAAAACGTTAATTCCTAAATTATATGGGTCTGGAGTTATGTGAGCTTGAAATGAAGGCAGCTGTCCAAAATATAATGCAAAACACATATTGGTTCATATAGCGCTTTAACAATAGCTTAAGTTGTAACAAAGCGCTAACATGGGAAATGTTGCCTCCTTGTGGAAAACATAAAACATTGCTATAGGCCATGGTTTGTGCTTTATCGGCACCTAAGCATGAAAAAAAAAAAAAAAAAAAAAATTCAAGAATGCCGCTCTGTCATATTTTCAATTCCCGAATAAATTTGTGAATGGCAGTGAATGAGTTAAGATTGAATGACCGTCTGTGTCTTTTGTCACATTATTTGCCTTTACAGCAGCTCCTGCATTTTGTTTTTCTATTTCTTCCTTTCCTTTGATAACTTTGTTTCTGTGAAATGTATCTCCACTGCGAGACGAATCAAGGCTAATCCAATCCATTCCAAAAACAGGAATTTATTGGTAACGGTGGGAAATGGCTATGTTAAGTCGATCTAACCTGGAGGCTGAGTGGCAGCTCGTGAATCCTCGTGGCGAGAGTGCGTATTTCGCGGTCGGACAGAACGCCGGAGTGGTCGGTGTCAACCTCATCAAATACTTCGGAGATGTTAAGATGCTGCTGAGTGCTCATCAGGAAGTAAAAGTAAGAGAAAGCGAACTGCATGTCGTCCGGGTGGCGCACGCGGTGGCCGGAGGTCTTGTCAAAGTCGTCCGGGAATCTGCCGGCGACGGAGGAGATAAAGTGGTAGCAGCCAATTAGCGACATGTGGAGAAAATGTCCGCCTTTTGCTTATTCGCCAAAGATTGAGATGCAATTCTGTACAGTGAGACCTCAACTTACGAACTTAATTACTTCCCAGACAGAGTTTGTAAGGCAAAAAGTGTGTATCTCAAAAAAATATTCCCATAGGAAACCATTAAAATGGGAATAATCCGTTCCCGGGTTTCCATAAAATATACTTTTCAACTGAATAAGCCTTAAAACTACACACAACATACCTTATTCTATGTATAATAAATCTGCTATTGTATTGTAATGAAAGAAATACACTGCATTGTATCATAAAGCCACTTTATTTGCATTTGTGATGGTCATTGATGGCTTGATGGAATAGCGTTGGAGGTCAAAGGGAATTGCTGTTTGGAAAGAGAGGCGCATTACATGACGAATGTAATTAAAGAAATAAACTGTGCTGTAAAATAAAGTTTTATTTACCTTTTTGATGGTCGTTGATGGCTTATGGAAGGAGAGTCACCTTCCATAAGGACTGTTGATAACTTAACCTCTGGTGCTGTTCGGTCGTATGCTTCCGCCGAAGATCACTCCGCCAGCCGTGGTGGGTGTGTATTATGAAAATAGTGCTTATTATAAGGTTTAATTTTCATAAATTTGAAGTTTGTAAGACGAAAAGTTTGTAAGATAAGGTGTTTGTACGTTGAGGTCTCACTGTACTCAAAAGTGGTTCTGGTGCATCGTTTTGGCGGCGTAGCCCCCCCGACGTCAACACTCACGTGTCCTGCAGCTCCTGCATGACCAGCCTGTCAATCATATGCGGCATGTGCGCGGGGACTTTGCGAGACGCAAAGCCAAACTGGCGGTTGAGTAGCTTGTTGACGTGGCGCAGCGAGTCGGCAAACGTGTCCCGTAGCTTCCGTCTGCCGGCGGTGACGTCCGTGTCATAGGTCAGCGCCCTCTTTAGGACTTCTTCTTCCTGTTGAAAAAAAAATAAAAACAAAATAATAATAATACATTTCATTTCACTTTACAGTCACAGGATATTTTTTTTTCTGTGGGTGAGCAGTGGCAGCCACATGCGCCAGCGTTCCCTCAACCCGTAGTAACTCAAATAGATAGAAAACAAGCTAGCTGGCTAAGAGATAGCTAATGCATAGCTAGCTAGATGGCTTTTAAGCTAATTTTGACCCATTCAAACACACGCATCTAACTTTATAGTGCTTCTTTGCAATTTTGCACAACCCAGTGGTACAGCATCCCATTACCATCTATGTAACTCCAGCTCTGTACTCACTTGAACCACTTTCTGCTTGATACTTTGCACATTGTCTCACAGTTGTTCCTGAGAGGTATCACTTACCTTAAGAAATTTGATTAGATTAGCTTTTATTAGCGTCTTTTTTTATGATGATACTAGTGCAGCGTGTTCTACCGGAGACAAATTCCTTTTGTGTTCTACACTCGGCCAAAAAACATGATTCTGATTCTTATTTGGCCTATAAACAAAGCAAACACGGTGGGGAAGGCTAGAGGACAGTAATTACTGACCTTGGGAGTTTTGAAAGGCGCTTATAAATGAAATGTATTATTATTATTACTATTTTGACAATTAATTTTTTTCATTGGAAACCGTAATTTTCATTATTAACCCATATCACGGAATGGGATCATGAAAACCGTAGTTTTTAACGGGAAATCCGGAGTAGTTGGCAGATATGATTACTAAATGACGTGCCAGCAGCAATGATTGTTTGTTATGCATTGCGTCCTCCTCAGAGGGATTTCCTCCCTCCACACATACTCTACACAGCCAATCGCAAGCAAGTTCGGACAAAAAAAGCGCTGAATACGAAATCTAACTCGCAGCATCTATCCGAAAATTTTTCGACACACATATATATATATATATATATATATATATATATATATATATATATATATATATATATATACAGTAAAGTCTCGTTATATCGATATTCAAGGGAGTCCGAAAAAATATCGATATAACCGGGACTATCGATATATCCGACCCTGTTTGCATGTAATTTTCTCCGTGCGTGCATAGAAATAGTATCGATATAACCGGGACTATCGATATATCCAATATCGATATAACGAGACTTTACTGTACTGTTCCGGGAAAAATGTCCGTTATTCGTAGCTCGAATGTTTGTAAGTTGAGGAGCGTCTGTAAAGACCAGAGCTTGCCAATGTGTGAAGAGTTGTGCGCTCACCTCCAGTAGGTCTTGGAAATATTTCTTCCTCTCCCAGGGTAGGAAGCCCCTGTCGACTGGGACAAAGTGCTGAAGCTTCCTCCCCACTTGAGCAAGATGGTTGCCCTGCCACTCAGCGCTCTTTACTTTTGTAATATGGCGCAACAGCGTGGGGGTTTTCGGGTTCTCCACCACATTTGGAACGGCGATTTGTTGCCCGTTAAGTTCTTCCCACACGGTGGCGAGAAGCTTAACCTTGGTGAGGTTGTAACCCTTGGGCGTGATGTCTCCTCTGAGGAGTTTCTCATCAAGCTTCTGAAGCTCACTGCGCACAAGAGCTGGTAAGAGCGACGCATTGACAGCGGGGACTTCTATGATGGCCTCCAGTTCATCTGGTTGCTTCTTTTGGATCTTGGGTGCTCTTTTATCCTCGGGTACATCCGAGAAGAAAAAGAGCGCTTCCGTCGTTGCGGATGGTTTCCGGCTGGAATTTTCCATTCTGCTCTGCGTCGCGTTTACCGGCGGGAGTGGACGCGTGTCGACGGTAACGTGGAAGATTTTGGTGAAGGTCGTGCTGTCTTCTCTTTGGAAGGTGATGTTGTAGTGGATCACGCTGGCGTTGTGGTCGGGGTGGAGCAAAAGGTGGATAGTTTTCCATTTGTTGGCCACGGAGGTGTGACGAACGACGGGGTTGTCGCTCACGTGGGCCTCCGAGACCCTATGAGAAGTCAAAATGCAAACGGGTGAGAAGGTCTGCTGAGAAATGTGAAGAACCTGGAAATGTAATACTAATAATACTAATACTAATACAAAAAATACTATACTATACTATACTATACTATACTAATAATACATTTCATTTCTAAGCGCCTTTCAAAACTATCAAGGTCACTTTACAGTCACAGGATAAGTGTTTTTTTTTTGTCCTGTGGGTGAGCAGCGGCAGCCACACGTCAGCGTTCACTCAACCTGGAATAAGTCAAATAGATAGTAATTTAGCTAGTTGGCTAATGGATAACTAATAGATAGCCAGCGAGATAGATAGCTAATAGATAGCAAATAGATATAGCTAGTTAGGTAGCCAGATAGATAGCTAGTTAGCAAATAAATATGTAGCAAGGTAGCCAGCTAGATAGCTGGTGTCTGAAAAGGGGGCCAATTTTTGAAAATGGATTCAACTTCATTGCCGAAGTATACAAAATTAATAAAAATAAACCAAAATAGATTCATTAGAGCATGATATTTCTAAAGTGCAAATGAAAAACAAAAATTTGAGTATAATCTATTTTTCTAATATAACACAAATTTTAACTTGTTAACTACCAGTCACAAATTTATTCTAGAATTGAAAATATGACGTAGCGCGCCATTTCCGAATTTGTCCGGTTTTGTTTTTCATGCTTGTGTGCCGATAAAGCACTGGTCAGACTTCTGTTTTTTCCCCTTCCACAAGGGGGCAGGATTTCCTTTTTTTCCATGTTAGCGCTTTGTTCAAGCTTCAGCTGTTGTTAAAGCGCTACATGAACCAATATGGTGCTACATTGGAGTCCAGACGCCTCAAAATGAGACGGAAGGACTTCTTTAATCGATTGCAAACATTTCTGCTTTCCTCTTCAGAACTATGCAATGTTATAGGCAATGTTAGCGCAGCTGTCAAAATGCGTCAATGGCGTAAGGGGGCGGGGCCCAGAGGCATCCCTGCTTACCTGTGAGCAATCCGTTCAAAGCTAAAATATGGTCTTATTTCGCCAACCGGGAGGATGTAGCCAGTCTGGTTATTTAGCAGGGTGACGCGGTGCAATTCTCCAAAGTGATCTGCGAAGCAAGCCGATTAATTTGACCGCCGAGCTCAAGGGAGGAAGCAGCGGAAGTTGTCCGGGGACTCACCCGTGCCACAGTCTCCCACATCGAAACCGCAGGAGAGCACGTTGCAAGCTTGGTCACAGAATTTGTCCGCCAGCCAGGAGGTTGCGCAACCTTGGTTGCAGTACGAGGCCGCCGCCAGGCCGAATTGACCGCCGGGAAACTGCCACATTTGTCCGGCGGCTCCGGCGTGACCGCCAGCGCCGACTCCACCGGGGAACCTGCCGCTTTCTGCCGTACCTGATGGTAAAAATACAAGTGGGACAGATTCCTTCCAAATATTCCCATTAATGGATTCCGGATTTTCTGTGGAAATCTTTCCAGATACAGTCAAACCTCGCTTTTCGAACTTCTCGGTTCTCGTCAAATTTAGTTTTCCAACCAAAAATGTTTTTTTTTTAATAGGTTAAAATAGATTTTAAAAACAGACATTGATTACATTGATTATAAAGGGACATTTTTGGAGTTCAACCAAATATGTTTCTGGAACAGATTATGGTAGAAAACCCAGATTTGACTGTATAGTCAAACCTCAGTTTTCGAACGTCTCCGGTTCTCGTTCAATTCGGTTCTCGCCAAATTCAGTTTTCAACCAAAAATGTTTTTTTTTAATAGGTTAAAATAGATTTTAAAAACAGACATTGATTACATTGTTTATAAAGGGACATTTTTGGAGTTCAACCAAATATGTTTCTGGAACAGATTATGGTAGAAAACCCAGATTTGACTGTATAGTCAAACCTCAGTTTTCGAACGTCTCCGGTTCTCGTTCAATTCGGTTTTCGACCAAATAATTGTTTTTTTTTTTTTTTATGCCTCGGTTAACAACCAAATGATTTCTGGACCAAACTGAGCGCACCTGAATGCAGCACTCCACTCGCCACCGTTTCCTTAAACGTCACTTGTGTCGCGTCTCAATTTGAGCGACACATTATCCTCGTGTCGCGTTCCATTGCGAGTCAACGTGTTTGTATTGTTCAATACAATTTTAATTTATTTTAATTAAAAAAAAAACAGACATTGATTACATTGATTATAAAGGGACTTTTTTGGTTCTTGACCAAATAGGTTTGCGAATAGGTTTCTGGAACGGATTATGGTCGAAAACCCGGGTTTGACTGTATAGTCAAACCTCAGTTTTCAAACGTCTCGGTTCTCGTCTAATTCACTTCACGACCAAAAATTTCATTTTTTTTTAAATATCTCGTTTTACAACCGAAAATTGGTTCTGGACCAAACTGAGCGTACCTGAACGCACCATTCCACTCGCCTCCGCTTTCTTATACGTCACATCTCATTATGACCGACGCATTATCCTCGTGTAGCGTTGCATTGTTAGTGGACGTGTTTGTATTGTTCAATATTGATTTAAAAAAAAAAAAAATCAGACATTGATTACATTGATTATAAAGGGATTTTTTTGGTTTTTCGACCAAATTGGTTTTCAGAATCAGAATCATCTTTATTGCCAAGTATGTAGAACACACAAGGAATTTGTTTCCGGTACAACACGCTGCACTAGTATCGTCGTCAAAAAAAAAAACTGCTAAGTGGCACTATACAGTTCCATTTTGGCCATTTCGAATAGGTTTCTGGAACGGATTATGGTCGAAAACCCAGATTTGACTGCACAGTCAAACCTTAGTTTTTTTTAACGTCTCTGTTCTCGTCGAATTTGGTTTTCGACCAAAAATGTAGTTTTTTTTTTTTTTAACATCTTTGTTTACAACCGAAAACAGGCTTCTGGAACGGATTATGGTTGAAAACCCAGGTCTGACTGTATGTCCAGAAATGTTCCAATCCCCTCCCAAGTGCAATATTACCGGTGCAGTCTCCGCCATCCCAGTCACACGCAGAGTTGTTGCACGCCTTGTCACAATAGCCGTCCTTGATCCAGGATCCCGGGCATCCCTCCGCGCAATTGGGAACGGGCCAGGTAAGGTACACCTGCGGCAAATACAAATGAGGAGATATTCCGTTGAGGATCTTTTCCTTCTTCTGCTTATCTAGACTTCAATTGAGTTTCTACTCCAGTTACTTTCTGTCCTTTCGAATGGCTGTAAAAATCATCCGGCCAGACGTCTTTGCCAAACATCACGTCGTCGTTCAGGTAAATAAACTTTTGCGAGAGTCCCGGGATGCGGTGGATGTGGCTTTCGATGGCTGGTGAACTGAACGTGGGGAGATGGCTTCGATTCAGGAAGAGTTCCTGTGATGTAAAGGAAACATTTTAGAAAATGGTTTCCATTTTTTTTTTCAATGCGTCACTTTTGTCTACCTGATGCGTGACCACCGAAACGCGGGGGTTTTCCAGGTTGAGCCAGGAAGGAATCTGCCCGTTGGTGACCACGAAGACGTGTCGTACCCAAGGGGCGTGTTTCTCCACGGAGCGCAAAGAGTAGCGCATCTCTTCGTTGTCCTCGAAGCGGCTCGCTGAGACGTCCTCGTCCTGTTTGGGCTGCCCAACAACAAAAATGCCCATCGGGAGGTTAAGTTAGTTCGGAACAGGTAAATGATTCTTAACACATTGACTGCTTGGAATCTTTCACTCATTCCCCAGTCATAATATTGAGAAAAAAAGAAATAAATTATGTTTTTTTCCCAAGAAAGGGACTGCAAATACTGTTGGTTTAAATGTTTCCAGATTGTTTAAAAGTTTGCATAACTTTTGTAAATTTAGTTTAGCCCACTAATGGTGTTTCGCATTGGGTGTTAGCATTAAGCTAGTGATCTGCTGAAATGCACATTGTGTAAATATCTGTCTTAATTTAAAAACGTCAACCGAGAGTAGCGATAAACACTGTGAAACTCAAACACTTGCCAAACTCAGTGGCGGACCGTCAAGGAATGCAAAGCCGAAATCTACCTTCACAATCAGTACTGCCGGCCCTGTCGCATCAAATGTGTCGATCAAACGGTTGCTCTAACCCACAGGTGTCAAAGTCAAGGCCCGCGGGCCAAATCCGGCCCGCCACATCATTTTTTTCGGCCCGCGAAAGCAAATCAAACTTGTTAAATTCCATGATGATTGTTAAAATCTGAGCCAAAATTTCATATTTTTGGATGTCAACCACAATAAAAGTCAGTATTCTTGACTTCAGATTTGAAAACGAGTTATTCATTAATTTGCTGTGTGCTCTATATGTAATATTTGAAGGGATTTAAACATTCTAATGGGTTCCCCAAATTCATAACGGCCCTCGAGAGGAAACCATAACTACAATGTGACCCGCGGCAAAAAATGACTGACAGCCCTGCTCTAACCAATCAGATTTTGAGTTAGCAACCTAAAAGAGGTACCAATGAAGGTGCTGGTCAATGTCAAACGTTTTCGCAAACTATGATTGGCTCGTGACTAGCCAATCATTGTTTGCGAAAACTGCCACTGATCACAAGTCGCTAGTGACAAGAGCATACTGGCCAGAGCTAACACACTGTATCGGTAGCGAGCATAAGCAAATATATTGTGTTGATTTAATAGCAGGTTTGTCAACCCGCAATGGCTGAAGGGGGATAAGAAATTGATGTGGTTGGAGATTTACTGTGAAAGTCATTTTCAAGACGGACTTTTCAAGAAAAAAATGGACACCATTAAGAAAAATCTGTCAGTTATTTCCTGGCTAATGGTACCCTCTAGTGGATGTGTGGTAAATCACAGCACACTTTTTTCAGTCTGGATTCAGACTTAGCACTACTGAAGGCCTAGCGAGGAAATCCACGGCCCGTCCACTGGGCAAGCTACTGCTTGATGCGAAATTTTGAGTTTTAGCGGCGATGGCTTTTAAGTGCATTCATTGCTCACGATGAAAGCACCAAATAACAAACAAAAACAAACGTTAATGTAATATAAAGCACACTAGTCTGGTATTTGTGTGGATGTAATTAACAGCTGGCGAGCTAGCAATCTATTAGCTATCTATTATCTGTCTAGCTGGCTGGCAAGCTATTTAGCTATCTATCTTTTAGCTATCTATTAGCTACCTATGAGCTAGCTAGCTTTCTGCCTATTTGAGGTACTTCTGGGTTGAGTGAACGCTGGTGCGTGTGGCTGCCGCTGCTCACCCACAGAAACACTTACCCTGTGACTGTAAAGTGACCTTGAGAGTTTTGAAAGGATTTTATAAATTAGATGTACAGTAAAGTCTCGTTATATTGATATTCAAGGGAGTCCGAAAAAATATCGATATAACCGGGACTATCGATATATCCAATATCGATATAACGAGACTTTACTGTATTATTATTATTATTATTATTATTAGTAGTTATTATTATCTAAGATGATTCCGACAAACTTGTCAAATCGGGGAAAAATGGCAGAACATGAAAAGTGATTACCTGCGAGATGGCGGTCAAGTCCCAGAACAGGTAGGCGGGACTAATGGTCAGCTCCTTTCCATCTAGCGTCAGGTTCTTCTTGGACTTCTGCATGAGGTCAGTGAAATCCTGCGCCCCTTTGAGGTGAAGCAGTGCGACGCTGGCCTCCGAATACAACTCGAACTGAGGAACACACCGTTTGACATATAGTTGGACCTCCCGTTCAACTCCTTGAACCTATCGTGACATTTAATATGTTGTCCTAATGAAGTGCTCATTTGCTAAATATAACTGTCTGTCAGAGATGTTCGATCGGACACTGTGGACAAAGACACAAACCCAGAAGTATTGTCTTTACTGCCGGCAGGAGACGCAGCCATTCATGACAGACACCTGAATTCTGCAGCCCTCTGCCAAGTTATTTATTGAGAGTATATGCAAATTTAAGTGATACATTAGTAAAACAGTTTTCTTGATTAGAATAACACGCCCCTGGACGTTCTAAGTGCAAACCGCTGTAAGCAATAGAACATTGTCCTTTCCATGAACTGCTAAATTTGTAACCTGATTAATGAGCTCTTCCTGTGAAGGAGTTTCAAGTCGTAAATTGTTTCAGTGATAAAGGAGTTTCCCCAAGTCCTAAATTCTGTCCAAGGCCATATCTCCTAGATGACAGGTGTCAAAGTCAAGGCCCGGGGGCCAAATCCGGCCCGCCACATCATTTTTTTTTGGCCCGCGAAAACAAATCAAAGGTGTGAAATTCCATGATGCTTTCTAAAATCCTCACCTAAATTTCATATTTTTGGATGTAAACCAAAACAACAGTCATTATTCTTAACTTCAGATTTGAAAACTAGTAATTCATTAATTTGTTATGCGCTCTATATGTAATATGTGGAGGGGATTAAACATTCTAATGACTTCCCCAAATTCATAACGGCCCTCAAGAGGAAACCATAAGTACAATGTGGCCCGCTGCAAAAAATGACTTTGACACCCCTCTCCTAGATGAAGATGACAGTTTAACTTGCTGTGTCTGTTGACCTCAGTTTGACCCCAGGTTGTCTGTGCTTAAATTGTGTATTTGAGTCACACATGTTGACTAAGCATATAACAGCATGTAACTTAAATATGATAACTTCTTATTCTGTCTAATCTTTATCACAGTCAAATCCAATTACAGTAAAGTCTCGTTATATCGATACCGGATATATCGATAGTCCCGGTTATATCGATACTATTTCTATGCACGCACGGAGAAAATTACATGCAAACAGGGTCGGATATATCGATAGTCCCGGTTATATCGATATTTTTTTCGGACTCCCTTGAATATCGATATAACGAGACTTTACTGTAATTCGGAAAACTCGGTGATGTCATCCTCACCACATACCGCGCAGATAAACGGCGTGTTTGCTCGCCGTCTCAACTCCATCATCGAGCGTCTCACATGAGCTGGCGAGCCAACAACTCCCCTCTCGCTCCTTTTAGGTGAGGATTACACGGATCTTATGAAGCCGGCGCGGCCCGGATCACGTTGCATCTCTATTAAAGTCCTCCGTTTAGGCCCGCTAATGCTCACACGCGCGTGTATACAAAGTGAACGCGTGGCAGCCTTGCAAAGAGTGCTTTCATCGCCGGCCAGCGTCAACCGTTCCATTCACACGCGACCAATTCTGACAAAAGGAGTCGGTAAGGGGGTGTCGTGATGGTCTCTCATCACGATGGCGCTGGTTCGAAACGTCATCAATAATTATGGAGTGTGACTTAACTATTGAGCCCCACCACCCTCCTCTATTATTACACAGAATGGGCTTGACACTACACTGTCCACAAGCAACACCCCCCCCCCACGAGTAAAACGGATAAAACAGGTAGGTGGCACGTGATAGCCGAAAAATCCTGATGACCTACCAGTGGCGCCGCTCCACTCCAAACAGTCCCTCTAATATTAACCATCACACAGGGCGGCTTAGATAATGGCTATTATTTGCAGATCCATCTGCCCCCCCCCCCCCCCCACCACCATTAAATGGAATGGAAATGCCATTCATCTGTTCCAGCCGCGCACTGAGTCATAAAACAAAAATAAGCATAATGTTTACATACAAACATCGTACATATTCTTTAGCCATTTCTTTTGAGAGACCATTCACCCAAATGCGAAAGAATGAATACAAAATGGCTGCCATACCAGTGAAGGAGTTCAGTTTGTTTTGATCGTTTTTACCCCAGTAACCTGCCCCTACCTCTCCATAACTCCTAAGAATTTAACGCCTCTTTTTTAAGGATATTTTATGTGTTGAAAGATTCACGTCAAAAAAACACAAAAAAACAAGCATCTATTAAAGGACAACCGACATCTCTGGACAAGTTGTGTCCATAATTCATAAAATAGCTTCAAATGACTTCTACTGGGCGTATTTTAATAAGATTCCACCGCATATAGCTATATTTTACGTTTTAAGACGCGCGCTGAACAGTCAGGAAGTCTTGTTTTTGAGTTGGTGACGAGTCCTCACGTGACGTCAGAAAAGGACCGCCGCCTGACCGTAAAAAAGACGCATTGTAGCGTCTTTCCATCACATCAATGTATTTTGCTGTACTGTTCTTTTGAAAGCCTTGTGTTACAGCCAAAATCCGCCAGCAGAGGGAGTCCAAGCTCCATGCAAAGAATGTATCAGCCTGTGGAAACGGGCTGATTCATTCCTCACAAGAGCTGGTCGCCATTTTTCTGCCTCTTTTGTGGGATGTTACATTGCAGTCCAGATGCCTCAAAATGACACGGAAGGACTTCTTTAATCGATGGCAAACATGTATGCTTTCCTCTTCAAAACTATTTGATTCATATTCATAACTGGATGTGTAACAAGAAAGCATATTATCCGAATCTGAAGCGATTGTTTTTATTCTCCAGCAATGCAAGACGTCCTGATGTGACATCACGAACTGGGGGCGGGACTTGCTGAAAATGCCCAATTCGCAGCTCAATTTTTTGCAGATTTTTATTGGTGTTTTGCATTTGACTAAAAATGACGTTGGTTGCCCTTTAAGCGTTGCTGTTCAATGGTCAATATGCTCATCTTTAGGCAGCGACATATTGTGGCAGAAAGGGAAATTACAAATTGGCTGATTTGGGTTAGAAGGGCTCAACAACGCCACCTGATGTTTGTTTTTGCCGAAAAGTCTATTTTTGTACATGTATTTTTATCAATGGGTACGTACTTCACCTCAAAAAATGTTGTTTATTGGTATGGGAGCACAAAAGGTAGATGACATTTAACTCATTCACTGCCAGACATGCAAAAAAAGTGTCCACTCGAGTGCCAGGGCTTTTGTCATTGTCACTGAAATTGCTGAACTCACAGAATATTGAGTTTTAGGACTAAATAAACATTCAATACAGTGTAAGAAAACGTAGACTCCCTTCTTTCATCAGAAAAAAAGTTAATTCCTAAATTATATGGGTCTGGAGTTATATGAGCTTGAAATGAGGGCGGCTGTCCAAAATACAATCCAATACATACATATTGGTTCATATATTAACAACAGCCAAAACTGCAAGAAAGCGCTAACATGGGAAAAAAGGGAAATGCTGCCCCTTGTGGAAGGGGGAAAATTGTCAGAGGCCATAGCCAGCGCTTCATCGGCACCCAAACCAGAAAAAACAAAACCCAAACAAATTTGGTAATGGCACTCCACGTCATATTTCCAATTCCCGAATAAATTTGAGAATGGCAGTGAACGAGTTAATTAGAATTATGTGACCAATGACAACATTTCAATAAAAGCGAAGTGGACTAAATTGATCCACTAACAGTGTCTCAACTGTGACTGTTGTGATTTACGTTCACCTGTTTCAGCTTGCTGCTGACAAAAGATGGCAGCTTAGCTCTCAGCTGCTCCGTCTCCTTGAAGGACCCCGGGAAGCCACTGAGATAGGCCAACGTCTGCATGCGGATCAGACCCGGAGCCTCTTTATCTGTGGTCTATGGAAAGTGGGATTCGATTGATGGAATCACAGTTTCCTAGCAAAGGTCAAGGACGGGAATTAAAATAAAATAAAATAAAACTCACCAGGTAACATCTGGACAGGGAAATTTTCTTATCTTCCTTGAACGCGTCGATGTAGGCTTTCTCAGCTGGAAGCATGAAAAAAAAATGCACATCAGTTTATTTTTCCTCATCATCCCAGTCGAGTCAACGTTGCTTTATCGCGCCGGCTACCGTCAGCCTGGGAATTGAAGAGCAGCACGGAGGCGGCAGTGGACGGGTGGATGGGCTTGCGGAGTTGCAGCAGCTCCTTGGCGGCCGCCAGCGCAGGCGAGAGTGGCGGTAACTCCTGGACCGTGGCGTTGGCCGGCAGAGCGGGTTCCAGCGCTAACATGGGTGCAACGATGCAGTGAGACAGCAAACATTCCGTTTTGGCCCTGGAGAGATGCGTGCGACACCGGTCAGGAAAAAGTGGACTTTGGCTAAACTTAAAAGGGGGGATTCAGTGTTACCTCACTTTCGGTTCTTCTGTTGTTTCACTTGCATTTTTCCCTAGACGTTCCCTTTGTGGATAAACACAATATTACAAATTAAACATATAGTGCTTCATTGATTCACAAGCAGAGCCCAAGAGCTCACACCCGTTAAAGCCGACCCCGTTCAAACGGGAATAACTCAAATAGATCAAGTTAGCTAGCTAGCGAATAGATAACTAATTGATAGCTTGCTAGCGAGTTAGACAGCTAATAGATCGCAAATAGATAACAAAGAGATAGCAAGCTACGTAGCCAGCAACGGTGCCCCGTTTTTTTACTGAGACGACGCACAAGATCAAGTTATCTAGCTAGCTAATTGATAACTAATAGATAGCTAGCTAGCTAGTTAGACAGCTAACAGATCGCAAATAGACAGCAAATAGATAGCTAGCGAGGGAGCCAGCAACGGTGACCCATTTTTTTACTGAGACGACGCGCAAGATCAAGATAGCTAGCTAGCTAATTGTTAACTAATAGATAGCTAGCTAGCTAGTTAGACAGCTAACAGATAGCAAATAGACAGCAAATAGATAGATAGCGAAGTAGCCAGCAACGGTGACCCGTTTTAGCTATCTATCTAGTGAGCTATCTAGTTGCTATCTATTAGCTGTCTAAATAGGTAGCTAACTAGCTAGCTATCTATTCGTCATCTATGGGCTAGCTAACTTGATCCATTTGAGTTATTTCCGGTTGAACGGGGTCACCGTTGCTGGCTACCTAGCTAGCTATCTATTTGCTATATATTAGTTGCGTAGCTATTAATTATCTATTAGCTAGCTAACGTGATCTATTTGAGTTACTTCCGGGTGGAGTGAACGCTGGCGCGTGTAACTGCCGCTGCTCACCCACTGCAAAACTTATCCTGTGACTGTAAAGTGACCTTGAGAGTTTTGAAAGGTGCTTATAAATGAAATGTACAGTAAAGTCTCGTTATATCGATAGTACTGCTTATTACGATACTATTTCTATGAACGCAAGTAGAAAATTTACATGCCGCAGGATCGGATATATCGATAGTCCGGTTATATCGATATTTTTTCCGACTCCCGAGAATATCGATATAACGAGACTTTACTGTATTATCATTATCATAATCATGATCATAATTATCACTATTATCTTTGTTATTATTAAATCCACACATCCAATAGACTGATGGGGCATACAATTGTGACTTTCATGATTTCAAGCAATACAGAGAATCCATCCCTGTTGGACTACCTCAGAGCTTTCTGTTCATCTGCCAATTGTTCTTTTACGGTCTTCAGCTCCTTGAGCAGAGCCACGTCCGTGCCGTTCACCCACGTGTACACCACATCAATGGGCATAGGGAGGCAGAGCCTACATTGGAATGCAAAGGAAGCTCAGATTTCACACTGTACAAGGTAACATACTTATTTGAGCGTCAACAAATGAAATCCTGCCTTGCCTGCTTTGAAATGATTTGCCACCCAGGTTGTCTCTGTAGGAGTCAAACAGGACGTGGTACTGGTCTCGGCTCCACTCAACCACAACCTGAAAACAATTGACTCAATGAAGATAGGCTGCCAAATGAAAAACAAAGTAATGTAGTTTCTTTAATACATTGTAAGAATGAAAATTGTAAAGAGAAATACATTGGGGAGACTAAACTAATTCTCAAAAAAAGACTATCAACATCGCAGGGATACTACGAGTGGGCCTTAATCGGCAGTACATATGCACCTAAAAGCTAGCAACCGCTCATTTGACAACAATGAGGTTAAAATCTTAGCGAAAGAAAATAGCTGGCGCATGTGGCTGTCGCTGCCGATC